>NC_084483.1:84102484-84407022 GCF_030035675.1 Rhineura floridana | reverse complement strand
TACAATAAGGTCGGTAGTACAATGGCTTTGTAAACAAGCATTCTGGTCTCCCTGCGAATATCCCGATCCTCGAACACTCTACGCTTCATTCGGGAGAATGCGGCACTCACAGAGCTCAGACAATGTTGAATCTATGTCAGTTAGGGGAAGTGATCAATGTTCTCCAGCGTCACACCATTAAGCTGGACTGATGGTGCTACAGAGGGACTAGTTTGCACCTGTTGATGAAGCACTTTGGTTTTTTTAATATTAAGTGAGAGCCAGAGCTTTCCATATGTGTCTGCAAAGACATTTAGGATAGTTTGAAGATCTTTCTCTGAATGTGCAGAGACTACATTATCATCGGCATATTGAAGTTCTACGACAGAGGTTGATATTACCTTGCTTTTCGCTTTCAGCCTACCGAGATTAAAAAGCTTTCCATCTGTTCAATATATGATTTCCACACCAGTAGGAAGTTTCCCCTCAATAAGGTGTAGAATTATAGCAATGACAATAGCAAATATGGTAGGAGCAATGACACATCCCTGTTTTACGCCTGATCAGACTCTGAATGGATCACTCTGAAAGCCATTGTTATCCAAAATGGTCACTGTCATGTTGTCATGAAGAAGTCACAAAATATTCACAAACTTATCAGGGCATCCAGTTTTCAGAAGGATGGTCCAGAGAGTGGTTTGATTCACAGTATCAAAGGCCTTAGTCAGATCAATAAATGCCACATATAAAGGTAGATTCTGCTCCCAGCATTTTTCTTGAAGCTGTCGTGCAGTGAAGATCATGCCCACTGTCCCCCTGGAAGGGTGGAGACAATTTTGAGATTCACGGAGGACATCCTCTGAGATCCGCAGAAGGCGATTTGCGAGGATCCTTGCAAGGATTTTACCTGCGGTAGCAAGGAGACAAAAACCTTGATAGTTCCCACAATCTGTTCTATCACCCTTCTTTAAAAGGGTGATAATTATGGCGTCCCTAAAGTCTTCTGGGATGTCCTCCCTCATCCAGATTTTTTCGATCAGCTTATGAAGTTGTTGTGTAAGTTCAGGCCCACCTTCTTTAAAGACTTCAGCAGGAATCCCATCAGGTCCACTAACTTTGTTGTTCTTCATTTGATTGATGGCTTTACTGACTTCATCCAAATTAGGGGATACTGCAAGCTCGTCTCTAGTTTGTTGTTGTGGAATTTACAAGAAGACCTCATCAGCCACAATAGAGCTACGATTAAGGAGGTCGTGGTAATGCTCCTTCCAGCACAGTGCAATAGACTCTTTATCCTTAAGAAGTTTTGTACCATCCATTGAACGTAAGGGATTTGTACCGTAATTTGTTGGTCCATAGGTGGCCTTTGTGGCATTAAAAAAGTGCTGTGCATCGTGAGCATCTGCAAAGTGCTGGATTTCTTGAGCTTTCTTTATCCACCAGGCGTTCTTAAGTTTTCTAGTTCTTCTTTGGACCTCAGCCTTTGCACTGGCATAGTTTTTTTCTTAGCAGCACAGTTAATATCTTTCTGACATATCTGGAAGGCTTTCCTTTTCTTGTCGATGATATGTTCAATCTCAGTATCATTCTCATCAAACAAATCCTGATGTTTCTTAGTTTGGTATCCAATAGTTTGTTCACATGCTGCAATAATGGATGTCTTCAGTTTAATCCAGTGTTCCTTGACATTTTCAGGGAGTTCCGTTGGTAGATGTTTCTTGAGAGTTGTTTGAAAGCAGGCTCGCTTAATAGGATCTTGAAGGGCGTGGATGTTCCTTTTACGCCTTGGTTTTCTTCCTTGGAGTCTACGTTGACAAGCAATATTAATGGCCATAGTGGATCAAATTAATTGGTGATCTGTGCAGCAGTCATCAGCACTCGTCATGGCCCTAGTGAGGAGTACATCATGATGATCTCTGGCACGGACAATTACATAGTCCAAGAGATGCCACTGTTTTGACCGAGGGTGCTTCCATGATGTTTTAAATTTATTTTTCTGGAGAAAAGAGTGTGTTTGTAATAACAAGATTATGCTCTGCACATTTAGTCAGAAGTAGAATGCCATTCAGGTTGCTATTGCCAACTCCTTCTTTCCCAATGGTTTTTGGCCATAAATCAAAATCACGTCCAACTCTTGCATTGAAATCACCCAGAAGGATAATTTTATCCTCCTTAGGTATCTTTGATAAGATGGTGTCCAGCTGGTTATAAAAAAATTTCTTGATGTCTTCATCAGCATCTAAGTTGGTGCATAAGCACTTAGAATAGTTGCCTGCTGGTTTTTGGCAAGTTTTAATCGGAGAGTTGAGAGTCGTTCATTAATGCCAATAGGAACTTCTGACAAGAGCTTCACAAGATTATTTTTAATATCAAAGCCTACTCCATGTATTCGTCGCTCTTGTTCAGGCAGTCTTTCCCAGAAGAAGGTATAACCTCCTTTTTGTTCCTTCAGTTGTCCTTCTCCTGCGCTTCGAGTTTCTTGGACTGCTTCTATGTCAATATTAAAATGTCTCAACTCCCTCGCGATGATGGCAGTCCTGTGTTCAGGACGTTCACTATCTGTATTGTCCAGCAATGTCCATATATTCCATGTTCCAAAATTCAATTCAGTTTTGCAACCACTAAGTGGTGACCCCACTGGACGCGATAATCCAGTCAGGGAGAGAGGTGAGGCAGACTATGTTTAGGGCACCTTTTCTAGCCCCCTCCCCATATGGGGTGAGCAGAGTGGTTCCTGAATAGGACTGCTCAGTCGTGGATATATCTGCCAAACTACTCAACTGCCTCTGCCCTTGAGCCAGGACGACTGAGTCTATATCCACCGCCCATGTGTCGGTCCATGACTAGGGGCTTCCAGGTTTCACAGTCCTGCCCCCGTTGCCTTTCGTTGATCGCCATGGGACTTTTGGTTTGGTTTGGTTGGAAGACACCTGTGTGTGAATTTGTTTTATGTGAGGAGATCGGCGCACAACCATCAACACACGATCTTGACAGAAAAAGGCTTTGATCCAATGGCATGGATGCCATGACGATTGGAAGTCTTTTATCTGCTGCAGCCTTTATCCACCTTCACAGCCATTGTAACATACACATTGTTATCCTCTGCCTGTTCTGCCATTGAGGAAATTCTTGGATCATTCTTTGTCTGGTTCCTCTCCCTTGACCTTACCGCCATGGGTGGCCCTGCTGGGAGTACGACTCCCGACGGCATCGCTCAAAGGGTTCATTGGAACACACAAGCCCACTCATCACTACAAGGTGACGATCCAGCAATCTAAGCATGCAACAGGTTGTAATGACAGCAAGTTTTGTGCTTAACCACATAGGGTGTCCAGAAATAACTTAAAATTACTGTAAATATAGGGTGAATATACTAATAGGAGGTTGTTGAAATGCAGAACTTTGCAGAGGAATCCAAACCTGATCATTTGCTTCATTCTACATTATCCAAGGGCCTACATATGTGTGTTTCCAAAGGGAATGATTATGTTACACAATCGGAGTTTTCAAAACAAGGATTGGAAGTTGGAATTTAATGGGGGGGGTGAAAGATTTTTTTTTAATTACAAATTCAGTTTGATCTCTTTGTCTCTAGATAATTGGTTATTGTAGGTTGGCTTAAATTTAAGAAACATTTTAGAAATACTTGAAAAACTAAGCCAGCTGCACGATGGATCTTATTACAAATTGAGACAGATGTTAAAAAGGAATACCATTCTTTCAAATACCAAGAAGAGGTCTGGGAAAATAAATCCATGGATATAAAACAAAGAAAGGGACCTAAACCTGTTGTATACTGATACACTGGGAGTTTAACAGACTGGTCGTCACTGAGTTAAATAAACATAGATTCCTTAAAACTAGGTATCATATTTAGACACTTTTCCAGGCTTGTAAAGTTTTCATATTTACCATTTTTCATTCCTTTTCTGGTGCAATAAACACACTTCAAGCCACAAGCACCTTTCACAAAGTGGTAATAGTTCACACATGGTACCTGATGGATAACCCACAGCAGAATTGAACAATAAGGCTCAAATCTGGTACAAAAATGTGTGTACGGCTCTGCTGAGACTGTGGCCTAAGGACAAGTCTGAGACAAGAAGCTGTCAAATTAAGATACTTAAAGTACTGCTATTCTAATCTATTTCCAGGTTTGAATATTGAAGGATGCTGATGCTACTTCACTTTTATTTTTCCCCAACACACATGTGAAATTTAAAATGTATTCTCAGTTCCAGCAGTCATAATTGCATTAGTCAAAAATATCCAAGAACTTTGCTGGCTTTTTAAGCCAAAGTGGAGATAGTTTGGGAGAACGGAGCTTGGTCTATCATGATATCCATGACTGGTACTAGTCCACGAAATATTTACTGGGCATTTATTTAGTGTGAGCACAAGCCATGGACAGCTTCTAGGTTAGAAAGGAGAGAAAACAGGGCTTTCTCTAGAAAACAGATCACATCCCCTTATCAGATTGCATCTGAACTGCCATGGGATATATAAATGGCCAATGATTAAGAAACAGGTTTGTTTATTTATTTATTATTAAATATCCCATCCAAAAGGAGGCTAGGGTGGCAAACAACAGTGACAAAACACTAACAAGCATATTTTAAAACAACTTAAAAAAAAATCTTAGGTTGTGCAAACACATAGGAAGTAAAGTGGGCCAGAATGGAGTAGTGGCTAGATAACTGTGTCTGAAACATGTTGGAAACATACATCCAAATACTCTGACATGAAATTCAGTCAGATAGCATTAAGCCACCAGATATCTCTTAGGGCTCATCCACATGGGAGCATAACTTCGTGCTAAAGATGCTGTTTTTACCTCTGTTTTCTGTTTGCACTGTCCATAGTAAGGGCTGAATGCCAGCTGCAAACACAGTGTTTTCTAGTCACACTTGAGGGGAAGCATCAATCATGCAGTTTCCTAAAAACCACACCCTCGAATTTAACATTTTCACTCTCTCTGATTACCTGGCAACCGAGCATGCTCAGTTTGTTTCACCAGTCAGTTTCATTTAAAAAACAACCTGGAAGTGTGATTATTTGTATTTTCACTGGTACAATACAGGTTAAATACAAATCTTTGAGCAGTGTTATGATTTTGTGCACAAGTTAGGGGCAAAAGAAAAATAAGGCACCATTTGCCGCAACATAAAAAAAGCTTGCAGAACGGGAGAGAGCAGCAAAAGTTTCTCTTGAGCCCACAGAAATGAAAGGAGGAGGAGGGAGTGGGTGTGAAGAGGGGAACGATTGACACACCCACCTAAAAGCATCGGAGCAAACCGTCTGCAAGCCCTAGAGATACGGAGTGAAGGTGCTTTTTCATTTCCTTTTTGGATTATCAGAGGATTGGGTTAGTAGAGATTTACAGGGGGGAATCTGTGTGATAGCTTCTGTTTGCCAGTAATGTCATGTGAACAATGCAAATTAAAAGGGGATGTGAATAACTCCAGACACACAGTGACCCCTTGTGTAGATGAGCCCTTAGACTAACCTTAGACTAACCTCATAGGACTGGGGTGGAATTAGACATTATGAGGAAAATACAGTTCCCAACCCCATATTTTCTTAATAATTCTTATGAGGGGGCTGGGGCCTCCTGATTCTCCTTGGCAAATGCCCTCATCGATCCATTCTTATCTCCCCTATCCCCAACAGTAAAGCTCTAAAATCAGATTGAGGAGAAAATATGAAGCATTTCAGAGGAAAATTGGAAGGTAAAGGAAGGATTATACACACCTATCTCCCCACCTGCTGTTCATCCTGTTTTTACCTCCCCCTTATTTTGGCAAAGGTTGAGACTATGCATTTGCTAAGAAAAAGTCTGGCATTGCCCTATGCCAATACCTCCAATGAGGAGATAGAATAGTCTCAGGGCTTCCACTGCCAAAGACTGTACAGAGGCCCCGATACCCGGCCTAACTACCTTTAGATGTCTCCTGATGGTGGCTCCCTTATAGCTGCTACAGAATAGGAATTTACTGGTGCTCTAAGGAGCAAGCTATTATGCGCAAATGCATGTAATGAAAACTCAAGTGTTACTTTTAAAAAGCAACCTCAGGAGGCTGTAATTTTGAGTGGAGAAGCAGTGAAGGAAGAGAATACTTGTTTCCCTACTGACAAACTGTGCTCAAATTCTCCTTCTATCTGATTCAGGCCCACAGCCTGATCTCCCAACCCTAATTCCTCCATCCAATCAGCATTCTAGATACATATTTATCCATGTATGTGTGCATCTGATCCCCTACAAAAACAAAATCAGTTATTTTGATTGAAAAAAATGGCCTTGGTGAAGGATTAAACAACCTTTCATTCCCCTTGATTTGCTCAAAATGGCAGCTTTCAGAGGATGCCTTTCATTTGAAAAGAACTGTTGGGCTTTGTCACATGTACTTAACCATAACATACAGCTTGACTAAGAGGTCCAAACAACCTCAATTTATTGATTTCTTACATGTGTTTAGTCACCCATCAAACCAAGATCATGAGTCTGTACAGAAGAGAAAGATGAGCGCTGATCTCTGATTCTGGTTTGTGAGAGCTGTTAAGGGGTATATATCCTTTTGCCAGAGATGTCCTTAAACATTAGATTGTCAGAAGCATATGTTGCCTTGGACTCCTATGGGAGGAAGGGTGGGATAAATATTTAATAAAATAAATATCAGCAGAAGGATTTAAAGGAAAAGTCCAAAGCACACATTGAGAAGGCTGCTTTGTTTCATGTCTTTGAACTGAAGCATGAAAGCTGCTGACAAGGAAAGTTTTGGGCTTCAGATATCAAAGGTTTATATGGTTTGTCAACCACAGTCAGCAATCCTATACTAGGAGAAATTTGTTTTTTTGTTTTTTTGCTTCAGAACTTAAGATTCATAACTTAAGAAACTTGATTAACTGAATGCGGAGCTGCAAAAGATCATGCCCTTATTTATTTAATTCTGGTTTTAAAATGGCAAGTGGCAGGGGTTTACCTTGGAGGATCTTCGTTTACAATTTTACATGCTATATTCTATATTCTGCTGATGAAGCCATGCATATTGGCATTTATTAGACAAATATCAAGGTTGTTCTATGAAAAGAAACTAAAAAGCTTTGTGTGAAAAGAAATAATTCCCCAAAGATGACTTGGGTAAACATGCAATATATTGTGATACCTGAGGGCTGGTTCATGTAACTCACTGGGTGCATGAATGGTAGCCATGGGAAACTGCTTGGTGATCTTGCAAGTGCCAGCTCCCAGCCTGTGACCAGTCAATTATGTGCAACCTCCAATATATGCAGGATTAAACTTTTTGTGTACATTTTGATAGTGAACTCAAAAGCTGATTACTACATGTGCAAGATTCTAGTACAGTATTTAGACAAGTGTAGCATTTAATTTACTACTTTAGAGATGACTGGCAGGGGATGGGGGGGAGAGATACAACAGGGAAGATAAATGATGTGTGTATAATTTAATCTTATTCACTTTAGCAACTCCTTTCCTGGAAATGTAGAATTAAAATAATCCCATTTGGATGTAGTGATGGCACAAGCCAACTTCACAAGGTTAATTTTAGAAACCTTGTTTTCTTTTTTTGCTCAAATACAAAACAATTAAACCCAGAAAAATATTTATTTAACCAACATGTCCTTATCTCTCACTGTGAAGCTGGAACATACAAAATCTTTGTGGGTTGTCTGAATTATATCAGGCTGCATCAGCTTGACAGCGTATACTCCGATGGCCAAACTTCTCACTCCAAGGGGGAGTGTGTTGCTAATCAGTATTTCCAACAATCAAGGAGCAAGTAAATAGTGCATTTAGAAACCACTTCTAGAATCTGCCTCAAAGGGTGCTATTGTACTGACTGCCTTGGCTTCAACTGCTACCATGTAGCATGTAATCCTACAGTTAGGATTCATCACTGGAATGCTACCATGGGCATGCCTGCTCATTTTCTCAATTATTACAGTAGCATACGAAGTAGATAAAATAAATTTTATCATCATAAGAAAAGTCCATTGGGAATGTCTCCAGTGCAGTTCCTATTGATTTAGATTGGTTTTGCTTAAGAAAATAACCAACAAGCATTTCCAGGATACTTACACATGGCAATTTAAGGAGATTCCGTGTAGTATCTAAGCTTATAGCAGACCATGCCTACAAACTTTGATTTTAAAATCTATGCAACTACAGCCCACAAACAAGAGAAGTTTCTGCACAAAGAGTTCTATTAATATAAAAGGTGAGAAGGAAATGAGATTATTCTATATTCATGGTCCAGGCAACTGCAAAACCTGTAATGCTGACTGCACTAGTAAATGATTCACATGTTTCTGTAAACCTTGGACAACACTGAGCAATTTAACCTATGGGAAAACCTGTCAATAAATATAATAATAAAAAATCAAATTATGCAAAACATCCAAAATACTGGATTGTGGCTGGACATGCCTATCCAGCAACTCTGATGCATACACAAAGCTTCCCTGATTGGAAAAGCATTCCTTATGCATAGCCAGCTCAAGTATGGCAACGTCAAGCATTTGCAGGAGCTCTCATAACACTATCAGAGTGCTGCTAGTCTCACTGTACATGTGACATCCAAGAAGGCTGCAGACAGTATGAGAAAATTATTGATTTGCATTTCCTACCTCTTTGCAGGGTAAGGGCCCCCCTAAAAGTGCTTTGCTGGTGACCCCCAGAGTCTTGGATTGAATACTCCTTTGTATGTGTGAATTGACAAAGCAAATTGAAATGAACAGGGATAGACTGCTGACTTAGTGATGATGGAGGGTTGCTCTTTTTTCTTTTTAATTGGCACTGTTTGCACAACCATCATTATCCTGTAGTTGGGCTGCATTCGTTTTTAATCTCTGTCTGGAAAATGTTAATGCATTGTTTACTTAGTACACAAGAGGTCTTGTGGTTGTAGTGTGGAAGACCTCACTGTTTTTCTAGGAATATAAGAAATAATGTAGTAATTCATCTTTTTATTCCTAGAACTCCCCAGGTTGATACAAGCTCCAAATTCCACATGCTCTTCAATGGGGAATGACAATCTGTACCAGCTCATTTTCTTTAGCCGAGGGGCAGGTGTGGAGAAAAACAATCTTAGCAAATGCATGATTTTGTAAAAATAATATCTGGCCACCACCACCAAGTCCTGCCCAAAATTGTACACTGCCTATGTGGAATGAACAGGTGATAAAAATTTATGTCAAAAGATTGAGTCATGGCTTTCTAGGAAATGTTCAGAAATGACATACCTATCAACCCCAAATTGTATATATATATTTTTGTATGCCATGAACTAACTTTAAATGTCTAGCTGATGTCACAGAAGCCCCCTCAACAAACAGCACAACAAATTTGTGGCCTGGAAAATGAAAATATCTACAAACAATTCAAAAAGAACTTTTAGGGTGATAGATAGTAACACCAGATTGTAAAAATAATAGGATAATAGCTGTCCATTGTAATACCTTGTTATTTTTCACATCAAAGCATTTTGTGGACTTATATATCAGGAAAATGTATCTCATTAATCATTTTGTATTATGTATAGTTTTCTAATGGCATTTGTCCAGGATCAAAGTGTTCTCTGCAAATTTTTATAAATAGAGTTACCTGGAGAAGAAAAATTAAAACACATCTACAAAGAAAATTCTGAAAACATTCTAGGATTCTGCTTTGCCTAAGCATTCACATATCATAATCAACTGTTAAGTAATAGGAACATGACATGACAAGGCACAGATACAGTATGATGAGGAATGTAATGGAAGATTAATGCAGTTATTATCCTGACATGAAATAACAGGGAATCAAAACACTGACATATTTTACATGCTGTAGCATCTTTCTTATAGAAACTATACGTGTACATACATGAACCCAAAGAATAACTTTCAGTATATAAGTTAACATGAAGGGGATTTTTTTAAACAAAAAATCTACACACTGAATTTCCGATTAGTGGGCTACATCAGAATTCTTAAGATGGACAGTTCCTGATGTTTTCAATAGTAAGGCAAAATAAGCAGTTTCCCCCCTAGGTATATGGGAAATAATTAAGCATGGCAAATATGTTTGCATCAGTGATGTTTGGATTTGTATCCAGAAATTTAGAATAACCCTATCCAAAGTCAAAGTACAGATATTACAGACTTGCTCCCCATAATTCCTCTTGTATTATCTACCCAGCCCCAACACAATTGTAATTGTATGGTACATAGGTACACACATACCTATCGGCACAGTACATGTGTATGATAAACATTAAAATGATAATCATGGTGGCAGCAACATAGCAGGAAGGCATCATATAGGCATTCCACATTTAAATGTGAGCTGTTGGGCTCTAAATCAATCTTGAGAGCAAATTTGGTTTGGAACTTCTAAGATATTAAGTACCATGGAGCTTCTGCAGCCCAAATCTTGGGTGGACATGTTCATTTTTTAAAGTCATGGCTCATTATGAGTGCTGAATTAGAGGACAGAGAATATTCATATATATAAAGTATCTTTACAGTGAAAGTCTACTCATAAGTAATTCCCACTGAGCCCAACAGGGTTTAATCCCATGGAAATGTGTGTAGAGTTATCAAAGGACAGTAATTTTGTTCTATATAAAAACAAAAATGTTGCAGAATCCTAAGATACCTCCATATTAAACTTCTATGTTTTTAATGCAAAGGTTTGTATGGTACTTTTGTGTGCAATAATGGCACTGCCAGAGCCAACATATAGTGACACAATAACATAACATATTATTTACTGAAAGTGAAGGGGCATTCTGCAAATTGCAGTAAAATTTGGCATATCATCAAACCTCATCCAGCATATCAGATATTGTTTCTGAATAGACTTTTTACATATATATAAGATGGCAGGGTTAGGTTCTCTCAGCTCATGAATCTCAAGAAAATGCAACTACATCTGTTGATAAGATGAAAGGAAGAATAGAGCAGCAATATTTGAAATCAGCACCATTGAGAAGCAGGTACAAAGGATATTGTATTGGCCCAGAGCTAGTTGGGAGTCCAGGCTTTGAGCTTTCAGAAGAAGGAGGAGGAGACGTTTCTAGTTCATATAGTACAATAGCTATGAAGCAAAATGTGCAGGCACTCTTAAAAGCAATTGCTGCCTTTCAGTATTTTTAGCAAGTGAGCCAGTCACAGCCATGACTGATGACTACTATGGAGTAATTTAGAGTCATACAAGTTCAAAGAAAGATCCAGAGAGACAGTGAAGAAAGGTCTCCTTGGTTCATTTTGAAGCCCTTTTGGGGTCTTTCTTGGTGCATGTATTACTCTGTATTTTCTCTCTAGATTCCACAAATGGAGAAGGGCTGCCAGGTTAATTTCTTGCTTGCAGGATTCTCATAGCCGTGTGGTTGGCCACTGTGGCAACAGAATAATCCAGCAAGGCTCTTCTTATGTTCTTATGGCTTCACATTTATGCATATATAGCAGCCTCTATTGCTTATCCAAGAGCTCTGGATGAATATTAGATAAAATTTGGGGAGTAGCAGAGCCTAATGTTTATTTATTTTATTATTTTTTATTAGATTTATATCCCGCCCTTTCTCCTAGTAGGAGCCCAGAACAGCAAACAGAAGCACCAAAAACACTTTAAAACATCATAAAAACAGACTTTAAAATATATTAAAACAAAACAACCATTACAAACTTATTAAAACAAAACAAGTGTAAAAACATTTTTAAAAACTTTCAAAAACATTTAAAAAAAGGTTTAAAAATATATTAAAAAGCAATTCCAACACAGATGCAGACTGGGATAAGGTCTCTACTTAAACGGCTTGTTGAAAAAGAAAGGTTTTTAGTAGGCGCCGAAAAGATAACAGAGATGGTGCCTGTCTAATATTTAAAGGTGAGGGAATTCCAAAGAATAGGTGGGACTACACTAAAGGTCTGTTTCCTATGTTATCAGAACGGACCTCCTGATAAGATAGTATCTGCAGGAGGCCCTCACCTGCAGAGCGCTGTGATCGACTGGGTATATAAGGGATAAGATGGTCTTAGGTATCCTGGTCCCAAACTGTATAGGCCTTTGTACACCAAAACTAGAACCTTGAACTTAGCCTGGTAGCTAATAGGTCACTAGTGCAATTCTTTCAGCAGCTCAGTGACATGTTGGTGATACCCTGCCCCAGTGAGCAATCTTGCTGCTACATTTTGCACCAGCTGCAGCTTCTAGATCAACCTCTAGGGTAGCCCCACATAGAGTGCATTACAGTAATCTAGCCTGGAGGTTAACAGTGCATGGACACCAGTGGTCAGGCTATCCTGGTCTAGAACTGGCCACAGCTGTCTTTAACAGCCAAAGTTGGTAAAAGGCCCTCCCAGCCACTGAGGTCACTTGGGCCTTTAGCGACAAAGATGGATCACGGAGCACCCCTAGACTTCAGACCTGCTATTTCGGAGGGAGTATGACCCCATCCAAAGCAGGCAACTGACCAATTATCTGAACTCCAACCCACAGCATCTCCATTTTGCTAGGATTCAGATTCAGTTTATTGGCCCTCATCCTGCCCACCACTGAATCCAGGCACCGGTCCAGGGCTTGCACGGTCTCTCCCAATTCAGCTGTTACAGAGAAACAGAGGTGAGTATCACCAGCATAGTGCTGACACCTCACCCCAAATCTTCTCATGTCCGCTCCCAAGGGCTTCATAAAGATGTTAAACAGCATGGAGGACAATATGATACCCTGCAGCATACCACAGCACAACAGTAAAACAGTGCCTCCAATACCCATCTCACCAAGTCAGCCCAGAAGGATACCATCGTTAATGGTATCAGAAGTCGCTTGATCTCAAAAGAGATCAAGCAAGAATAACAGGGTGGCACTCCCCCTGTCCTCCTCCCAATAAAGGTCATCTATCAGGGCAACCAAGGCCAATGCAGTCCCATTACCAGACCTGAACCCAGATTGGAATGGGTCAAGATAATGTTTTCATCCAAGAGTACTTGCAATTGCTGCGCCACAACCCTCTCAATCACCTTCCCTGAGAAGGGAGTATTTGCGATTGGGCAGTAGTTGTCACAAACCAATGAATCCAGGGTGAGCTTTTTCAGGAGCTGTCTAATCACAGCCTCTTTCAGGGCGGCTGGAACCACTCCCTCCCACAATGATGCATTGACCACACCCTGGATCCACTCAGTTAAACACCTTCAGCAAGCTTTAATAAGCCAAGAAGGGCAAGGGTCGAGAGGACACATTGCTGGTAGCATCGCCGCAAGCACCTTGTTGAAGTCATCAGATCACATCAAATAAAACTGTCCCCAAGAGGTTGCAGCAAATGTTGCACTTGACACCTCACTGGGGACTACAGTAGATGTGGATGATGCATCAAGATTGCTACAGAGGCAAACAACTTTACCCTCAAAGTGACTTGCAAACAGTTCACAGTGGGGTTCCAAAGGGTCTAAAACTCCATTTCCTCGAGCTGATGTCAACAGGCTGCTGGCAATACAGAAAAGCTCCACTGGATGGCTACTTGAGGATGCAATGGTGGCAGTGAGGTGGGCCTTCATCGCCGCTCTCACCGCCACACAGTAGGCACGGTTATGATGTTTTACTCATGCCCGATCAGCCTCACAAAACATCTATTGCCACTTGCACTCTAGCCGTCATCCAGCTTGTTTCATTGCCCTTAGCTCACTGTGTACCAGGGTGCAATCCAGGCTTCACAATGCCTGAGATGGTGCTTGAGGGCAACCATGTCAAGAGCCCAATGCGCCTCACTGTGACAAGGCTTCAACAGGGGCACCTGCTCTATTTATTGGGAACTCACCAGGGCATTCAGGAATCCTGTGGATTCCATTAGTCTCCAGGGACGGACCATCTTAATCCGTCCATCACTCCTGCAGGGGAGAATCAGAGCCATAAGACTAAACTTCACCAGGAGGTGGTCAGACCATGACAATGGAGTGTTATCCACTCCACCTATCTCCGGACTACCCCTTCCTCCATCTGGAGCAAAAAAGAAGTTGAGGGTATGTCCTGCTCTATGCATTGGGCCGGTGACAACTTGAGACAGCCTCATGGTCATCATGGAGGCCATGAAGTCCCGAGCCGGAACACTAGAGGCAGTCTCAGCATGGACACTGAAATCACTCATGACCATCATTCTGGGCTCCTCCAACACCACAGCCGAGATGGCCTCCGCCAGCTCAGTCAGAGGAGCTGCTGGGCAGCAGGGTGGACAGTACACCAGCAGCAACCCTAGTTTACTGTATCCTTGGCCCAACACCAGGTGCAGGCCCTCACGGCCAGCTCCAAGAGAGAGTGGTTTCCTGGAGACAGAGATGGAAGTTTTGTAGATCACAGCAACTCCTCCCCCCACGTCCCTGCAGCCTGTGCTGATGTTGTATGGAGTATCCAAGTAATGCACACCAAATCGGCACCTTCATCCATGATGAAATAATGGATAAGTATGTTCTTATTGTGTACCAATCTGGATATAATGTTCCACTTAAGTCTATGGCTGATATTATTTAATGGTGATTGGAAGGGTATCTATATTTCTAGATAGAGGAAGATGTATATAGACAGATATCATAGTTAATCTCTACTTCCTGCAAAATTATGAAATAACTCCCAGGCACCTATACATGACTTAGTGCACTGTTCTTCAACCTTAGGTCCCCAGATGTTGTCAAACTACAACTGCCATAAACCCCAGCCAGCTTAGCCAATGTCCAAGGATGATTGGAGTTGTAGTCCAACAATATCTGGAGACTCAAGGTTGAAGAACAGTGACTTAGTGAATGAAGAAGTGCCACAGTTGCATGGGGTACTGCAGTTGTGTGGTAAGACAGACTTAAGGCTAAACTTCTAGATCATTTTCTGTACGGTTTAGACCCAATTTTGCCACAGAAACTGGCTTAGTCGCCTTGTTTGATGAGCTCTATTGGGAGAGAGATAAGGGGAGTGTATCCCTATTAATCTTCCTTGAACTTTCAGCGGCTTTCGATACCAACAACCATGGTATTCTTCTGGAATGATTATCCGAGTTGGGGGTGGGTGACAGTGCTCTGTGGTGCTTCCAGTCCTACTTGAATGGTCATTTTCAAAGGATGGTACTTGAGAAGTATTGTTCAGCCCTGTGGAGCCTTCAATGTGGGGTTCCGCAGGGTTCAATTTTATCCCCCATGCTTTTTAACACGTACATGAAACTGTAGAGTGGAGTCATCTGGAGTTTTGGAGTTTGTTTTCAGCAATATGTTGATGATGACACAGCTCTACGTCTCCTTTACATCTGCAGGTGTGGCAGTGGATGTGCTAGACTGATGCCTTACCTTGGTAATAGACTGGATGACAGCCAATAAACTAAAGCTTAATCCAGATAAGACTGAGGCACTGTTATTGGGTGGTTCCCTAGACTGAATGGGTGGGGTTACACTCCCTCTGATGGGGTTACACTCCGTCTGATGGAACAGGTATGTAGCTTGGGTGTACTTCTGGATCCATTGCTGTTGCTTAAGGCTCAAGTGGCCTAGTGGCTCGGAGTGTCTTTCATCAGCTTTGACTGGTGGCCCAGCTGCACCCCTATCTGGACAGGAACAGCCTAACATCAATTGTCTACGCTCTGGTAACCTCTATGTTGGATTACTGCAATGTGTTATATGTGGGGCTGCCCTTGAAGATGGTTCGGAAACTTCAGCTGGTGCAGAATTCAGCAGCCAGATTATTAATCGACATAGGATGGTTGGAACAAATAACACCTATTCTGGCACAACTGCACTGGCTACCAATTAGTTTCTGGGCTCAAGTCAGTGCTGGTTTTGACCTATAAAGCCTTATGCAGTTCAGGACCCCAGTACCTCAAAAACACCTCTCCCCACATGAACCAACCCGGACCCTGAGTTCATCTGAGACCCTTCTCCATGTGCCCCCCCCCAAGGGAGGTACAGAAGGTGGCAACACAAGTGTGGGCCTTTTCAGTATTGTCTCCGCACTTGTGGAATGCTGTCCGCAGGGAGGTATGCCTGGCATCTATTTTTAGGTGCCAGGCAAAAACCTTTTTACTTGGGCTTTTGGCCCTTAATTTTGAAGGGCTTTCGGTATCAATGGCCTCTTTTAATGTGGCAGGTCTTGCAAGACTGTCTTTATTTACTGATCTGTTATTAGGTTGTGTTGTGTTTGTTGCTTAATGGGCTTATTATAATTGGTTGAATCTTATTGTAAGTTACTTTGGGTTGCTTTGCAAGGAAACTGACATATCATCATCATCATAGAGGAGACATGAGAGATCCACAATTGAGGCTACAATCCTATGCACACTTATGTGGGAATAAGCATTGCTGGATACAATGGGTCTTACTTTTGAGAAAATTATCTAGGATTGCACTGTGAACTTCCCATCTCTTACTTTAAAACAAACAAACAAACAAACTGCAAAGATGCCTAAATTGGATTGGGACTGTAGTACTGGGTGGAAGGCAGGTTTAAACTTTACCTCAGTGCCATATTCCCGATCTAGCTGCTTCTTGCCCCATTAGAGAAATCAAACGTACCCAGATATCTTACGTAACTGGCCAAATAGCAACTGTGTGTGTATGTGCATGCATGCATGCACACACCCATATGTGAATTTAGATCAGGAAAGTAGCACAGAGGGAAGGGTTAACTTACATCTTCCAACACCATTGTCCCAATCTAATAGCCCCCATAGTGGCTGCTTTTAAGACAGGCTATCTGTCACAGATCTGTAGCACCCCATCTACTTTGACTCTCAACCAAAGGTAGAAGATTTAAGAACAGCAAATTCTTGGAGAACTGGCATCTTTTCTAAACTTCATGGATTATCATAAACTAGAATGGTTAAGACCAGACCAGTATGTGTGCTGGTGTGTGCTCTATAGACATATGCTTGTGATTTCAATTACACCGTATGGTGTTTTGCTTCCCTTGTGGAACTGGGAAGGTAGAACGATGCAGGGTATTATTTATGTATGTTATTTTCACCATTTACTGTCAGTTATAAATTTAATCAATTTTTTTAAAAATGGCAAGGACATGGGGCAGCAGTTCAGCCACATGAATAACTAAATACAACACAAGTGATACCTTGTAAGAACCCATGTCACTTTAGTAGCTACATCACACTCAGCAATCACAACAGAAACAAATGCATGATCTGTAGGAAGTATTCTGCTTTCTGAGCTATAAAATATTACACTTTAAGTGCTTGGAAACTATGCTATACAAAGCTGTGTTGCAGAAGTAATACAAGCATTTGCCTCAAATGTATAATGGTGCAAAAACCTGATTGAGTGGAAAGGTCATTAAAATGGGGGGGGGCCTGGTGGTGCTTTCTAAGGAAACATTCCCTAATCTCCCATCTCTCTAACTAAACCAAAATGAACAAAACAACAAATTCTTGACTGCAATTGTCCAGTCCCTGAACTATCCTTTGTAAAGAAATTCAGAGCAACTCAATATAGAAACACCCAAATACTGAAGTGAATCAATCTTGAAGCATCAGAAATCCAGACATCTGGTTTGCAAACACAGAGAAACAATTTCTTTTTCAAAGCCCCTTCTGCCCCCTGTGTACTCCAGTCACTCTACTACATCTCAGTCCCAAGGTCTCCTGGCCTTTCCACTTACCTGCTCCCCAGGGAGGCCTGTAGGAACCTCTCAAATTCCTTCATGAGAAGGACATCTGGAATTTATCATCTCTAGAAGGCTGCTTCTTCCAGCACACTCTGGTCTGCTGGAGTTACTTTGAACCCCCCACTTGCCTCTTGCACCTGCCCACACCATGGGCAAAGATGTGGAATAAACTGGAAACCATTCATCTCAGCCTGCCTTCTCTTGTTTTGGACTGGAATCTGGATCCTACCCTCTGCATATCGTTGCCAGCAGCCAAGAGCACTTTGAACTTCTTTTACCCCCATCCCCAAACCTGCTGTGGTGGTGTTAAAACCTGTGTGAGGGAGCCAGGATTTGCAAACTTTATAGGCCACAACCTAAAGTGATGGGCCAAAGCCTGGCCTGTTTCATCTTGCCCAATTGCACATGTGTGGAATTCTGTATTGTGCCTGGCCCAGAATTTAAGTTCTGAGGACTTTCTGTATTCAGTGTTTTCCCCTTCCAAACAAGAGAAAGGAAACCAAGTTTCTAGTTCTCATGAGTTGTGGTTATACATTCAAAAACATCCAGATGTCTGCAGAAGCCTCTGGTGTTCAGAGGCGGTTGCTTCTGTCCCCTGTAGCTACTTGCCTCTTGCTTCTGCACCCAATGTTCTTCCTGTTACTATATGGCTCCTTACCAAAATAATCCAAGTTCTGCAAAAATTCAAAAGCTTGCTTTAGAATAAGGCAGTTAGTTGAGCCAACAGTGCAAAAGAAGCATAACTGCAGAAATCTTATTGATTTACTTAAGGAATTTTAATTCTTTGGTGCAGAAGTGGGAGGTAGCACAAAGAACGGAAAGTTCTAACAGTCCTGAGCAGGTGTTTCCAAACTGCCTTTGTGTCTCTCTTGCTGAAGCACCAGGACACACCTTTTGGAGGTAGGGGTCTTATGCCAAATGCAACTGGGCGACCCTGCTTTATGGAACCAGCAGGCTCCTTGCTTTGTGCTTGCAATGCATTCTGACCATTACCCACCTTCACCTATTTTAAGAACAACTTTGCTTTGCTCACACAAAGACTCGGCACTTGTCTCCAGCACATAGATAAGCAGCATGTAAAGCAAAATGCATATGCCATCATGCCTGAAAACTGCACAAGCATCTCTTGCTGCAGTTACACATGAATGGGAGTATCTGCTGTTTCCATGTTGGAAAATATATATATAGTGTGTAGCAGTCCATATCATAAGATGAAACTGAGGCAAGCCAAGAGCCCCTAATTATCCAGGGACTCTCTTCTTTTTTGCTCACTTTGGTTTCTGATTTTAATTCCTTGCTGATGATACACAATTTATTTTATTTTATTTATTTATTAAATTTATATACCGCCCGACTAGCGATAGCAATGATTGGAACTCTTCCCATTATTCAGTTGTAAACCACCCAGAGAGCTTCGGCTATGGGGCGGTATATAAATACAATAAATAAATAAATAAATAAAGCAGAACATTAATTTGTTCAGAATCTAAATTATACTTCTAGCATATTAAGCATTCCTTTAAATATGTATTACAGCAATAATACAAATGTGTAGAGAGGGTTATTTGATCATTATACTGTTTCAAAGACCTGTTTTTGTTTTAATAGTTATTTTTGAATGCTGTTGTGCCCCAGACAAAAAGAATTAAAAATGCATGTGACAACAGTACAATAAGGGCTCAGTAAATGGAGCAAAGTGATAGAGATGTGATCCCATTGTACTGGGATGCATTGGTAAGAACCAAAATAGTAAGAAACATATGAACTTTTATCTCCACTCTAACAAAGCTCATAGAAGTGTTCTTTAATGTAATTTCATCTTATGGTACCTTAAACCCTGTACATTTGAAGAACGATGAGGGCCTAAGAAGCATGCTTTTGCATTTTAGTTAATAACAAGTGGTGAATTGTTTCAGTGTGAATTACTCTAAAGGTAAATTGTGATAGTTAACCTCAGAGGTCCTGAATTGCTGTTATTGACTAGCTATGTACACTAGGTCATGTACACTGGCATAGGAAAAAAATCCATTTGTTAAGATACAAGCAACACTATAGTCGTCACTGCTAGAGTTCTAAGAGAGTATTCCGTGAGCATAAAGGAATATGTACTACTGATGGATGTAAAACAGACATATACAAAGGTGTCACAAGACAAAGACAAAACATAAATAATGACTGTTTGGTGCATAAATAAACCAGAATCTTTTTCCCAGTTTCACAAATGGCAACCTCCATGTGTGCTTTACTCCTACCTGAAAACACTGATAATTCATTTTACTCACACAGAAGATTGTAGTGATTACACAAACCTTTACTTATTCTGATTTCGAATTCGGAGACACCTCCTTTTCAGTGGTGGCTCCAGATCTTCTGGCCCTGTGCTGAGAATTGGTGTTGAAATAATGCATGGTGCAATAGCAGTCTTTTCCACTGGTTTTGGCACAGGCTGGATGACACAGCCTGCCTTGGGTAGCATCCGCAAAGCATATGCATGGTCCTCATCTGCAGGATTGTTAAGGTTGGGATCTTGTTTGTCTCCCCCAAACAGGGGTTCTTCCCCAGTCTTCTTACCAGATTCTCCTTCTCGACGGCAGTTCGATGTACAATTGTTCTCTTTGACAGACTCCAGCTCACTCACTGGCAATTCTTCCAGAGGTTGAGACTTTTTCTGCTCTTGGGGCTGCTCTGGGTTCTTAGAAACCTCTGGGCCCTTTGTGCCATTCACAATGACATTGCAACCTGCGGCCGTACTATTTTCTGAAGTGCCAGACGGCAGCGTGATGGGCCCACAGTGAACTGGGTCACTACAAGGTAAAGTTTTTGCTTCAGTAGGGCTGCAATTGTTCCTGCAGTCATTGCAGTTCCTTTTATCTGAGCTACCAAAAGTCAGATTTACAACACTGTTGGCTTCATTTTCAACTTTGACTTGAGCATGCAAAGCCCTGTGGATAACATTGTGTAGTCTAGACCTGTGACCTACAGTTAAGTCTATCACACCATCCTGTGGTCCCTGTAGTACTGTAGGAAAACCCAACTTGTTCACCGGACTAGTAGGTCTCACAGTCAAATCAACAACTTCATTTTTACTATGCTCCTGATGCACTTGTGTTTGATTTAAGGACTGGCCTGAGCAGCTTGGAGTTGAGTCAGAGGACTTGGAAGGCCCTTGTTTCGAATCTCTGGGGGACACAGAATTATTGGTTGGCTTTGTCCCAGTTGCATCAGTGGATGAACTTGGAATGAAGTTTTCTCCATTGCTGGAGAAGCCATTTGGGGGCTTGGAATCATTGATGTGAGGAATAGGGATAGGAATGGGGATAGGAACTGGTAAAGGAACAATGACAGGATATGGCACTAAAAGGGTTGGGGGTGGCACCAATGGGGCAAGAGATGGCAAGCCAAAGTTCATCATCTGCGGCATGGGCATAGGACCATTTGGCATCATGCTTACTGGAGGGAAGGGAAGACTAGGCAAAGGGACACCCGGGGGTGGAGGGGGTAGTAAACCTGGGGGATTTCCAGGCATGGTTGGAGTTGTTGGAGGGTGAATATGAGGGGACAGCATTGGCCTATGCATAGGGCTGGAAGTGGGGCCCATATTTCTAGGACCACCTGGGGGTGGACCAATTCCAGGAATCATTGGATTGGACAGAGGGCTGTTAGGATTTGAGGCATGATGAGGTGGCCCTCGAATAAATGGTGGGCGGATTTGCTGCATTATTTGCTGTTCCATGAATATGGGCAGAGGTACCGGCCCACGATTTGTCATCACCATGGGAGGGCTTCGAGGTGGGACACCAATTGGAGGCACAATATTACCAGGTGGCTGAACAGAAACTGGTGGAATATTTGGATTCTCATTGATGGGAATAGATTTGGGAACAGGCGTTGGGATTTTAGTGACAGAGCAGTTGGCAGTGTCAGGCGGAGAGGCAGTGGTAGATGCTGATGGTCCAGGACCTTGAATTTGGCCAGCTGCAGACGCTGGGGATGGGGCCTTTCTCCGAGCATCTGCTAGCGGTATATTCCAAGAATCTGGAGTCAGCAGCTGCACTCCAGTGCCTTCTGCTTTATTTTCGACTGGAGGATGTAATGTGCTGCAAAGTCCAGCTGGAAGATTGGCCTGTGTTTCTTTGTAGAAAATGTCCATTTTGTACTGATTGAGACATTTTGCACTGCAGAACTGAAGCCTTCTTTCCCCGTCCCCAAAATCCAGATACTCTTTTGTGTGTCTTATGTGCTTACACCAGTCACATACCTACAACACAGTAACAAAATCAAAACAGGTAAGAAAAAAATGATTTCTTCTTTATATTGTCATTTGCATTAATTTTTTTTTACTTTCCATTACTGCTTTCTAAACATCTGAATTATCAAAGAAAAGTATATTGCATGAAACCTGCATGTTTTGATCCCAAAAATATAGTTCACCTAACATTACATATACATGCTCAATAAAGTCTTATGTATACATGCTATTAAAATATTTGATATAGTTCTCACCTAAGATACTTTAGAATATGAAGACATAGTACTGTAAATATATTTGTGTGCTATCCCATGAGATTCTGGAACAGCATCTTTATTTTAAAGGGTTTTTTTTAGTGCCTTTGTTTTCAACTGAAGAATAAGCTAATATATATAATAGAGACAGTGTACTCTGGAGGGTAAGAGACTGCATTATCAATTGGGAAATCCTCAGTTTAAATTTATCTCTACCATGAATTCACTAATACACCAACCCTATGCCTGTTTACTAAGAAGAAGGCCTCATGGCATTCAATGGGATTTACTTTACATAACTCTGAATAAGATTGAAGTCCAAGAGGCCTTAAGCAGGCTCAGTACTTCTCCCCATATCTGCAACATGGGTACAGTAATACTTCCCTATTTCATGGGTTGTTGTACAGACTGAAACAAAAAGAGCATATGGAACAGTCTAAGGCTGCAATTCTAAATACACTTTTTAGGAAGTAAGTCCCATTGAACACAGTAGGACTTCCTTCCAAGTAAACAAGCTGTTAAGCATTATATAAATGTTAGGAATAGTATATATAAATCCAGTATACCATTAACAGTGCAATCCTATGAATATCTACTCAAGAAGTAAACCCACAGAATTCAGTGGGGCTTAGTACCAGGTAAATGTGCATTGTAGACTAAGAGTGCTTAAGCACAGTGATTTCAATGGGCCTTAACTCTGTTATCGAGTATGGCTTTCACATTAGGGTACTGCTGAACCAGTCACATAGATACTGAGATGTTGAACATCTATATGCATAAATAAGATCGTTTGCAAAATGACCCCAATGACTTGAGACAACTGAGTGCAAATCATCTATAATAAGGCACTACACAGTTTCACATTTTAAATTGTTTGAAGGCAGCAGATAACAGAGCTTATGTTAAATGGTACCCAAAATGCAAAAGCATCATACATCATTAGCTTTGTCTTCCAAATATTAAGTAGGAAATAGTAATAAAATCTAGGTGAATTTCAAATATTCTGAAGCTGTGATATTTCAACAAGCTGGAAAGATTTTCCAAGCTGTTTGCCCACTCTTCTTCACTAGTCACTTTTGTATAACTTCTTGGCAGACAACAGTTTATTTAACAACTTTTCAAAAAGTAAGGAAAACTCTTATTATTAGAGCCTTACAAAAAAAATACAAGTCATTTTCTGTGCTATTAGTGTGCTGAAGACATTGCCATTTTTAAAAAAAGTAAATAAGGCTGCAGAACTAATTAAGCTGTGAAAGGTTTTCCCAGTTGTAAGCCACTAGAAACCAAAGTTCAAAAATAGTCATTCTAGGTTTCAGAATCCATTTCTTCAGAGAAATTATTGTGATTTCATTAACACATTAATTTTGCAACACTAACAGCTCTCACAGATGGTGGAGACATGATCTACAATTCAAATATGACTCTTGTTTGCACAATGACTTTCCCTTCATATGGTATTTTAAACAAGAATCAAAATGAGTAATCTTTCCATAGCTATAAACAGATAAACAGATGTCAGAATTTTCAGTGCCTTTTTTATACACAGCAACAAAACTTTTCAATTTTTTGTCATTTATTCAATTCTGTAGACTGTGTTTAGTGCTAAATATTATAAATGTACTCAGTTGATGGCCATGTGAAAGCATTGCCCTATGTACACCTTTAATATCCAAAACTGGGAAAGCATCTCTTGCGTGTGTTTTTTTAAGATAATGATTATGAAATTATAGCATTAAATAGCTAATTTAATTTCAATAACCATTGGCCATATAAACAAATTGGAAACAACATATGCTGGGCATTTGATTACGCATCTCATTTAACTCTCAGCTTTCCTTTATCAGAAATGGTGATGACACTTAAAAAAATATTTTTTAAGCATGGACATGATGCAAACAAAATTAAGCACTCTTAAGTCACATTGATTTCAATGGGCATTTATCTAACTCTCACTGTAATCCTAACCATATTTACTCAGAAGTAAGTTCTACTATGCTCAGTAGAGCTTACTCCCATGCAAGTGTGCATACCATTGTAGCCTCTATATTTTTGAAATTGGTGGGATTAAAACATACTTAAATTTGACTCCTAAGGTTTCACATTCATTCTATGATTTGGTCCTTACTGAGATGTATCCTCAAGGCATATCTGTGCAGATCTAACTGTATGTATCAGATCTACTTAACAGTCCTAACTAGCTGTCCTCATGAACCAGGGCTTCAGTGAGCACTGGCTCATGCTCCACATACCTGACAGAGATGACATATAGACTGCTATGGACCATGCAGCTGTGTTAGCATGGGATTTCTGATCCTTGATGTGCAGGGGTATGCTAAAACAGCATTGCTGTCTGTTCCAGGAGAACTTTCTTTGCTTTTAATTGTTCACTGCAGAATCCAACTTAGAACAGAAGTGATTTCCTTCCAGATGTGCCTTTGTATATCAAAACACACCTTTCCTTCCTTTAAATTTTCCCAGCATGAGAAGTTTGAGAGACATTAACCATGTTGAAATATGCACAAGCTATTTAAAATGGCAAACCTGAGCTGCTGCACCTGCAAATAAATGCTTAGGACAGGGGTGGCAAAAGTGGCGCTTTCTAGATGTGGGACTCCATTGTCCCCAGGCAGAATGATCATTGGTCAGGAATTATGGGAACTGGAATCCAACATTAACAAGGACTCAATATTGGCTACCCCTGGATTACAACATTGTGGGGCAACACAGTGTCATGTCCTGGCATTGTGAGCTGGCACAAGTTACCATGTTGGTAGTACAGCACTGACCTAGGTGTGCAGCTCTGGTTCAATAATGAGGAGGGTGTGTGCAAGAGGGATCTGAAGAAAATCAAACAGCCTTTTCAGCCACCACAGAACTGACTTGGACAGATATAAACACCATTCTGAAATACTACATATTATTTTCCATGTTATTATACAGCCACAAGAGTAGCTGTATACTAGAGCCAGCATGGATTTTTTGCTTTCCACAATGTTAAATTGAAATTACCCCATGCCATTCTGATGCTTCCCATAAGCTCATTTCAAAACAAAACCTTACAAAACTTATTGTCCTGAACTCAGAAACACTTGCTTAACAACCCTCTAAGTTTTCATGGCGATACACAGTCAGAGAGAATCGGAAGTTCAAAGTGTAAAACAAGAGGAAAAAATGCAGACCCCTGTTGGACTTTTTTCTATCAGTGGTCTCATAATTTGTTGGAATCAATTAAAAATCAGCCATGTTCACAGAATACCTGTAAAGCTATTACTGAGCTTGCCCCATACTCTGACCTTCATCTTCTGCAGTTAAAAAAGTTTTTAAAAATGCATGGCTGATTTTTAATTAATGTAAGAAATTTAACATTGAAGTCTATTATAACATCGGACATGCTCAGTAAGAACCAACTGTCAGTGTTCTAAAAGCCAGACTCACAGCTGTTTGACTTTGATAATAAGGGGGCCACACCTATGCCAGACCTTTATTTCACTATAGACAGTCATGGCTTCCCCTAAAGAATCCTGGGAAGTGTAGTTTGTGAAAGGTGGTGAGAGTTGTTAGGAGACTACTGTTCCCCTGACCAGTGGCCAGAGTGGTTTAACAGTGAGCCTCTCTTCTAGCTATTGTAGCTCTGTGAGGGGAATAGGGCCTCTCCTAGCAACTCTCGGCATCCTTCACAAATTAAACTTCCCAGGATTCTCTGGGGAAAGCCATGACTGTCTAAGGTGAAATAATAGTCTGGTGTGGATGTGGCCAGAGACAGCTTTGGTTAAATTTGGGTAGGAAACTACATGTGCCTGCTGTAGAATAAAAAAATGGGGGAAACCCTGAAAAAGAATGATACCATTCATAATGTTTTCCTTTTGGAAAGGGGCTTTTCCTCTGCCCAGTGCCTACCCACCCAATATCCTCACCTCCCCCTTTCTCCCCCTCCCTGCTCCTCCCCCAAGTCAGTTTCACCTATCCTAAGCATGATTGTACAGGAGTAAATCCCATTGAACCCCAAAAGCATGAAAATGATTAAACCTGCCCTTCCCTCCTCCTTTACCCTCCCTTTTGCCCCTCCCTTCCCCCTCCCTTCGCTCCTCCCTCCCCCTCCCCTTCCAATCCCCTTCCCCTCCTTTCCTCTCCTGTCACCTCTCCCTCCCCCTCCTCCATGGTCAGTTTTCCTATTCTAAGCATGATTGCATGGGAGTAAATCCCATTGAAATCAATAAGCATTCAAATGATCAGACCTGCCTTTTCCCTCCCCTTCCCTCTGTCCTCTCCTTCTCTCTCTCTCCTTTGCCTCCCCTCCTTCCCCTCTCCTCTCCTCTCCCTTCCTCTTCTCCCCTCTTCATTCTTCCTCCTCCCCTGCCCACAGTCCAATCCACTTCCTGTGTAGCTTGGAAGAATTTGGTAACGTGCCTCTGAGCATATGGTGACTGGTAGCAACATCTGCAATCAGCCCAAATAACAGAAACAAGACATGTGCTGGGCTGATCTTGTTTTAGCAGGGAGGAAGCAACAATATTAAAACAGTTGATGTAGTTCAGATACTGACTTTAAAAATGTTTGATTTACTTAGCAATTTCAGTGAAGTTTCCTATAGTAAATCATTTTCTTTTGCTTCTGTGAATATGTGTACAGCAACACTTTGCAAAATTTCTACTCAAAAAACCATTGTGGAATAATGGCACTGACTATTCTTCAGAATAGTCTCCAGTGGACATCAGGAGTGTCTCAGTCTGCACAAGATAAAAGAGTGGGAGGTGAAATATATTCTAGTAAATTTCTAGGTGTGCTCTATGTTTTTGATTGACCATGTCCACCTTTCCTTAAGTGAAGTGGTTTAAGCGTAGCAGGCTGAAAACATGCATCTTGGGCAGGCCAAATTTGTTTTTTCCAACAGCTGGATTCATTAAGTAGCAACATATTGTAATCAGTCTGATTTTACATCAACCTGCACTTTCAGATTCAACTGTTAATGCACCCAGAATAGAAATAGAACATAACCTCCTGTTTGAAACACAAAAGGCTATCTTCACCATCATATGACATTGACCAATAAAAAGGCTTTGAAATTAATAAAAATAAATTGGACACAGATTTCTATAATGAATAATGAAAGAAATATAATTTTCTAGGTTAGACTCTCTGTAGAAACAGTAGTAACACAGCAAAAATAAGAACACCAACAAACATACAAAAATGGAATTCTCCATCTTTGGAGATGTTGCCACCACTCACCATATGCTCAGAAGCACATTACCAAATTCTTCCAAGCTATACAGGTGAATTGGCCTGTAAAAGTCCAACCCAAATTGTGTTTGCATTTTTACAAATTTGTAGGGCAGTACAATATTTCAAAGAGGTCAGGTCTCCTGCTCCCCTTGTGCATTCACTATAGCTGCCCAATTTCCCTGCTTTTAAAAGTGTTCTTGCACTCGGGTCCTGCTTGCGGGCTTCCCCTGGGCACCTGGTTGGCCACTGTGAAAACAGGATGCTGGACTAGATGGGCCACTGGCCTGATCCAGCAGGCTCTTCTTATGTTCTTATTTGTTGACTATAGGTACATTCTTAAACTGCAAGGGGTTTTGGCCTATTAGTGCATCCTCTCTAAGAAGAGAATTATCCTTAAAACATTCATAGCTTGGGGGGGGACCTAGATATTAAGCTGATGGCTACAAACATGATGTCTTAATGAGTGTGAACACACTGTGAATACAGTATATAAAATTGCTTTACTAGCATATGGAGAATAAATATGGAAGAACTGATTTGTATACTATGGCATAGTGCTTTCACTTGAATAACTAGCAATGTAACCAGCTTTGCTCTATTAAACTCTAAGCCAAGTCATGTCTTGTCTGAGGTTTCATAAGAAGCAGACAAAATCTAAATATCAGCTGGATGAAGCTTCAGCACTGGGGGACTGGAGAAGACCTGCCCTTGGAGTGAGTATCTGAGCATCTGGGCGCTTACTTGCTTGGTCCCCTGGCTTGCTGTCTCTTGAGATACCTGAGGCAAGTGCTGTAAGGACTGGGACCTCCTGCCTGACCTTGAATCCAGGGAGAGGCTGCAGTTAATCTTGCAGCCTCTTGCATCATCTCCTGGCTGGGTCAGAGGGCATAAAAGGCTATTAGCCCTTGGGTGGCGGGTCTTCTGCCGGCAGGGGTGACACCAAAGGGGTGACACCAAAAGGAGTAATCCCTTGGGGAGTCCCAAGAGCAAGAGTGCTACCCCCTTCTATTTTTATTTTCTATTTTATTTTGAAATCAATGTAGAAGAGTAGGAGGGTGTAAAGTGCATGTGTGGTTCCTGCACAGGGTGAGAACCTCTGCAGTGAACTGTGTGATAGGAGAAAGTCACCAGATGCCTTCAGATTGAGAGTCTGCAAGTGACAAAAGGCTGGCCCTCTCTGGGTGTGAAACGGAGGGAGGTAGTAGATATGCCCTGTATGAAAATTATTGGGTGGATCTGGTTGCTCCTAATTCTCCCAGAGCCATACTGGGACAACTGGTTCTGGCAGATTTTGTTGGTGGGCTCTTGTTGTGTCTATATCGTGTTCAGGAGTCTTGGAAAGGAGGGACATGGGTGATGCCACCCCCATTGCAGTGATCATGGGTAGAGGGAGGTATAACCATCGGGAGCTAATGAGTTACCATGGAAGGCAAGGGCAAGGCTATCTACGCCTTGTTCCTCACTCCCACTCCTCACATGGACTGGTTCCTGGTTGGTCATCTGCTGTGACCACTGGCCTACGTGTGCTGTTGTTTAACGACAGATCGGTATACAATAAGAACACCTTCATCCATGATCAAATCATGGATGAGGGTGTCGATCATAGATGAGGGTATGTATTACCATGTAGGTGAGCTGGGGGGAGTTGTTCTGACCCAGCGGTGTCAACCAGGATACTCGGTGCAACACCAACACAGACTGCAAGGATGGGGGGAGGGCTTGCTGTGGTCCTTAGAATTACCAGGAAACCACTTCGTCTTGGAGCTGGCTGTAAGGGCCTGCACCATATGTCAGGCCAAGGAGACAGTAACTAGGGTTGCTGCTGGTGTACCGTCCACTCTTCTCTGACTGAGCTGGTGGAGGCCATCTTGGCTGTGGTATTGGAGGAGCCCAGAACGATAGCCCTGGGCGATTTCACTGTCCATGCTGAGGCTGCCTCTAGTGTTCCAGCTCGGGACTTCATGGCCTCTATGACAACCATGAGGCTGTCTCAAGGATGGTCTGGAGATGGGGGAGTGGATGTCACCTCATTGTGTGGTCAGACCACTTCCTGGGGAAGTTTAGAATTCTTCCATGCAGGGATGGTGAACAGATTAAGATGGTCTGCCCCCATAGACTAATAGAATCCACTGGATTCCTGAATGCTCTTGGGGAGTTTCCAGTAGATAGAGCAGGTGACCCTGATGAAGCCCTTGTCATGCTGTGGAACAATGAGACGTGTCAGACTCTAACACAGTTGCCCCTGAGTGCCCTCTCCAACATTGTGGAGCCTGGTTTGCACCTTGGTACACCAGTGAACTCAGGGCAATGAAACAGGCTGGAAAACGGGTAGAGGACATGTGGTGAAAGATGTGTTGTGAGGCTGATTGGGCATGAGTTCATAACCATGCCTACTGTGTAGTGGTGAGGGCAACAAAGAAGGCCCAGTTCTCTACCTCCATCGCATCCTCAAGTAGCCGTCCAGTGGAGCTTTTTTCATATTGTCAGGGATCTGTTGACATCAATTTCAGGAAATGGAGTTTTAGACCCTTCAGATACCCAATGTGAACTTTTTGCAAGCACTTCGAGGGTAAAGTTGCTTGCCTCCATAGCAATCTTGATGCCCTATCCACATCTACTGTAGTCCCCAGTGAGGTGTCCAGTGCAATATCTGCTGCAATATCTTGGGATAAGTCTCAGTTGATGTGGCCTGATGACGTGGACAAGGTGCTTGCAACAACGCGGCCAGCAATGTGTCCTCTTGACCCTTGCCTTTCTTGGCTTATTAAAGCTTGCCAAGAGGGTATGACCCAGTGAATCCAGGGTGTAGTCAACAGGTCTTTGCAGAAGGGAGTGGTCCCAGCTGCCCTGAAAGAAGCAGTGATCCGACCACTCCTGATAAAGCCCACCCTGGACCCATTAGTTTGTGACAACTACCGCCCAGTTGCAAATATCCCCTTTTTAGGGAAGGTGGTGGTACTCTTGGAGTACTCTTGGATGAAGTACTCTTGGATGAAACAGGTTATCTTGACCTACTCCAATCAGGCCTGGTTATGGGACTGAAACAGCCTTGGTTGCCCTGATGGATGACCTTTATCAGGAGGACAGGAGGAATGCAAACCTGTTGTTCTTGATCTCTCAGCAGCTTTTGATACCATTGACCATGGTATCCTTCTGTGCTGACCTGGTGAGATGGGTATCAGAGGCACCTCCTCCAGAGTTGTTTTCAGAGAATAGTATTAAGAACAAAAGAACATAAGAAGAGCCTGCTGGATCAGGCCAGTGGCCCATCTAGTCCAGCATCCTGTTCTCACAGTGGCCAACCAGGTGCCTGGGGGAAGCCCGCAAGCAGGACCCGAGTGCAAGAACACTCTTCCCTCCTGAGGCTTCCAGCAACTGGTTTTCAGAAGCATGCTGCCTCTGACTAGGGTGGCAGAGCACAGCCATCACAGCTAGTAGCCATTGGGCGATTGTCTTTCGGCCCCCTGGCAGCTGAGCTGTGGGGAGCCGCAGGGTGCCATCTGATCCCTAATGCGGTAACATCTGTATGAAGCCCTTGGGAGCACTCATCAGGAGATTTGGGGCAACGTGTCAGCAGTACGCTGATGATACCCAGCTCTATTTCTCTGTAACATCTGTATTGGGAGAGGCCATGCAAGCCCTGGACCAGTGCCTGGACTTGGTGGTGGGCTGGATGACGGCCAGTAAACTGACTCTGAATCCTAGCAAGTCAGAGGCGCTGTATGTTGGCGGTTCCCAAGTTCTGATAATTGGTCAACTGCCTGCTTTATATGGGGTCATGCTCCCTCTAAAAGAGGTTTGTAGTCTGGGGATGTTCCTGGATCCATTGGTTAGGAGTGCCTTTTACCAGCTTCGGCTGACAAGACCTTGCGGCTGTTTCTGGACTGGGATAGCCTGACCACTGTTTTCCATGCTCTGGTGACCTCCAGGTTGGATTACTATAATGCGCTCTACGTGGGGCTGCCCTTGAAGTTGGTCCGGAAGCTACATCTGGTGCAAAATGCTGCAGCATGACTGCTCACTGGGGCAGTGTATCCCCAACATGTTACCGTGCTGCTGGAAAAATTGCACTGGCTGCCCATTAGTTACCGGGCTACATTTAAGGTTCTGATTTTGGTGTTCAAAGCCCTATACAGCTTGGGACCAGGATACCTGAAAGATCGTCTTACCTCTTATATACCCAGTCGATCACTGTGCTCTGCAGGTGAGAGCCTGTTGCAGATACCATCTTATCAGGAGGTCTGTTCTGCATAACATAGGAAGCAGACCTTTAATGTTGTGGCACCTACCCTTTGGAATTCCCTGCCCTTAAATATTCAACAGGCACCATCTCTGTTATCTTTTTGACACCTATTGAAGACATTCCTCTTTCAACAAGCCTTTTAAGTAGAGACATCTATGTTAGAATTACTTTTTTAAATGTTTTAATGCTTTAAAAAAAATGTTTCAGTGATTTCCAAAGCTCATATTTATGGTGAAGGTTTGCCTGAGAAGAGAGTTCACTTGCACTTGGAGCATGTGGAGAGGAAGTCTCATGTTTTTAAAGATGTTTTGTTTTAATATGTTTTAAAGTCTTTCATTTTGAAAATGTTTTAGTTGTTTTTAGTGGGTTTTTTTGCCACCCTGGGCTCCTTCTGGGAGGAAGGCTGGGATATAAGTAAGTAAGTAAGTAAGTGTTCTGAGGAGAAAGCCTGATTTTTGTATGTAGCACAAAGAGCAGGACAATAAAGGGCTTTGTAGAGTTTTATCAGATTAACTTGAATGTTTAACTGTGCATGGATTTTCACACTGCTCTTTGAAATGAAGCATGTCAGTTCTTGACATTCAAGAGTATGTGGGAGCACCTATTTTGAACTTGGGTAGAAATACCCAAGTAAAGAATACACACACAATTTGCCAGGTATGCTGGAACCCAAACATGTATTAATCAAGGCTTTTCACTTCAAAAATATTTGCAAGCATTGTTTACATGGCTAGCACCCACTCTACCCCTCCATTGGGCTTATCTCTGTCTTAAGATGTGACTCCCTAATGAAGACCATTCCTGGAGCCACTGAAAATATTCCTAGTGGAGTATGCAAACCTGGCAGTCAGGAATCTACTCCAAAGGTTTTAAGGGATTTGGAAGGGGCAGTTTTAGTCCATGAAAACATTTCTAAAGCAAAACATTTGTTCCTCTGATCCACTAAGGACCACAGATTCCCTTACCCTGCCACAAGCCTCCTCAGAAACTGTAAGGCTGCTCCAGTTTGGAGCCTGATTGCAAAGCGGCAACCCACACCTATATTTACAAAACAACTTGTTAATTTTATGGGTAAAATACTTACTGTGCTGTGGCTTCAAACACAGAGACAGTGCAATCCTATGTATATTTAGTCAGTTTTAAGTCCCACTCTATCCAATAGAGTTTATTCCTAAATGAGTTTGCACTGGATTGCCTAAGCCTGAAATTCTATACACAGTTACTGGAAATAATAAACAGTAAACTAAATGTGACTTACTTCTGAGTAAGCATACATACCATATGATTGCACTGCAAATCCAGAAGATTATATCTTCTCTAATTATTTTATTTTATAAGTTATTGCTTGAAGGGTTTATTGAAATGATTTGGTGCTTTCTCTATTGATTTGCTTCTCCCAATGGGTTCTTGTTTCACATTAAGGTAAGTAAATATGTTCTCTTCTCCTGTAAAATGGTTGGAAAACCTTTTCACAAATTCTCTCAAAATTTCTCCCGCTTTTAATAATTCATTGAGGTAAAAGAAATGCTCATGTTGGTCTACTTCACTCACATTATCGATCACAGACTATTCAGTATATTTTATCATTAGATACAATTAATTAAGGATATTGAGGGTAACTGCAATAAATCAATTTCTGAGAACTTCCCTGATGAGCTAAATATCTAGTCTTTATACAACTGACTTTTATTCAGCACTCCAAAGTCACACATAACTAGTCCTCTCTCCCTCTCTTCCACGTTATGCCACGGATACAGCATGCTGTCCCTTCCATACAGTAAAAATTACTGGAGTAGAAATAATGTCACTTAAGAATTAATGAATCAGATCTGTCTTACAGGATTGATAATTTAAGACGAGGTCAATGAATTTATGATACAAACTGCTATATACCAGAGGTAATAAAATAGAGCAAAATCATTCATTTCACTTCTAATATCATGCTCAAAGTAAATACAGATTTCTCCCTCTGAAATATACAGCATTTGATACATTCTAAGAAAAGGTTTGCATACTGAGTAGATTCTGCTGGTTAGAGGTTTTTTAAAAAAAATGTATGTCATATCTTTTCCATTCGTGATATAAATGGCTGTGCATAATAATTTTTAAAATTTGAAATTAAGGCTGCAACCTGAAACACACTCAACTAGGATATAAACCTCATCAAACACAGTGGCCTGGAGAGAAGAGCTTGCAGGCACTTTGCCCCTCTCTGTTCCCCCCCCCCACTGCACTAAGGTAGCCAAAGGTTGGTTTAGTATGATGTCTAACCAGAGATTCATGGATAAGCTCTCATTAACCACGAGCTGTAGCCAAGGTTTTTTTCTTAACTGCAGCTCATGGTTATGAATAGTTAGCTTAACCATGAGCCCCAGTTTGGATGGCACACTAAACCAAACCTTTGCTTAGTTCAGTGCTTTATGGCAGCAAAAAGGACAGGAGAGGAAGACAGTGGTTGCAGGTTCCTCTCTAGGAGCCTGCATATTTGCATGGTCTTGCTAAGCCATTGCACATGACTGTAAATAAACACTGAACTGCATATCACATATGATCCCTTAATTTAGTCCCATCAGCCCTGCCTTCCAGTTTCCTAGTGGGCTTCATGGCTGAGTAGGGATTCAAATCCCTGACTCCCAAGTCTTACTCTGACACTCTAACCAGCACTGGCTCTGTGTACAGACTGTGTATGAAAATGGGGCTATAAAAGATGGCAGTAGCCAAGTGTCAGCCCAAACTTCCCATTTCAGCTGGCTTTATCCAACCTTTCTTTCCCTTAGCCACTCAGTCCACCCTCTAAATGTTCTGGAATCCTCATTTGTTTCTGTTTACCCAAATCTTAGATTGTTGCTGAGTTGTATTTCCTAAGAATAAATCATTGGCCTGCTATGCCTCAACTGATACATTTTTGCCCCGTTGCTTCAGTATTTGTCACTTTTTAGTATGAAGCGAGTACATCTTCACAAAATGCATAGTTAAACTATGGAATTCGCTACCAGAAGATATAGTGATTGCCCTCAACTTGGACGGTTTTAAAATGGGTTTAGACAAGTTCATGGAAGACAAGACTATCAGTGGCTACTGGCCAGAAACAGATGTTGGGGAGAGTGCTGTTGCATTCATGTCCTGCTTGCAGGTTTCCCACAGGCATATGGTTGGTCACTGTGAGAACAGAAAGCTGGACTAAATGTATCTTTGGTCTGATACAGCAGGGCTTTTCTTATAATTTATTAGATATAATTATGTTGCTAGCTATTTCTGACAGAATGATAGGAGGTTAGGGCAGTATTTTTATTATTGTTGGTATTGTTATTATTTATTATCTCTGCAGTTGCCAGTGTAATGTTATGGTGTGGTATGCCCGATCACATCTGTTTACTTATGTGTCAGATCTTAAGGCTGTTCAATTAACTTTTGGCAACTTTGCAGTGATGCCATAAATATCAGTATGGTTACAAGTTAGATTCATGTGGAAGCAATCATATGACCAGTTTAACGTGCACCCTTCAAACTACATTACCAGTTTTGCAAAATATACTTCATACATTTTATGAAGCATTTTACATGTATGTACTAAAGTATAATTTTTTTGTATTTATTTTATTTATTCATTATTTATTAATTTTATTATTTGATTTATATCCCGCCCTTCCTCCCAGCAGGAGCCCAGGGCGGTATTGCAAATGCATGTTTGTTTCCCTGAAAACAAACAAAAGAAACAGGTGTTATAAGCAAAGCCACATACATTTCCTGCATGTATCATACATCTGGGAATGACGCATTGCCATTCATAGCATGTGAAACGGCTGCATTAGAATAAAGGTCTGCATCCAGTTGTGTCCCTCCACTGATAGAAGGTTCTTTAATCAGCAGAGGCTTCCATTATCAGTAAGGGGGGAGGGGGAAACGGGTGTTTTTTGTGGATTCCCCCTTCCCTCCATAGCCTCTGTGCACCCCCTCCCCAATCTGCTCCAGAGGATTGGGAGACCCTTAGGAACAGCATGGGAGGCTGTGTTAGGGGATTCAGGAGAAATGAGTAATTTCTTAAAATCACCTCTTCTTCTCCCCCCTCCCCATGCCATTTCCACTCACAGAAACTTCTCCTGAATCAAAGAGCATTCCGTCAGTGGAGGTATGCAACTGAACAGAACCCAAAGTCATTAGAAGCAGCTATTGTCAGAATTTCATATTAAATTCACTAAATGATTCCAATTACTTTTCACTTGCATATTTAAAAAGAAAAAAGGGGATCAGGTCACAATATTAAATATGAGGATGGGCTTATTTATATTTTAGTGGCCTGAATGCCTCTGTGGACCACTCAACACTTTCAGTTCTGTTTTGAGTTTCTCTGTACTTCAGTTCATTTCTTATACATCATAATCTGAAACATGAGTGAGATAAATTAAAATCAGCAATAGGGTGAGAGGAGAGAACATATTTCACTCAGTGGTGGCACCTCTCAAGAAGATTAAATTTATGTTACTGGGGCATGTCCCATTTAAAATCAGAGATAAAAAGATTTCCTTTGATACATTTAATGTATTATACAGCCACAAGAGTGGCTGTATACTACAGCCAGCGTGGATTTTTCACATTCTGCAATGTTAAATTGAAAATACCCCCATGCCATTCTGATACTTCCCATAAGCTCATTTCAAAATAAAACCTTACAAAATTTATAGTCCTGAACTCAGAAACACTTGCTTAAAAACCCTCTCAATTTTCATGGCAATAAACAAAACAGAAAGAATTGAGAGTCCAAAGCCTAAAGAGAGAGAGAAAACCCAGATGGCTTTTGGACTTTTTTCTCTCAGAGTTCGCATAATCTGTTGAAATTCATTAAAAATCAGCCATGTTCATGGAGTACCTGTAATCCTGTTACTGACCTCCCATACTCTGACCTTCATCTTCTGCAGTTTAAAGGTTTAAAAAATGCCTGGCTGAGTTTTAATTAATTTAATAATTTTGCATTGAACTGAATGAAAATATCTGGCATGCTCAGTAAGAACCAACTGTCAGTGTTCTAAAAGCCAGACTCACAGCTGCTTGGCTAGACTAATCAGGGGGGCACACTCATACCAGACATTGCTTTCATATGAGACAGTCATGACTTCCCTCACAGAATCCTGGGAAGTGCAGTTTGTGAAGGGTGCTGAGAGGAGACTCCTATTCCCCTGAGAGCTCCTCTTCCCTCTTCCCTGCCCACTCCAGCCATCCCTCTCCCCCCCCCCAGCCCAATCAGTTTTACCTATCTTAAGCATGATTGCACGGGAATAAATCCCACTGAACTCAATAAAGATGCAAATGATCAACCCATTCTCAGCAAGCTTGAACAGGATTCCATTTCTTACCTCCCGGATTAAAAAGCAGAGAAATTCACTAATAGTAAAAAAAAAAAAAAACCCTTGCAGTTTAAGAATGTACGTGTAGCCCACAGATATTTCTATCAATCTTTAAAAAGCAGAGAAATTGGGCAGCTATAGTGAATGCACCAGGGGAGCAGGAGGCCTGACCTCCTTTCTGAGATATTGTAAATGTAAATGTACTGCCTTCAAGTCGATTCTGACTTATGGCGACCCTATGAATAGGGTTTTCATGAGGCTGAGAGGCAGTGACTGGCCCAAGGTCAGCTTCATGGCTATTTGGGGATTTGAACCCTGGTCTCCCAGGTCTCCCTGAGATATTGTACTGGCCTACAAATGTGCCCAGAGGCACACGTTACCAAATTCTTCCAAGCTACAGAGGAAGTGGATTGGACTGTGAAAGGCCAACCCAAATTGTGTTTGCATTTTGACAAATTTGTATGGCAGTACAATATCTCAGAGAGGAGGTCAGGGCTCCTGCTACCCTAGTGCATTCACTGTAGTTGCCCAATTTCCCTGCTTTCTAAAGTTTGATAGAAATATCTGTGGGCTATAGGTACGTTCTTAAACCACAAGGTTTTTTTGGCTATTAGTGAATTTGTATTTGCTGGCTGCCAATGAGCTACTTCTAAGATCAGTGACTTGGTACCTTTCAATTTTATTCCCTCAGAAAACAAGGCTTCAGTAGAAATTATTTGCTCTTGATATGGGAAAACCAACAAAGCCAGCACTGTGGAATTCAAACCCCTCTTGTGTTTCTTCAGCACAGAAAACACTCTGTGTATACTGGCAGTCAAGCATTCTTTTTTTATGTAAACAAAGTGAAATCCAAAAGTTACTATGGGTTCATTGTACATATTTTGCTAATGGAAGAATGGATGCTTGATACTGGGCACTGCTTAATTAATTCTGTAATCAGCTTTCAGGATGGAGTTTGTCTTATGGTAGGTATGGACTGCCTTCAAGTCGATCCCAACTTATTGCGACCCTATGAATAGGGTTTTCATGTTAAGCAGTATTCAGAGGGGGTTGAACATTGCCTTCTTCTGAGGCTGAGAGGCAGCGACTGGCCCAAGGTCACCCAGTGAGCTTCATGGCTATGTGGGGATTTGAACTCTGGCCTCCCAGGTCGTAGTCCAGCACCTTAACCACTACACCACACTGGTACATATCACCAATAAATGGCAAACAACGTTCTAAATAATAATATGTTACTATAATCACTTACGGTATTGGACTACAACCTGGGAGACCAGGGTTCGAATCCCTACACAGCTATGAAGCTCACTGGGTGACCTTGGGCCAGTCACTGCCTCTCAGCCTCAGAAGAAGGCAATGTTCAACCCCCTCTGAATACCGCTTACCATGAAAACCCTATTCATAGGGTTGCCATAAGTCGGAATTGAATTGAAGGCAGTCCATTTCCATTTCATGATCACTTGCTACAGTCCAGCACACTTAGGTAGGTGTTATCCCATTGTTATTGGTAGACCGTACACGTGCACAGCTGAGTACTGGATTATGTCCTCTGGGTCAAACATTTTGATCTTAATTACATTTCTTGAAAATAAATTTAATTGAAATCACTGGAACGTGCAGATTTGGGTGCTAATCCTCAATTCAGAGAAAGATAGTCATGTGTAAGTCCAATTGAAAGTAACTGAACTTAAATTGGCTAAACTGTTAGTAGCTACCAGCCTTTCTGGTTGCAAGACTCACAGGGCCAAATTTTTCCTTACAGTAGAACTTTTTTATCCAAATCTCAGTTTCAACAAAATTTCTAGTTCATGCTAATTCACCTTTCTGTGGCCTTACCCAGGCCAGTGCCAAGCATGACTGGGCCCTTGGGTGCTAGCCTGCCCCAGGTCCCCTGCTCCCAGCCTCTCCCTACAGACTGTGCCGGACTGCTCCACCTACCTCTTCTCTCTTTCTATGAATGCCCTGCACACTTGGAGTGCAGGACATAGCCATCAACCAAGACAGAGGTGGAGGGTTCTCTAAGGGGCTGATACCTCTGCCCACCTTTATTTATTTATTTATTACATTTATACCCCGCCTTTCTTTTCATGATAGAAACCCAAGGCAGCTTACATATGGTTCCCAGGTGGTCTCCCATCCAGCTACTAACCAGACCTGACCCTGCTTAGCTTCAGCAGGGTGCTGACCTCATGTACCATCTTTGTTGATGGCACACATATGCACTACATTGCACATTCCTGCCATCAATCAAGATGGTGGTAGGGGCATCAGCCCCTTAGAGAAGCCTCTGCTGCCATCTTGGTTGATGGCAGCTGCACACACAGGGCATTCACAAAAAGAGAGAAGTAGGTGGAGTGGGCAGGCGTTGCAGGCCCTCACGGTCTGTGGGGGGAGCTAGGAGGTCCGTCTCTGTGATCTGCAGCAGGGTTGGGAGTTGACCTTGCTGAGGATCATGGAAAGGGAGCGATACCCCCACATCCTAAGAAGGGGCCCTTGGTCAAGGCCCGACCTGACTGCTTTTTGGCACCGGCCCTGGCCTTACCACACCGTTTTTTGTTTTTTGTGAAAGACCATCATCACCTGTCCATTTTGCTTAATATGCGATTATTCAAAATTTTCTCTGGCTTTCATATAACCAGTGATGTCACATGTAAGAAATTTGTCTAACAAACATCTGTTTTATATGGGATTCTAGTTATCTGACCCCCTGGTTGGATCCTCATTTGGTGTTTCATCCAACATGTTACATACCTCTGAGGATTCTGACTTGAAACGCTTAACATTTTAGCTTCTTTTTTCAGATAAGAATGACTTTTCATGAAAAAATGAGTTTCTTTCAGATTCTATTGCTATTTGAAGAGCTCCACATACATCCAACACACACAAACACACACACACTCTTGGGGATGCACCACATGGAAATGTCAAAAAGGACATCTGTTCTGGTCAGGTTTGCCATGTGGAATGGAACCCAGCAGGGAGGAAGAAGACATGGCTAACAGGCTCCAAGAGACAACTGCAAATATCAGTGAAGGGGTCTAACAGTAATTATAAAGAACTTCTGCCAGCATTTCACTGCTTCATGGTCACTCTTTTGCAATGTTTTACTCTTTTTCAGAATGTTTGTTCACCATAAAAAGCAATATATTAATACCCCCACTACAGATATGCCAGGCTCAGTGAGCATATCTATACAACAGAGGGTACTTTGAGACTGTCACTATTCAAGTGGGATTCAATCACATACTGGCAAATTCAGGTTGTGCAATTAAAGTGGATTTGGTGCTCTTGCACAACAAACCCACTCCCCCATCTGACATTTACAATGGCTTTAAAAAAGGATTAGACAAATTCATGGAAGTTAAGACTAGCAGTGGCTACCAGCCATGATGGCTATGCTCTATGTAAACTGTTGGAGTCAGTGTGCCTCTGAATACCAGTTGCTGGGAATCACAAGTGGGAAGAGTGCTGTTGCACTCAGTTCCTGCTTGCTAGCTTCCCATAGGCATCTGGCTGGCCACTGTGAGAACAGATGCTGAACTAGATGGCCTCATCCAGCAGGGTTCTTCTTACATTTTGTTCTCATGTACACTTTATGCATATTCTCCGTCCGCAAAATGTAGATGCAGGACCTGTGGAAATCACAATGACCCAATGCAGATTAAGAAAGCATACTGGAGCTGATACCATGACTAATGGGGTACACTTGTAGAAGATGTCAGTGGGAATGGTGTGGGTCCGAGTAAGGAAACAGGTCATTCCTGTAACATTGGGTTTAGTAAGCATCCCTGTAAGAGACTGAAGCATGGAGCTTGTCAGGAGCAACTCATCCAGTTGGCTCTAGCCTCCGGGCAGCAGCATCACAGACACTTGCCAGGAGGGATGAGGCAGCAGCGAGGTCAGGGCTCTGCAGGTGCACCAGTGGGGAAACTGGATTAGCTCTGCCAGTGCGTCTACATATCCCCAACCTCGTCACCACCTTGCCCCTCCCAGTAAGTGCCAGTGACACTGCTGCCAGGAGGCTATTGTGCAGCTTCAACCCACCAGACAACCCACTCCTGGAGCTTGTTCAAGAATACCAGTCTCCATAATAGTGAAGGCCACTGCACTGACTGAGAATAAAATGGTCCCTACAAAAGTTATGTTATAGATATCAGGCGATCTATATAGTACCTCAGTGCTATCTGAAAATCTCCATTCCAAAGGGTGCTATTGGATCCAAGTTTGATGGGCAGAATAATCTTAGTAGCATATCTATAATTCATGATGCAAAGGAGACTTTGCCCAAGTTCACTATGAGTGGGAACTGAAGCGAGTGGAGACCTTATCATGATCTCCACTGAACTAAAGGACCATATTAGAGTCTAAGTCCATAAAAACTGGATATATCTGATTCTGATGAAGGTTGTGTTTATGATATGCTGGCTTTCTTCTTTCTTTTCTAGCCCTTGATCCCATTACTTGGTTTGTTAGAGGTTTCAGGGTCTGATGGATTCAAGGAACTATGGTCCAAATCACATTCATTCCAAATAACAGCATTTGGTGGCTGATTCAGTAATAGACTTGGCCTCTGTAATCAGATCTGAGACTTTGGAAGCAGATCCATTACTGAGGTCAAGAGCTGCTCTAACAGGTAGCACTGGGGGTTGATTCCAGTCTGTTGGCTTCTGAGGAGTCAACCTTTTGGTCTCTCAAACACATGATGGAGGAGGTGACAATTAAAGCCTGTTCTGAAAGAGAAGCACACAGAATCAATGAATGATTTCTGTGAGCTTGCTTGGCAATGCATGCAGTAAATATTGCCTAAACAAATGAAAAAATGATTGTGCTCATCTAATGTGGAAACTTTATCCACATAGCTGCAGCACTTTTTAAATATGATTTGCTTCACCACTGGTATTATGAGCTGCAAAAGAAGTCGAGATTCCCTTGCTTTAAAAAATACAGAAGATTTAAGTTGAAGAGAAATCAGAAGATAATTGAGTAAGAAGGCTCCCAACCTATTGCTTGGAATATACACAGAGGACCTAATCCTGTCTACCAAAAGGAAAAAGAAGGGGGATAGCACCTTGACTGAAATTCTAGAAAATTCCAAAGGCACTCTGTGCAGGCAAACCCCGTTCTGAGACTGCACAGAATTCAAAAAGAAGAATTTATACTTTTGCAGCTGATCTGCTCTTTAAGTTTGCTATGATTTGTTAAGGCTGTAATCCTATAGACACCTATCTGGGAGTAAGCCTCACTGAACTTACTAGGGGTTGCTTCTGAAAAGGTATGCATAGAATTGTGTTGGCATTATTTGGCCCAAGTTTAATTTTACAACCTCTTTGGGAACTAGGCCCTGCAAAATTGTAAATCTGTGCAAATTCAGCTGCAGTGGAAAAAGAGAAATGAAATACAAGAACAAAGAGTCAAAGCTGTAGTTGCTAAAGGGCAAGAGCACTGATGGTTGTTCTGTGGAGAGGACACCTGCCCCAAAGCCTTTAATTTATTACACATGGGCTCAGTTGGATGCCAGAACTATTCCTATTAAAATCAGCAGGACATTGCCACTGAGTTCAGTGAGGGCAAGGTCAGGACTTCATGTAATTTGCGTTATGACTTTATTTAAACCCTCATAAACCATGCATGAGGAACAAAAGACAACAGACAAATTGCATAGATATAAGCTTTTTTTAAGCAGCTGTACAATTTTTTGAAGCTGCTGATTTTGCTTTCATAATCTGGAAGCCAGATACACCAGCAAAAGACTATTGTTTCATCACAGAAACCCTGAACAAATTCTCAAAACAAAGGCAGTTTAGTAACCTTTTATAGCTACACAGCAAAAAGCATTTTTTAATTCTCCTAGCTCAGGCTTGCACCACTGAAGAAATAAAACACAAAAAAGCTAACAATGGGACAAATATTTCCAGGGCGTGGCACAGAGCTATCCTATTGTGTGTGGTACTCAGAATGTTTCTTGTGGGAAGCTGAATTAAAACATACAGAAATAAGGCAAATATATTACCCTCACAATTTGGAGAGCTCTTATGGCTGGATTTATGATGACAATGAGTTTTATTGTAGATGAAACAAAATTCTGAAAATTCAAATTTCATCATTTTTAAGCTTTGAATTTGAATGTTGATTATGAAATTTTACTCAAAGTGCAAATGTTTTTGATTTGTTGGCATCACTACTTAAACATATAATTCTTTGCTCTTAAATATTAAAAAAACAGCATAATCCTATGGACATCTACTTATAAGAAAGCCTCTTTAAGTTAAATGGAGGTTACCCAAAGCATTTGCCAGCTTGCCTCCGACTGCTGTGCACAGGACCGCAGCCTAAATATCACTGAGTATCAGCTATCAAATATTGCTGCATACTGAGTTCTAATGCATACTACATTCTAAATACTATTGCATTCTATTGAACAGTGCAAAATATTTTCAATAATTGACTGTTGAATGTTAAATATCATCAGCTTTCAGTTATCAAATAACGTTAATATAGCACAGTTTCATGGTTATATGATAGCAACTTCTGAATAGTAAGTGTGTAAGAAAGACTCTTATAGGCAATTGTTCCTGTTGATTGTGGTTGAAGTACACAACCTACTGACTCCCAAAATAATCCTATTTAATAAATAAGACAACTCTCTTCCACATGAACACCATAACTCATTTGTCAATTGGTTCTTCCCTTCCACGCACATTTCCCTATGGCTGAATAAACATATCGTATATTCTGGCGTATAAGATGACTTTTTAACCCAGGAAAATCTTCTCAAAAGTTGGGGGTCGTCTTATACGCCCAGTCGTCTTATACGCCGGAATATACAGTGTTCTCTGTTGCTGTCTCGTCCTCCTCCTCCCCCTTTGCTGCTTCGCTTTCTGCCACCTTGCCGAACTATGGAGACGTCCGGAGATGAGCTGAGCAGCACCCCCGAACCTACCATCGTGCAGCCTTCCGGGTCCACTTCTCCTCCGCCAGCCTACCCTTCCCGGGGCCCTCAGCAAGGGGAGCCGCTGCGCTTGGGGGAGGAGGTGCAGTTCAGTGAAGAGCTGGAAGATAGAGGTGAGTCTCTGCGTCCAGTGACGTTTCTCCCCTCCCCCGACTCCTGTCACGCGCTCATTGCCTCCCGCGCCGTGCACCTGCCGTGGCTTCCCAAAAGATTCAAAAGTTGTCTCTCTTCAAGACGACCAGCCCAAGGCGCATCCACTGCGCCCTGGCGACTCTTTAGGAAGTTCTCCTTCAGTCCTTCAGGGCCGCCTCCTTTCTACATGCCTAGTTCTTCTGTCTTCCCCTCCCCACTCTGAGCCCCTGCACGCTGCCTTCACCCTCCCCTTTTGAGAGCTGCCTGCATCAACTTTCGCCTCACAGACATCCCGTTAGTGGTCAATTCATCTCGCCGACCAATAAATCGCTACTCTTTAATTCCACTAAATTCTGCTATGTCACTCTTACAGCCAACTGTATGCCTACACCCCACAATTTATCACTTCTTAGACACTCGGAGCTGCCTCCTATCTATATCCCCCGTTACCTCCTATAGCGGCTGGGACTCATTTTGACTAGGCTGAATCCTCCAGCTTGAATTCCACTTTCATCAATTCCTGGTTCTCTGCCTCTGAGTACCTCCCGTACTTTGTCTCTGGCCCACTGAGCTGTTCTTTCCTCACAACTCTCTTCTCACAACTTGGTTGTCCATTGTTTTATCACCTTAGGCAGCCATCTGAATGACCATTCTCTATTCTCTGGCTATTTTTAAACTGGGATTCTAACTCCTTACCTGAGAATAAGCCCAATTCAACAGGGCTTGCTTCTGAGTAAATATGGTTAGGGTGGTGCTGTTAGTTGCTCTTTTTATAACACAGGCACACGCTTTTAACAAATGCTGTTCTCCCAACCAGGCAAATTCATTGTTGAGTTTTTTCTCTTTTTATTTTATTTAAAAAGAAATAGAGCAGTGGCTGTATTCAAAAAAGTGTGGGTTTCTTTGGTGTGTGTTTTTAGTGTTGAGCCACCCCAGTCTTCAAAATGCAATTTAAAATGCATTCACTAAAATGCAAACTGGCATCTCAATGGATTGCAAATAAAGGGCATTATTTTACTCATTTCACTCCCCTTCCTAGAACGAAGGAACATTCAATCCATTGTCTCCCTATACAGGCACCTGCCAGGCACGTACCGTATATTCCAGCGTATAAGACGACTTTTTAACCCAGGAAAATCTTCTCAAAAGTTGGAGGTCGTCTTATACGCCCAGTCGTCTTATATGCCGGAATATACGGTACTTTGTATTAATTCCTCAGATCTTTCTCAGGTCCTATTGGTTTATAACATTTTCATGATACATAGACAAATGCGGCTTCCTAAAAATTTTAATAGCAAAAAAAGAAAAAAGCCTGTGGTTTTTTTGTTTACTATATTTTTAACCTGAAATAATAAATATAAAATACCTTTTGCACTATATTTCTATAGCTAACGAAACTGGCTTGAATATAAACATAATAATGAGATGGTAAAATGGGCACACTAATGATTTTTCTTTAGACAAATATGCTCTCAGCCCTAGGCTTTGCTTCAGGCCAATGCTACTTCTACTGGGCAAAAATCACCAATGAAATCCCATTAAATAACGTAAATTTAAATGTTGCATTTCCTGAGACCAGTGAATAACATTTTAATGCTAACTCAGAATATTTCTATAGGTGGTAAGGGCCTTAACTGAAAACATTAGCTAAGAACTTTAAAAATATATTGGTTTAACAATAATTTGAAATATTTTTATATCCCTTTTTAATTACTTTGGATTTACATCAGTGCTACTGTTCTTACTAGTCACAGAAACTAGACCAGTGGAATCAGTGCTTCTGACAAGATAATATCTGCTGTAACTACTAAATGTACCACAAAAAACAAGGATTGTATGTTTACAGCTCTTCTGCCTCCTCTGTAATATCTAATAGATTGCCCTCAAATCTTTATATTGCAATGTTTGATTTTTTTTTCTTGCCCTAGCTCTACATCACTGGCTGCTGGTAAGGCATGGGGAAAAGTAGGATGCCATCACAAGACACGGGTAGGTTATGAAAGGAAGGGGCAACTAAATATATAACTGTCATTTTCATAAACAGACTTGCATTTTAGTGTAAAATGCAGCTTGTCTGTGGCCGCCCCAAATGTAGCACACTACAACTCACAAGCCGGCTGCCTGATCCAGGATCCTGCACACACAAACTGTTGCCCTTTGCACTCACCCTCAGCTAATCCATTCAGAGAAGCCTATGTCCATAAGCAGATCACCATAGCTGAGCTTATAATGGGACAGCAGCTGAGTACAGTATCACAAACATTTTAAAACTACTATTATTATTTGTTTTATAAATCCAGGTATCACTGCACATGAAGCAGAATACTAGCTGCAGTTTATATTTTGGCAAGCAAAATCTTTTATTTGCAGTATGAAGTGGATGGTGTGGCAGCAAAAGGCATACTAAACCTCCATTGCTTGTCCAAGCACAATGTGAGATTTGGAGGATGTGTTAGGGCTGAAATTCCATTATAGGTGTTTAATAATTAAACACTACATGTTTGGAACCTCATTCCTTCCTATTACATTTTAAATAATTAATCTGTATTTACATCTATTGAACTCCATGGAAATGAATACATAAAGCTGAGCAAGGTTAATGATAGGGAGATTTTTTTGGCTTATGGTGACACTAACACATGTTTACTGTCATATACAGAAAAAAATGAAAAAATGAAAATGCAATTCAGACTACGATCCTACAAGTCCCATTTAACTCAGCATAACTTACGTCTGAGGAGAAATATATAGGATTATGCTAATAGTTCCATGACCTAGACAACTGACATATATGTATGTGGTTCTCTATTAAATGAATCCAGTCATTAACACAAATAATGCTGCATGTCTCCACAGAAGAAAACAGCTCTCAGAAGCTCTTAGCAGTATACATATGAATAAATATAAGAGAACAGGCAATTGAGTCTCGTGGTTTCTTTCCTGTTCTACACTTTCTCAACAATAATTTTGTTCTACATGCTACAACTCTTTCCTCGTTTTTATTTACTTTTATCTCTCATCATGAAGGCTCCAATAAGTGTGTAGTAGCACTACAATTAGTGTTTAAAACTTCTGTACGAAAACTGTCAAAATAAAAATAAACCCCTTAAGAAGCAACCCACAATGCCAATCACCCCATCCCACTTGGATCGGGACACCCCGACCTATTAATCTGGTTTCTTGCCACACACAAGGGACCACCCATACCCCTTACCCTAATCATACAACAGGGATAGTGTAGCTACTGTCTATATACACCCTGAACACTCAGTATTCAATTACATTTTCTATGTCCCTTAGAATTTTAATACCCTTACCCTCCTCAGACACAGATTTATTGGGAACATTATCTCTAGACCTATGTCCTTCCCTGTTATAGAAAATACTAAATTTTAGTGTGCAAAATGAGTGTAAATGCAGCCATAAAAACAGAGGATGAAACTGAACAGGAGGTTTCTGTCTATCAGTGGAATGGACACCTTTGCTGAAACAGATTTCCCCATCACCCTGCAGTCCTGGTATGCCCCCAAAATATTCTCTGGTGGGTGGAGGATCCCTTCAAAGCACATTTAGTGGGCATGGGAGGCTGCAGGGGGAGAATGGAAGGGAGTCCTGTTGCTTTCTTACTCTTGAGATGTTGATTGTCACCCAGAAAGCAGAACAGTACATTCCTTTAGCTGGGTAGAAATGATTCTGCAGTAGTTGTCAGTAGGCAACCACTCAGAGAACAATTTGCTGTTTCGAAAGACAAGAAGACAATCACATTGAAGGTGGTAGTCAAGTAATGGAGAAAATCCCAGCAGAAAGTTTCCTCAAATTGCCTAGGGAGGAGAAGCTCTGTGGATACTAGGGATTGGGGAGAAATTCAATTCAGTTAACATTTAAAGCCAAATCTATCAAATTCACACTTTCCAAAACAATATCAGAACTGAAACACAGCCATCCTTTGAAATGTGCACATGTCCAAATTTTGCAATGCAGTTCTCTAACCAAAGAATGTTTACAAAAATGCATATATTAGAGGAAAATACATAAAGAATATATTAGTGAAAATGTCATACCAAAATCCATTATATTAAGGGGAAGTTGCTTGCAAAAATGTGTACATTAGTCAAAACTGCATACAAAAATGTTTATTAGGAGAAATTCACGCTAAATGCTGAAGAATTTTCATGAGGATTTTTTTTAAATCACAAATTCCTGTAGAAATGTGGAGAACTGAATTTAAGACTGGAAAAATTACCGAGAAAACTGAAATTGACAGATCCTTCAATCCCTAGTGGAGACCCTGCTGATTTCATCTACACCTCTACATCCTTGTGCTTCTTAATTGCTTCCTGTAGCATTATTGATGAATTGGTCCTTAATTGGAACATAAGAAGTTGCCATTTATACTAGCTAAGATCACTGATTCACCTAGCTCAGACTGGCAGTGGCTCTCCAGGTTTTCAATCAAGTGACGTTCCCAGCCTTATCTCATGATGCCAGGGATTGAACTTGGAACATTTTACACGCAACCACAGAGGTATGGTCCTTCCCTTAAATTGGTCCTTAATGTCAGCTTCATAGCTAGCCTCCAAAATACGTTTTGCTATAAAATGTAAGTTTTTGCAGTGAAGACTTTAAATTATTGATGCATAACAACAAATATAAATCTTTTTGGCAGGATTCTGTATATTTGGTGGTAAAGTCCAATTAATATGTTTTATATCTGCCATTTGGAATATAATAATTAAATCTAGGTAAGAGTGTGTAGGCACCTACATCTGCAGTATTATTATAATTATGCTACATTAGTGTTCTGAAGTATGCATCATAAAAAGGGAAAGAGGTATTACCACTATTTGACAACAGTAAGAGTCCTAAAGGTCAATATTACTTTTACTCTAATTGACTGTAATTTTCTTTCTTCCTTTTTAGTATGGGATAACATAGCGTGGGAGGGTAGAATAATGCTTTATCACAAGACCTACCTTTTTAAAAAACAAAAACAAAATGCAACAATCCTGCACACATTTATGTGCATGTAAGCCCCACTGAAATAATCTCTGCATAATTGTATGCAGGAGTACAGCCAGAATTACAAACTGCATGTTCTTTGAACTATGCAGGTGAAAATTCTGTCATGGAATGGTTTATCCACAGTATCTGAAAAAGAAAAAAAGCCCACACTTTATATTTAAACAAAGACAATTTCCATTACTATTTCACAAAAAGACTTTAGCTTTATAATCCCTAATTGGGAATCACAGCTATAATCCTACAATTTAAACGTGTAAATTAACTCTGGGACTAACAGTGTATTTTGTGCTTACAGTGTTCAATGGGACTTACTTCAAGACAGGGGTGCACAGGATTGCAGCCATGCAGAGCAAACCTAAATATGTTTACTCAAACGTACGTCCAAATAGTTCAATGTGACTTACTTCCAAGTATATATTCACAGGACTGTGGTGTTCGTGAAACAACTTTGGAGTTAAAGAAAGATGCTAAAGAGAGAAGTAAGGTGAAAGTTATTTAGATAGAAAACAAATTAGGAAATTTGATACAGAAACAAGAAAAAATGGAATGATACTCTTACAAAAGTGCTTCTTTACTACATAGACTGAGAAGACGGTTAAAAACTGTGTTGCTATAACGGTTTATAATAAGTATAAAAGTTTGCATCAGTGACAGTATATGAAGTTTTCAATAAGCAACCTTAATGGGAATATAATTGCTGTGTGTGTGTTATGTGCCTTCAAGTGGATTACAACTTATGGTAACCCTATGAATCAGTGACCTCCAGTAGCATCTGTTATAAACCACCCTGTCCAGATCTTGTAAGTTCAGATCTGTGGCTTCCTTTATGGAAACAATCCATCTCTTCTTTGGTATTCCTCTTTTTCTACTCCCTTCTGTTTTTCCCAGCATTGTTGTCTTTTCTAGTGAATCAGGTCTTTTCATTATGTGTCCAAAGTATAATAACCTCAGTTTCAACATTTTAGGTTCTAGTGATAGTTCTGGTTTAATTTGTTCTAACACCCAATTATTTGTCTTTTTTGTGGTCCATGGTATGTGCAAAGCTCTCCTCCAACACCACATTTCAAATGAGTTGATTTTTCTTTTGTCCATTTTTTTTCACAGTTCAACTTTCACATCCATTCATAGAGATCAGGAATACCATGGTCTGAATGATCCTGACTTTGGTGTCCAATGATACATCTTTGCATTTGAGGACCGTTTCTAGTTCTCTCATAGCTGCCCTCTCTCATAGCTGCCCTCCCCAGTCCTAGCCTTCTTCTAACTTCTTGACAATTGTCTCCATTTTGGTTAATGACTGCACCAAGGTATTGATAATTCTTGACAAGTTCAATGTCCTCATTATCAGCTGTGAAGTTACATAAATCTTCTGTTGTCATTACTTTAGTCTTCTTGACATTCAGCTGTAGTCCTGCTTTCCCATTTAATTTTCAACAGCATTCATTTCAGATCATTACTGGTTTCTGCTAGTAGTGTGGTATTATCTGCATATCTTAAATTATTGATATTTCTCCCTCCAATTTTCAGACCTCCTTCATCTTAGCTCAATCCTGCTTTCCATATGATATGTTCTGCATATAGATTAAACAAATAGGATGATAAAATACACCCCTGTCTCACACCCTTTCCGATTGGGAACCAGTCGGTTTCTCCATATTCTGTCCTTACAGCAGCCTCTTGTCAAGAGTATAGGTTGCTCATCAGGACAATCAGATGCTGTGGCACCCCCATTTCTTTTAAAGCATTTGATAGTTTTTTGTAATCTACACAATCAAAGGCTTTGCTGTAATCTATAAAGCACAGGGTGATTTTCTTCTGAAATTCCTTGGTCCATTCCATTGTCCAGCGAATGTTTGCGATATGATCTCTGGTACCTCTTCCCTTTCTAAATCCAGCTTGGACATCTGGCATTTCTCACTCCATAAGTAAGAACCTTTGTTGTAGAATCTTGAGCATTACTTTACTTGCATGGGATATTAAGGCAATAGTTGGATAATTACTGCATTCCCTGGGATCCCCTTTCTTTGGAATTGGAATAGGGCGGCTGTTCTACCTTTTTTATTATCCTCTTCTATTTCTGTACAATAATTATTGTAGTAGTTCTCTTTGTCCCTACATACTAGTCACTGTATTGTTGCATTTAGGGTTCTAACCGTGTTTTTCTCTCCTTTTGCTTTTGCTTTCCTTCTATCTTTAACCATTTTAAGAGTTTCATCAGTCATCCATTGTGGAGGTCCTTCTCTCTTTTTAATTAGAGGTATTGTCTTTTTGCATTCTTCCCTCATTATGTCTCTAATTTCACTGCATAGTTCTTCTGGTTCTCTATCAGCTAGGCTTAAAGCCTCAAATCTGTTCCTTATTTGATATTTAAATTCTTCTGGGATGTTATTTAAATTGTATTTTGGCATTAGGATGGCTTTGTTCTTCTTCTTTAGCTTTACTCTGATTTTCGATACTACCAGTTCATGATTTGTACCACATTCTGCTCCTGGTCTTGTTTTCGCAGAAAGTATAGAACTTCTCCATCTTCAGCTACCAATTATATAATCGATTTGATTCCTATATTAACCATTTGGTGATGTCTATGTATACAGTCATCTATTCCGTTGCTAAAAAAATGTGTTTGCAAGAAACAAAGTACGGGCTTCACAGAATTCAGTAAGTCTCTCTCCTGCTTCATTTCTATCTCCTAAGCCCCATTTTCCCACAATATGTTTCCTACTAATGTTTCTACTAATTTTCCTACTAATACAATATGTGCAATTTCAAAAATAAAACCTATTGGGGAAAGACATTCAGAAAACAATGGACGAAATGCTCAAAATATTGGAATAAAGTCAAGTGAAACTCAGCATATTCCTTCATGTATCTTATAATTTTGTAACAGCTATTAACATCTAATGTAACCAGAGCATTAGTAATGGCTTTAATTAATTCAGAAAACCTTCCTGTCACCTTGAGAGAGTCCTTAATATACAGACTGACATACAAAAAAATTCGTAAGGAATAATTTCCAAATACCCTTGCAGCAAAGTTTCCAGTATATTGCATCAAAAGGCAGATTACCATTGTGCTATTGCTGACCTTTCTATACTATGTGCATGTGTAAAGAAGAGACTTATATAAATTCATCTGTCATATAATTCTATTTAATTCATTGGAATTTAACCAAGGATTTATTACTTTTTATTCAGTTTTTCAGCAAAACTGTACAATAGAGGGGCAAAGCAATTGAACTCAGGGGAAGCCAGCGGAAGGCGTGCCAGCGGAGGAGAAGCCAGTGGGAAGCTCCATGGCATCCATTTGCTGTTCAGGAGCTGCCGGGCCAGCAGAACGTCAGCTCACCTGGGAGCTGCATGGATGAACAGAAAAGAAAAAAGCGGCTCTCACAAATACACCTACACCGGTAAGCACTTCCCATTGACTTCCATTATAATTATTTTCTTAGACTGACCTTTTTCTCTGCATAAATTTGGCCTGGATTGCGACCCACAGGAGTGCTCCGGGTGGGAGTTGGATGTTGTGTAAGCCCTCCCTCAACTCCTCCTCTGACATGCTCCCAAAACACCTTTTTGGGCCTTACACCGGCTTAAGCCAGGGTTAGGGGCTTCTGCTAGGTCAGCTGAGGGTCCACCACATCCAACTCCACTCAGCCTGGTGTAAATACGAGTTGGATTGTGCCCTAAGAGGACATACTATTAAATACAGGAACAAAGATAATGAAGAATAAAAATGTAAAGTAAAATAGCTCTCATTCTAAGTATCTTCTAATAAAAAAATAAAAAAATGTAGGTAAATATGTACTAACAGCAAACTACACAGAACAATCAGTGCAGTTGCTTTGACAAAGGTGTAACAACAGATCAAGGAGCACTCTCAAGCTATATAGCTGATCTTTCAGAGGGAGCGCAACTCTCTGCAAAGTAAGTAATTGATCCATGTCCAGGATCTTAGGAGAGACCTCATTTGTGGTTAACTCTCTGGGCTTGGTCTGCCTCGCTACTACAAGCCAGTCCTTGGGAACTGGTCAGGATCACCCACACAGTTCTCACTATGCCTCCTCTCCAACCAAGCCAGGAATTAACAATGTCAAGGTAGAACTAGTGAGAATATGAGGGGGTGTGTGGGGAAAACAACAACATACAGGCGCATAAATAGGTGCATCTAAAAAACCTGGTGGAATGCCAATACAGGAGGAGCCTCTTGCACTTCAACAGGGAGTGCATTCCATAACACCAATGCCATCAGTGAAAAGGCCTGCCTCCATGTTAAACTGGTGAAGCATATATTCTTTGAAATGAAGTCACGTGGTCTGTTAGATATGTCTAAGGGTAGCAGCACTCTCAGTCTGTGTGACCTTTCAATATCAAAGTGTTCAACTGGGAAAACTGGAAAATGTTCAAGGCAGCTTGAAATCTACAAATAAATAAACAAACTGTCACACACTTATATTTGTAACTATATGGTATACTATAAAATATTAAAAATAATGTGTGAAAAAACAACTAATTAAATGAAGTGTAAGAGTAAATCTTTTGCTTTACTCTTGAGTCCCCATCACACTTGTTATGTCTGATAAGTACTCCACGTGAAGAAGGTAAAGTGGGTATGTACCACTGGACATGCTCCCAACATTACAACTATCCTTGACCAATCTCCCTGACATCCATACATTGAGCAATGACATCTAAGGAAAGCCTATGTACATAGAGTAAACATTGGGGGTCACCAACTTGGTGCTCAACAGTACCATGACACACATGAAGGCCTTCATTGCCCCCCCTCCCGGAAGGAACTACAAACTGAGCTTTCATTTAAAACAGAAGATAACTCTCTAGCCCTCCTAGGAAGAAAGTTATGAAGCAAGATGTACAGGCATATTTCGAAGTGATTTCTGTGAATTGAGCCAGCCTGGCTGCTCCCACCTGTCAGTGCTTTAGCCAATAAGTGAAGTCAGAGCTGTGATAAGCAAATTGTTTGGACCCCAGGCAATAGGAGTTTCCGGGGTCCTAAAGAGCTGCTGTTTCCTTCTGTCTTATTTTCTAATGGAACATTAGCTTGCCCTTCCTTTTTAGCAACCAGGATGCATCTTTCCTGTGGTGGGTTCATCTGAGATCAGGTACTCCCTAGAAGTTATTTTCTGCAAATATTACTACACAATAAATGTGGGTTGATGTTTTAAAAATGCATTTCTAAATGGCAGATGCAAAATGTGACAACTTTGCAAAGAGGTTAGGCATGTCTCTTACTGTGGAGGAGCTCATATCCAGGCACTCAGTAAGAATTCACTGTAGAGTTAACTTACAATACAGTGGTATACATGTCTACTTCAGAAGTAAGTCTCTGTGTTTAATGGTGCTAATTCCCAGGTATATAGGTATAGGATGGCAGCCTAGGCTTCAGTTTAGGTTTGGCATTGGGGAAAACAGGGTTCTTGTGCCTTTAACAGCTGTATCTCCACAGTCATGACCATCATACATAGTTGACTTCCCATGGTAAACATGAGTTTGCCTGGGACCGGGGAGGTGGGGGACAGAGACAAGCAGCAATGACTATATTCTTTCTAATTTTGTGTTATGCTGTACCCCCATGGCAGCCACCTTGAGTTATGCCACACCCCAATGGCAGCCATTTTGTGACACCCTCAGCACTCTTCTCTAAATCCTAAATGTGCCATCTGGTCCAAAAAAGTTGGTGACCCCTGGTGTATACACTTAGGTTTCCCTTCTTCAGAAGTGTACACTCAGTGCCTGAACATTGTGTGTGTCATAAACTGAGGATGGGGCCAGCAGTGTGTCCCCATGTCCCCTTCCACATATGAAAGGAGCTTTGGTTTCTTTAGCTTTCCTAGAAGGGTGTTGATGACTGCTGTGAAAGGCAATTATCCTGCTGGGTGAAAGGAATAAAGAAACTGATCCACCCATTGTGGGTAATGACATCATGCATACCCAAAAAAGATTTGTTTCTGTCCAATCATGCAGTCAACATGCCAGTTTAATAATGACACATTTACCAGTTCAATCATTTTAGCTTATTTTTAAGACAAAAGATTTCTTTACTGCCATTTAATGTATTCAATATATTTAACAGTTTTTTAAAGCAGTTATGTGTTTGAGACTTGAACAAATTACTCTGAATATTTTAAGGGGTCACCCACTTGGTTTGCTGTTTACTTAAACAATGTTTACTGTTACAATTTCTATTTTTTTAAAGGCAGAAACCTACATAATTCAATTTCTGTGACAGAACAATGTAAGCCTGTCACATTACAGGTGCATTAAACAAGGAAGGCAATCTTGTCTGGAACCAAATGTTACCACTAAACTAAAAGGATTGTGATGGAAGCCCATATAGCTTAAGCACAGCAACCAACCAAACAAACAGGGTTTGCTCATTTCCATTTGCAAAGGTAACATGTTTAAATATGAATAAGTTGCTCATAGCCAAATTTTAGTGACAGCAGCCCCATGGCATCTATCAGTGTTTGCAGTTTTATGCTTGCTAAAAATAGGCTCATTGTCTCTGAGTTGTTTCCCATTCTGCATCTGTAAGAAAAGAGGATTCACCTTCTCTCCTCTCCCTCTAAACTACACCCAGTCATAGTTCCTTTCTATTGCAGAAATTACTTTCAGGGAGATAGCAGACACAGAAACACATACCACAAAGGCATAGAATGGCATCTTTTGTCTTTTTTTCCTCAGAGAATCTTTATTTCTCTGAAACATCAACCTCCTGAACTGTTTTCATAAAGTATATGACACGGTCTCGCACCACAGGTCATTTTAAGGCTCCTCCTATCATTTCTGATGCTTATTCTGACAGCATGAGAAGATTCAGACCACATGGGAAAAGCCTACACATTGCCTCCTTCACATGTCACCATTGTTTCAGTGTAACATTGCCATGGGACAGATGCATGTAATTATGTACACACACACAGATACACAGCAAGGATCTTCTAGCACAGTGGTTTTCAACCTTTTTTCCCCCATGGACCATTTAAAAATTGCTGAGCGTCTTGGCATGCTACTTAATGATTTTTATGCCTGTTGGAACAATTATAATGCCCTGTGCTAGATGCTGTATGATTTGAAATTGTATTTTTATTGCTTTTTTATTTATTGTATCTCATATTTTATTGTAAATGTTCTTTGCAGACATGCTCACAGACCACTAGTAGTTCATGGACCACAGTTTGGGAACCCCTTTTCTAGCAATATCAAAGCAGCACAGGAAGAGCACATAGTCAAATGGCTTCATCAACACTAATGGTAACACCAGAAAGGGGCCTTAATCAACTTGGGCAGGGTCAGCTGCTTGAGACAAAGTGGTGTGTCCCTCATTCCACAAACAGAAATCAATTGGAGTAGTAGCTGAATCTCACTTCAACACTGGTGATGAGACATCATCCTCCACCACACCTGAGGACTGCAAGGGAACTTAGGACACAGGGAAGACTGCATAGCACAGACAGGTTCTGTCCTCCAACATCTCACCATTTACCCAAACAACTGCTGCCAAATGATTGCTGCATGGGGCAACTGCCTTACTATGCCTAATGGTAAGGCTGACCTTGAACTTGGGGCCCATTCAAATAACATACTTTCTTTCTTCTGTAAGGTTATTAATCCATGTGGTTATGTAGAATGGTTATGTAGAAAGGAACTGATCATCAATCAAATCAGGAATAGGCACTCTAGACCTATAGAACTGCTTGCTGTTCCTGCCTGCACCATCCATGCATGATATTTTTGCACAGAAAACATCCTTTGATGAGAAGAACAACCGGGTAGGCCCTTAATGTGTCAGGCACTCAGAATACAATTATTCACAGAACAACAGTAACTTGCTGATACAGTTCATGCAACACAATACTCCATTATATGACGTTCTATTCATTTATCACTACTACTATTATTCCTGAACAGCGGAAGGTAGCTATAGGAAAGGAATATCACCTCTGTCTGCTCCTAAAATGAAAGTGCTTCCCTCTGTATAGTAATGTATAGTAGTAACACATAGAAATCAAGTCGCTCTCTAGTCTTGGGGAATATCCCTGAAATTTCATACTGAATATTGAACTGAGGAGCTGATTGTCAGGGCATACGATACTGATCCTAGACCTTGACTTAGTAAAGCCAATTTAGTACTCTCATATCCAAATTGACTTACCCCCCCAAAAAAGGATAAGAAATTTATTAACCTCCCCCCCAATGGTTGTATAAAGCTCAGGAATGAAGTTGGACACATAAACAGTATAAACATACATTTGTGTCCCATTCTTCTTCTGAGGAAACCAGAGCAGTGAGTATGGGTTTCCCATACACTTTTAAATTTAAAGTCAATTTAACCATCATGACTAGGGTTGCCAGGTCAGAAGCATCCCAAAACCTGAGATTTTAGGGACGGGCCCGAGTGATGTCATGGGGCGGGCCCGAGTGATGTCATTAAGCATGATACATTAAGCATCAAGCTCAGTTGCTTGGAGTGTACAATTAAAAAAATATCTGACTGGAAATTAAGCTAGACATCTTAACTAAAAGATGGAGCCTGGGTAGGGAACATTTAATCTAGCCTACTTGCTTTCGGCAAGAAGGGTTTAAGTGCCGCCAGGCCAGGCCAGTCACCAGAAGGCCACTGTAGGAAGAAAGGAGCCTAGTGTTGTGGAGATGTTAGATGGGAGCATTCGGGAGTAAAGATGGATGCCCCTGAAGGCTGCAGTTCTAAACACACGTACTAAGGCCCATAGAACTCAACAGGACTTACTTCTGAGTAGATGTAGTTTGGATTGTGCTGTTGGTAAAGCTTGACTAGGGATCCTCTGCAAAGACATCCATATCCAAGCAGGGTTGGCAACCCCCTGCCTGGAATGCCCTGCCCTTATCTTTTAATGTGGCTGCTCCAAACGTCTTTACAGATTTGACCCTTCACTTCAGAAAGAGGTCTGAGAAATGAGTAAGAGTAAGAAGATTCTCTACCCTTTCTGTCTACCCTGTGGGATGCTATAAACTCACTTTGACAGCCAACCCAATTCCAGTGAGTAATAACACTGTGATGCTTTCCTAAATGCAATACCATACCAAACACAACAAGATTCCTGAGTAAGGCAGACAACTTAGCATCCCACAACCAGTCAGGATTCATAACCGAAAACCAAAACTAAAAAAATCCTTGCAGCCAGTCAGTTAATGCAGAATGCTGTAGCATGATTGCTGACATGAGTGAGATCCTATCAGCACATAATACCTCTGCTATGAAATCTGCATTGGTTGCTGATTTGCTACCAGACCAAGTTCAAGCTGTGCTTTCCATGTTATCGGTGCCACATAGTACTTGTTCTGCTCTTGTAAGAAATCTTGTAAAGTGGCAGCATTTTGGATACTCTGTTCATAGGGTTTTCGTGGTAAGAGGTATTCAGAGGTGGTTTACCATTGCCTTCCTCTGACTTTGGACACATATCATACTTTGGACACATAATGAGAAGACATGATTCACTAGAAAAGACAATACAGAAAAACAGAAGGGAGTAGAAAAAGAGGAAGACCAAACAAGAGATGGGTTGATTCCATAAAGGAAGCCATAGACCTGAACTTACAAGATCTGAGCAGGGTGGTTCATGACAGATGCTATTGGAGGTCACTGATTCACAGGGTCACCATAAGTCAAAATTGACTTGAAGGCACATAATAAAAACAACGAAGTGGCAGCACCTAAGCTTTGGAACTCCTTGCCTATTGACATTAGGCAGACGCCTCTTTTCAGTACCTACTAAAATCATTTTTGTTTAGGCAAGCCTATCCACACATGTAGAAGCTATTGTGTTTTTAAATCTGTTTTTAACTCATTATTGGTTTTATTAATTTGAATGTTTTTCAATATATGTCTTTAACTGTTTTTGCCAATATTTTTATTGTTTTAATTCTTTCTGTAAACCGCTTTGAGATTTTTTACACTAAAGCAGTCTGTAACTGTTGTAAATAAAATACATAAATAAATTTTGCAGTCACAGCTTTTAAAAATGTTTTTAAAAATGTTTTGTTTTAATATATTGTAAAGTCTGTTTTTAGTGCTTTTGTTTGCCGCCCTGGGCTCCTGCTGAGAGGAAGGGCGGGATATAGATCAAATAATAAATAAAAATAAATAAATAAACTTAATTCACCCAACCCAAAATTCAGAATCATGCCACTTTATGCTGTTTTGCAACTGTTTATACTTTTTTATGGTTATTGGTTTTTCGTTTTTAAAGGGATTTATTTCGTATTGTGAGTTGCCTTGGTTTCCAATCACCAACCCTACCTGGTGATTGGAAAGGCTCCATACACACACACACACACTTGCAGGTGTAAAAATACACCCCATATAATAGTCTATTGTCAAACCAGTTGGTCATTGCAGAACATTTTTTTTAATCAGTATTAGTTTCCTACATAATAAAAACTGTGATACCTAGATAAACCCTGCCTAATTGCTTTAAAATAGGATTGCAGGGGGAGAAAGATTTACAACACAAACACAAGTCTGTGCTATGTTTACTCAAAAGTCCCATTAATTTACAGCACAATCCTAACGATGTCTACTCAAAAGTAAGTCCTAATGTAGTTCAATGGAGTTTACTCCAGGTACATGGAAAGCAAGTATTGGATTAAATACTTTCACATTTCATAGCCCAGGGTCTGATTCTTGCACACAAGAAAAAAAAAACTTTAAGCCATATTACTTATGAAAACTACAAAACCTCAAAGCCACCATTTTCTGACGTTGAAATTAAGCCTAGGCATGCCTGGATCAGCAAGTCACAACCTGGCTTCATTTATTGGCTACAATCCTGAAAAGGCGGGGTTAGAACCAGAGCTTGAAAAAGTTACTTTTTTAAACTACAACTCCCATCAGCCCCAGCCAGCATGGCCACTGGATTGGGCTGATGGGAGTTGTAGTTGGAGCAAGGAGCTGTTCTAAAGATCTGTAAAACAGATTTAACAAACGCGCAGGGGGGCAGTTGACATTTTGGTGTATATATCCGGAACCAGACCACCTAGAAACTTACTTTTTTAAAAAATTGAAGCTGAGAGTCTGGAGATTAAGGGATGCTAGCCAGAGAGCTGGAGGGCCCCCCAAAAAACCAGAGGCTCCAGCCAAAAAATGGAGACCTAGTAACCCTAATCATGACTTCTTTGGGGGCAACAACAATGAAATAGATTTGAAACAGATTTAGAGTGTTCAGTGTAGATATGTTCAGTGTAGATACAGTGTAGATGTCTACATAGTTGTTAAGGCCTGACTCTTTTTCCTCTCTGCTGTATTTAATCTAAACTTTAGGGAATAAGTTAAAGTAGATGAGGGAAGATCCAGTGCTGCTTCACTGGCCAATCTGCAGTGCAGCATAGGAATGTTTTACCTAGATGCTTGATCTCTGTTCAGCACTGTTTGGAAACTGGTAGAGCAACCATGGAAATAAATTAGATTTATAGCATGCAATTCTTCTGTAAAGGGTCTTTGGTTTACTGAATAAATGTTTCACACACACACCAAATCTCCCCTGCATTTTTGTTTTATTCTTAAGAAATTTCTGGGCCAAGAAATCATTATGTACCAAGTGTTTTACAAACACCACATTCTCTTTAACTTGGTTGCCTTTGCAATACACACATGCAGAGCACTGAAGGACAAAGTCATAATTAAACTTCTTTTCTAGGAAATAAAACACAGCTGTCAACATTAAATGAATAAACTTAATTTTAATTATGACTGACAGATACTGATTTTTATTATTTGATTGGTTTGTATACCTCCCTTTGCACAAGCCCCAGGGCAGTTTACGACAAGGCTAAAAAAGCTAAAAATAGCACAATTGTTTAAAACCACGTAACAAAAAATCACTGGATAACAATAACTAATCGCAGCAGCAATCTGGTCTCTCCTACTCCAAACATCCACCCAAACAGATGTGTATTAACATACTGCCTAAAACTACAGACAGACCTTAAAATACATTAAAACAAAACTACTTTAAAACAAAAAAAGTTTTAAAAACATCTTTTAAAAAGGGTTAAAAACATTATTAAAAACAAAACATATTAACAAGCAATTCTAACACAGACGCAGACTGGGATAGGTCTCACCTTAAAAGGCTTGTTGAAAGAGGAAAGTCTTCAAAAGGTGCCGAAAAGATAGCAGAGATGGCGCCTGCCTAATATTCAAGGGGAGGGAATTTCACAGGGTATATCAGGAGCAGCCACAGAAAAGGCCCTTTCCTGGGTCCCCACACCACATACCTCATATGAGTAGGGACCTCCAGGAGGGCCGCATCTACTGATTATAGAGTATGGGCAGGCTGATATGGAAGACATTCTTGCAGTTATTTGGGTCCCAAATCATTCCGGGCTTTAAACATAAAATAAGCACCTTGGAATAGGTCGGGAAAACAATTGGCAACCAGTGTAGTTGTTTTAATATGGTTAACATGGTTGCAGCCTGCTGCCCCTACCAGGATTCTTGCTGCAATGTTTTGCACTAGCAGTGATTTCTGGATCATCTTCAAGGGCAGCCCCATGTGGAGTGCATTACAGTAGTCCAACTTCAAGGTTACCAGAGCATGAGTAACCATGGTCAGGTTATCCCTATCCAGAAATGGCTATAGTTCACACACCAGCAAAACAAAGTCATGTGCTCTTAGCCACTGAAGCCACCTCAGTTACAAGTGGCTCCAGGACCACCCCCAAATGATATATCTGCTCCTTCGAGGGGAGCACAACCCCATTAAGAAAAGGTAATTCTGCCTACTCCTGGGCATGGGAACAGCCCACCTGTAGCACTTCTATCTTATCTAGATTCAGCTGCAATTTTTAGTTAGTTTTTATTTAGTTTAATTTATATACCGCCCTAAGCCCGAAGGCTCTCTGGGCGGTGTACAAAAAGATAAAAACAAGCACAATATATAAATACAATAAATACAATAAATAATAAAAAACAAACAAACAAACAATAACGAACCAAACAACATCCAAAATATGGAAATGCTGTTTAAAATACACTTTAAAATGCCTGGGAGTATAAAAAGGTTTTCACCTGGCGCCGAAAAGATAGTAGCGTCGGCGCCAGGCGCACCTCATCAGGGAGACTGTTCCACAGTTCGGGGGCCACTACTGAAAAGGCCCTGGTTCTAGTCATAACCCTCCGAGCCTCTCGATGGGATGGTACTCGGAGGAGGGCCTTAGATGTTGAGTGTAGTGCACGGGTAGGTTCATATTGGGAGAGGCGTTCCACCAGGTATTGCGGTCCCATGCCGTGTAGGGCTTTATAGGTCAAAACCAGCACTTTGAATCTAGCCCGGAAACAAATAGGAAGCCAGTGCAGACGGGCCAGAACAGGTGTTATATGAGCGGACCTTCTGGTCCGCGTCAACAATCTGGCCGCTGCATTCTGGACTAGCTGTAGTTTCCGAACAGTCTTCAAGGGCAGCCCGACGTAGAGCGCGTTGCAGTAGTCCAATCTAGAAGTTACCAGAGCATGAACAACTGAAGCAAGGTCATCACTGTCCAGATAGGGACGTAGCTGGGCTACCAATCGAAGATGGTAAAAAGCATTCCGTGCCACCGAGGCCACCTGGGCCTCAAGAGACAGGGAAGGATCGAAAAGAACTCCCAAGCTACGAACCTGTTCCTTCAAGGGGAGTGTAACCCCATCAAGAACAGGATGAACATCCACCATCTGAGCAGAGAAGGCACTCACCAACAGCGTCTCAGTCTTGTCTGGATTGAGCTTCAGACTGTTAGCTCCCATCCAGTCCATTATCGCGGTCAGGCAACGGTTTAGCACGTTAACAGCCTCACCTGAGGAGGATGAAAAGGAGAAATAGAGCATGCACCTCCTCTCCTAGCACTGATGGAACAGAGAGATAGAGCAGTGTGCCATCAACATACTAGTGATACATTCCTTCAAATCCTCTGCTCCCACTGACTTCATGTAGATGGTAAATAACATGGGCAACAAGATTGAACCTGATGGGACCCCACAGGAAATCTCCCACAGGGCCAAGCAAACATCACCCAATGCTGTTCTGTTGGACATTGGAGTGGAACTGCTGCAAAGCCGTGCCTTCAACTCCCAACTTCTTCAGATGGCCTAGGAGAATACCATGGTCAAAGATATCAAAACCCACAGAGAGGTCAAGGAGAATCAACAGGGCTGCACTCCCACTTTCCCTCTCCAAAGTTGTTTCAGTCCCAAAACCTGGCCTGAAGCCAGATTGAAATGGGTTGAGATAATCTGAGTGACTTTGACCTCAGTACCTGACAAATCTGTCACAGCAGGTCTCCATTGGGACAATCACCTCTTTCGTCCAGGCAGATCCTACCAGCTCTGTTACCACACAGAAAAATTCTGCTGGATGGCTAATTGAGGCTGCAATGGTGGCAGAGAAATAAGCCTTCTTTGCCATCACCATATGGCAGGCACAAAAATGTGTTCTGTCTGGGATTTTTGCCACCTGCATTATAGCCATTGTCCTTTCTTCTGTTCTAAAAGAACAGAGGGCTGCAGTGTTCTTTTGACTGTTTGGAGAATTATGTTTATTCCCCATAATAAAATGGAAAGTCTTGTACAATAAAGTTCCACTAGAGATCTGACTATGTGAAGACTTCTAACCTTTTGCAGAGGTTTTCACTAGAAATGAATGTTTGACTGGAAAGAAGTTCAACAGACTGTTGTTCAGCAAGGAATTGGAATTGGCAGTGGGGACAGAGGAGGATAACAGGGACAGTGGAAGTTTATACACTGACATGACAACTTGAATCTTGCAAAATGTATTTGTTATATTAGCGCATTTATCCTAAACATATATGTGCTGTTCAAGAACCAAAAGGGCAGTACAATTGCCACAGGGATTAGGGCAGCCTGGTCTACCAGTCATACTACTGGATCCAGGTTCTGATGCCCGTGTAATGGGATAAGTTGAGCCTTCATATAATAGCTGGGATCATTATACACAAATCTATGAGCATAACCTTTTAACAGCTTGGTACCTACCATCCAGAGCTTGGAAAAGTTACTTTTTTGAACTACAACTCCCATCAGCCCAATCCAGTGGCCATGCTGGCTGGGGCTCATGGGAATTGTAGTTCAAAAAAAGTAACCTTTCCAAGCTCTGCTACCGTCAGCAGATTTTGCAGCTATATGGTTCACAGTTTTCTAGGTTATTAATATTTTTGTAAAAGTCTGAACATAGATTCTTGAAGTGCTCTACTGTACATCTGCTTCCATTTCAGTAATTTACAATTTATGCTTTCCCTCTGCTTTTTAACGTAATCATCTGCTGAACCATAAAAGGTGCTCCTTTTATATCATAACTACTTAGCTTTTGTAATGAGGCACTATGAAAGGCCTTTTTAAAACATGTAGGTGAACGGTGCCATCCTTTTCTATATGTTTATTGACACTTAAAAAAATTCTAATGGATTTGTAAGCATGCTTTTCCTATGAAAATCTGTGTTATATGATGATGATGATGATGATGATGATGATGTCCCACGTGTCTCTTAATCAGCCTTGCCCTAATAAACATCTTCGGCAGAAAGGGTAGGAGAGATATCATTAGAAATCTGAGAAGGAAAAAGAAGCATTCTGTGCTTGGGAAATCTTCAGCCTTTAACCTGTGAGGAAAGACCCTCTAGTGCCCTTTCTCCCTAGAGACTGGACGTCAGTATTTTTCACTGCTTTAAGGAGAAATCCATAACCTTTTAACATTAACAGTTATTTAATCAATCTCCATGTTCATCTCAAATCTCATAGAAGTGCCTTTTATCAGCTGCGCCTGGTAAGAAAACTTAAGACCATTCCAGGACAGGGAAAGCTTGATCACAGTAATTCACGCATAATACCTCTGCTAAGGGATCTGCAATGGTTGCCAATTTGTTACCAGTCCAAGTTCATTGTGTTACTATTGGTATATACAGCTCTTAATAGCTTGGGGCCAGTTTACTTGTGGGACTGCCTTACCCCATGTGTGCTCACTCATGTGCTTCAGATTGTGGAACAGGCACTGTTACAGGAGCCACATAATACTCATTCTGCACTTGTAAGAAATCATTCTTTTTCTGTGACGACACCTACTCAACCTGCTTAAAACTTTTTTGTTTAGGCAAGCCTATCCAGGCACATATTGAGGTGTTTCTTTTTAGTCTGTTGCTGTTCTTATTGTTTTAACTAAAAAATGTTTTTGTTACTTATTTTTAACTGTTTTATTAAAAAAAAATTTGTAAACTGCTCAGGTTTTTTTATAATCAACTGGTATGTAAATTTTGTTAAGTATAATAAAAATATGTATTTGCTTACCTAGCATAGCAACTGACAGCACATTCCTAACCAAGTTATTTAGAAATAAGTCCTATTGAATTCAACAGGGTTTACTCCCAGGAAAGTGGGGTTAGGACTGAAGCCAGTGGGACCTATAATAAATTTTTGCAGTGTGAAAAGCATTGTTCAGTGTTTCAGCCAGTGTGTCAGCCATGCAATGCCCTTCTCCAGGATACTCCATTTTGTCCTGTCTCCTCAACAGGCAGTATTCTGTGGCCACTGAGCATGCTCTCTTTTCACTGGGCTGTTTTGGGTGAGTTTTTTTTTGTCCCCTTACTTTTTTCTTCTAATTCTACAAGATTTTCTTCTTCTACAAACTTTGGAGTTCTCCTAAGCATACTGATACCTCCTCCTTATTTGTCTATTGTCCTGGTTTGGCTACAATTCTATCAACACTCACCAACAGAGTTCACTATTACAGAAAATTATTACCATACTTAACAGGCCTGGAAGCAAATAGTCAAAAAATGAATGTGTGAATAGAACTGAACAATAACAATTAATATTCAGCTGTGGCTGTGCCAAAGGAAGATGATGAAGGGGGTATGTCCTGAGATAATACAGGCAACAGACATAGGTGAAGCTTCCAATAGATGAAGAAAGAGGATGTTGAAGCGAAAGGCAAAATCAGTGGGCACTACCTAGCTACCATTGATCTATTCACAGGCCAACAAAAAAAATTTTTTTTTTAGTTGCCGATGATGTTTGAATGACTTTAGGGTATTTTGGGGGTGCTAAATCCAAAAATGACATTAGTTTTGCCGAATTGGCTCTAGTTTTTGAGATAATGGATGCCCCTCAAATGACGATTGTATCCCAATACGACCTGTAGCTGCTGACATATGCAGCAGGGTTTGGTCTGTCTTTTCACTCTTGAACATTGTTTTGCAAGTTTATCCATTGCATATAATATATTGATACTTTTTTTTTTTTGAAGAGGAATATGAGTTCGTCACGAAGAGGCTGCTTAAACAATCCTAATGCATTCTGCTACATTTGTGGCGAACAGGGCCGGTTCCAAACAGCGGCCAGGCTGGGCACTGGCCCGAGGGCCCCGCAGCTCTAGGAGCCCCTGGGGGGCCCTCCGCTCCTCTTCCACGATCCCGTGGATCGCAATATGGGCTTCCGAGCTGCCTGCCATCCCCCGCGCTTCACTTACCTTTCTCTGCTGTTCGCACAGGGTTGCCATCAATAAAGATGGCAGCCGAGGTTTCCGTAAGGGACTGAAGCCTCTGCCGCCATCTTGGTTGATGGCAGCAATGCGCACACTGCATGCCATCAACCAAGATGGCGGCAAAGGCTTCAGTCCCTTACGGAAACCTCGGCCGCCATCTTGATTGATGGCAACTCTGCACGAACAGCAGAGAAAGGTAGGTGAAGCGTGGGGGATGGCGGGCGGTTCGGAAGCTCGTCTTGCGATCCGTGGGATCGCGGAAGGGAAGCAGAGGGGCCCGGGGCAGGCTAATGACCAAGGGCCCCCGCATTCCTGGAGCCGGCCCTGGTGGCAAATACACTCTGCAAAAACAAAGAAAAAACATCACTGACTTTGTAAAACAAGCATATCTTGCTTATTTTGGAGTGAAGCTTGGAGATCAAGATAAGTCTTGGGCTCCCCATAAGGTTTGCAAAACCTGTGTAGAGTGCCTACGACAGTGGAAAAATGGAGAAAGGAAACGTTTAAACTTTGGCGTGCCTATGGTGTGGAGAGAGCCACAAAACCATCACGATGATTGTTATTTTTGTGTTGTGAATGTGAAAGGCTTCAATCGCTACAAGAAACATAAGTAGGAGTATCCTGATTTGGACTCAGCAAGGCGACCTGTGCCACACAGCAAAGACGTTCCCATACCAGTGTTTACTTCACTGCCTGACCTTCCATTGTCAGATGTTGAAGAAATGCTGGACGTGGAGTGTAGCACAGGTGGTAGCCCTGGAAGTGGATATGAAGAAAGCTTTTCAACACCTGAGCAGTTCTCCCCAAAAGAACTCAATGATCTGGTACAAGACCTCAGTCTGTCAAAGCAAGCATCTGAACTTTTAGCATCCAGGCTAATGGAAAAGAACTGTCTACAGCCGGAAGCTAACATAACAGCTTATCGGACAAGAGAGGAGGGACTTCTTCCATACTTCAGCCAAGATGAAGAACTTGTATACTGCAATAACATTCCTGGACTTCTTCTCCAAATGGGACTACTGGAATATCAACCAGAAGATTGGCGGCTTTTTATAGACAGCTCCACCAGAAGCTTGAAATGTGTTTTACTGCACAATGGTAACCGCTATGCATCTCTTCCAATTGCTCACTCAACAAAACTTAAAGAAGAATATGAAAATATCAAAATGGTCTTGCAGAAGCTCTGCTATCATGAGCACCAATGGTCTATTTGTGTTGATCTAAAGATGGTGAACTTCTTGCTTGGGCAGCAAAGTGGATACACGAAGTACCCTTGTTTCATCTGCTTGTGGGATAGTAGGGCAAAGCGAGATCATTGGGAAAGAGTGACATGGCCTTCAAGGGAACACATGACTAGGTGCAGCGAACATCATTAACAAGCCATTCGTTGACAGAGAAAAAATCATTCTCCCACCACTCCATATCAAGCTTGGACTGATGAAACAATTTGTTAAGGCCTTGGACAAAGATGGTGATTGCTTCAAATACATTTGTAGATTGTTCCTTGGACTGACTATGGAAAACCTAAAAGCAGGAATCTTTGATGGTCCTAAAATTTGTAAACTCATCAATGATTTGAATTTCACTAAATTTATGAATGATGTTGAAGCTTCTGCCTGGTGCAGTTATGTCTCAGTTGTCAAGAACTTCTTGGGTAACCACAAAGCAGACAATTATGAAGAATTGGTGCAAAACATGCTCGCTAACTTTAAACATTTGGGTACTAATATGAGCATAAAGGTACACTATCTCCATAGCCAGTGATTTTAGTGAGGAACAAGGGGAGAGGTTCCATCAGGATATAAAGGTGATGGAGGAAAGGTATCAAGGCAGATGGGACAGACGCATGATGGCAGACTACTGCTGGAGCCTCCAACGTGATTGTCCTGATGCCCCACATAAAAGAAAATCGTACACACAGCGTTTTTCTATGCATTAATTGTGATTATCTGAATCAGCTTACTTTGTTTTAATGTTATTGTACTGAATACAACACCATTAGGTATTTCATGTGTTTACTTTTGTATGATTTGAGACAGTTTCCATGTCATTTGTGGGTAGGCTATGCCTGACCATTAAATTTTTTGAATTTGTTATGTTTTTCAATGGGGGCATCCATTATATCAAAAATTAGAGCCAATCTAGCAAAACCGATACCATATTCGGAATCAGCGACACAAAGTTACCCTAAAATCGATCAAACATCATTGGCAATAAAATTAGTGTTGACCATAGTCATTACTCCATATATATTAATACTATCCGCTAGGTATTTTGCTGTTTATTATTTCCATTGAGCATTATCATTCTATTACCATCCTATTTGTTCTCATAATATTCCTGTAACCATGATATTATTCTATTATTTATTATGCCAATTTTACAGATAGAAATTTGTCCAACACCACCCAGGGGTTTCATTATTGATCAAGGGTATGAAACTACCTCTATGGTCCAAGTCAATCTAGAACAGACGGTTGTCTTGAAATTAATTAGCTGTGGACAGTAGCAGACAGCATGGCAGGGTCATGGTTGTTGCAGTGCAAATGCAGCAGCAGGAGGAGCAGATTGGCCATGCCAGCACATTTGCACCATGTTGGCCTCACCGCTGCCTCACTCCTCCCCCTCCCCATCTTTGTATGCAGCAGCAACACAATCAGAGTGAGGTTAGGTGAGAAGTGCAGCCCCACCACACCGTCTCCTACTGACTGTAAAAATATCAGACTTAGCAAGGATAGGCGTTCTCCCACTTTAAAAGCTACACTGCTACCTACAGTCCTAGCAGCTGCCGTTTGCTCTATCTCTGAGCAGTTCTGGAAACCCATTTTCCATACCTCAATTAATCCTCCAGTCCTATACCAAAGCAAGTGAATTAGAACCTTATAAAACTAAATGCTCTTATCCAGTTCAGCAATATGACTAAGCTATTTTCCATATTTCTAGTTCCCATTTAAAAAGAAAAAGAAGAAAATGCTGATAATGAAGTGCAGGCAGGAAAATGCAGAAGAAGACACAGCATGAAACTTTTCTCCAGATCAGGCATAGGAAAGCTTGTATCTCTTTCTCTTTAATGCAATCCAGTTCCTTTTTCTGAAAAGAAGGGATGAAGGATAGCAACAAACAGGAATAAAGCTGGCTGGTCACAGAATGGAATGTGGACTTGCTTCCACTTACAATGGAGTTGATAGTGGAGATAGAAGAGTAGGGAATCACACATGAAATACCACTCTAGAGAAATACAAATAATCTTTAACACAGCCTTTGGTCATATTAGTGTAATATAACTTCAATATAACTATCTGGGCTAAAGACACTGATTAAGATGCTAACATAAAGCATGCTGTTTAGGGATAAGTGAGTAGTCTGGTGTTCACCCTCACAAACAAATCCTGTCAGCCACTTGAAAATGCTTGAGACAATTTGAAAGCAACACTCAAAGAGCCAGATTATGCCAGCCCTTTGCCACCTAGTATCCTTTTCACTTCTGCAAACCATTTGGAGGGAAGGAGTTACAGATGGTGGAGAACTGTGTCAAAGATGGGAGAGGCCCAGGAGGAAGTGATGCTACAGCATCTTTAGGTGCCAGGAATCATGGGGTTTATTTATTTAATTTGTATCCCACCCTTCCTCCCAGCAGGAGCCCAGGGTTGAACTTACAGACCCCATTATCCTTGACAGGAATTGACAGATGAGACATTTGGTTTTACTGTGAAATCGGTCTTCTCTGTGCATGTCAAAGATGATATCAGGTGGGTAATTAGCTCCACCTAGTGGTTGAAGGCAAAAGAGTACTGCTGACGTTTTACTGTAGATCCGTTCCTGGTCTGCGCCTGCTCCGTGCTCAGTTTTCGATGACAAGCCCATACGAATAAGGCCAATAAACACCACAAATAAGACAAGACAACAGTACTCATACACTCTCTGCTCAAGGTCTAATAGTGCTTGTAAAGGCAGCCCAGCCCTCATAGGGAGTGGCCCTGATATCATCTTTGACATGCACAGAGAAGACTGATTTCACGGTAAGACCAAATGTCTCTTCTCCTGTGTATGTAAAGATGACATCAGGTGGGACATACCAAAGCTGACCCATGTAGGGTGGGAATACCGCTGGGCTGTGGCTACTATTGATCCGTGAGAACGTGCTGTAGCACCCTCCTCCCGAAGGCTGCCTCAGCTGAAGCATAGGAGTCTATTTTATAATGTTTAATGAACGTATTGGGAGTGGACCATGTGGCTGCTCTACAAATCTCCGCTAGAGGGGTATTATGGGAAAAGGCCGCTGATGTGGCCGCTGCCCTGGTAGAGTGAGCTACTATTCTGGTAGGATGGGCTAATCTTAGAGAGGCATATGCCAATGATACGCACGCCTTGATCCACCTGGCTAGTGTAGACGTGGTCACCTTATTCCCTAGGGATGTAGGGTGAAAGAAGACAAACAAATTATCTGTTTTCCGAATTGGCTTTGTCTTGGAAACATAAACTTTAAGGGCTCTTCTCACGTCAAGAGAGTGCCAGGCTTTCTCTAAAGGGTGGACTGGATTTGGACAGAAGGATGGCAATACCAGCTCTTGTTGGCAATGGAAGGTAGACAACACTTTGGGACGAAAGGAAGGGACAGTAGGTAGGACTACTCTATCCTTATGAAATACACAAAAAATTTTATGGACAGACAGGGCATTCAATTCAGACACTCTACGGGCCGAAGTAATGGCCACCAGAAACAAGACCTTAAAGGACAGAAGACAGAGGGAAACCTGACTCAGAGGTTCAAACGGAGGTCTTTGAAGGGCTGACAAAACTTTATGTAGATCCCAAGTTGGGTAGCGGTGCACCGTAGGTGGCGCTGTTATCATTGCTCCCCTGAGGAAACGTTTGACGAAAGGGTGAGACCCGATTGGATTATCCGGGGATCTGGAGAGAATTGCCAATAAGGCTGAAACTTGGCACCTCAGGGTGTTAGGTCTGAGACCCAAAGATAAGCCGTCTTGCAGAAAAGACAAGATCTCGTTGACCCCCGCTTTCCAAGGAAAAATTCCTCTCTTCTGTGACCAGGAAGAGAAGGCCTTCCATGTGCTTTCATATATTCTGAGTGTGGATGGGCGTCTAGAAGCCATCATGGTTTCCAATACTTGGGGAGAGATGCCTTTTTTCAAGAGTCTCTTCCGTTCAAGTTCCATACATGAAGCGCCCACCACTCTGGGTCTGGGTGCCGGAGCTGTCCCTGAGATAGTAGGTCCCTTCGCACTGGAATTTTCCATGGAGGTTCCACCGACAGGTCGAGGAGGTCTGGAAACCAAGGTCTCCTTGGCCACCATGGAGCCACCAACAGAACCACTGACCTCTCAGCATGAAGTTTTTTGATCACCCTGGGAGTAACTGGAATTGGAGGAAAGGCATATAGTCTGCCTGGAGGCCACCGGGAAGTTAAAGCATCTATCCCCTCTGCGCCTGGTGTCACATACCGGGAGAAGAACCTCTTCACCTGCCGATTGTGACTGGTGGCAAACAAGTCCACCTGAATGTGGCCAAAACGTTCCACTATCTGATGAAAGGCCTCTGGGTGAAGACTCCATTCTCCTTGAATCAGCTTCTCCCGACTGAGCCAGTCCGCTTGGCTGTTGTCCTCCTCCTTGAGATATTCTGCTGCTATTGAGTCAACATTGTTCTCCGCCCACTGGAAGAGGAGAAAGACTTCCTTCTGAAGGAGGAGGGAGTGTGTGCCACCCTGACGGTTCAAATAAGATTTTGCCGACACGTTGTCTGTTCTGATAAGCACTGCTGCTAACCATCTGGTGCTCACAAAGTGTCTGAGGGCCAGACGAACTGCACGTAGTTTGAGCAGGTTGATCGGCAGTGTGGATTCCTGAGGCAACCACATGCCTTGAATCATCTGCTCGTTGCATATGGCTCCCCATCCTGATAGGCTGGCATCCGATATTATCAGGGTGTGCAGTGGATCCTGGAAAGGAACGCCTCGTGCCAGGTTGGATTCGTGGGTCCACCAGAACAGTGACTGCCGAACCTGTGGCGACAGTTATCCTGCGGTGGTGTCTGGACGCTATGTCACTTTGGAAGGGCAGGAGTGCCCACTGAAGTGTGCGGGAATGATGACGTGCCCAAGGCATCGTTTGAAACGTGGACACCATCAAACCGAGAAGCGCTGCCAACTCCATCAGGTCCGGTGAGGGGGAGGATAGGACACCCAATGCTACTTTGTGAATCTTGCTGATCCTGTCTTGGGACAAAGCAATGAGGCCGTGTTGTGAGTCTATAGTTGCTCCCAAATGTGTAATGCAGCTGGACGGAAAGAGATGGCTCTTGGCCTCGATCAGGAAGCCATGGTCCTTTAGACAGGTCAGGGTGACATGGAGGTCCTCCCATACCTTGTGTAACGATGGTGAGCGGATCAGAAAATCGTCTAGATAAGGAAAGATATGAATCCCAAGTGTCCTGAGGTGTGCCACCAGGGCAACCACGAACTTTGTGAATGCCCTGGGAGCAGACGACAGGCCAAAGGGCATAGCCCTGAATTGATAATGGTCTTGTCCCACCACGAAGAGAAGGTACCTTCTGTGAGGGGGAAAGATTGGTATGTGAAGGTAGGCCTCCTTCAGGTCGACAGAGAAGAGGAAGTCCCCTATCCTCAGCGCTTCCTTGATCGATAATTTGCAGTATTTTATTAAGCAGTTTAGACCCTTGAGGTCTAACACAGGCCTGGACGAACCATCTTTTTTCTCGATGGTGAAGAACAGAGAGTAATTTCCCAGGAATCTCTCTCCTGGTGGGACCTTCTCGATGGTTGCCATGAGTAGGAGATGGTACTGACTGCAAAACTTTGCCCCTCTTGTGTGGATTCGCTGATAGAGGGGATGGAATGAATCTGGCCGGGGGGGTGGAAGAAAATTCCAGGCGAAGGCTGTATCAAAGAGTGCGTAGGACCCACTGATCGGAGGATAAGTCCTTCCATCAGTGAGCAAAATGTTGGAGACGGCCTTCCACCGGCGAGGCAGAGGCGTCAGAACTGACTTCTGTTTCCATGTGACTGGGATGCAAAGCCAGATCGACCCTAAAGGTGTTGCTGGGACTTAAGCTGGCTGCGCTGTCTGTTCCAGAAGAGACGGCTGGAGCGGGCGTCCTTCTGTCTTCCAAAGGAACGTGCGCCCCGAAAGGACTGCGACAAGTGATATGGATGGAATGACCGACGAAAGGCTCTGCCGTCATCCCTTTTTCTGGTGGATGGCATGGACTTTTTATTTTCCTTAGTTTCCAAGACATTCGCGAGGGCGGTGTCCCCAAATAATTTGCCTCCTACGTAGGGTTCTGAGGCAAGGTTCGAATGAGCTGTAGGGTCTGCCTCCCAATGTCGAAGCCAAAGGGTCCTTCGCGTGAAGATCCCTCCCGTCAGCGACCTTGCTGCAAACTGCATGGCATCCATAGATGCATCTGCCATGAAGGTAACTGCCCGAGAGACCTTCAGCAGAGATTTGCGCACTTGGGCTGGGTTTTGCTGTGGGTCATCCAGCAGGTCTTCCAGCCAAAGAAGGGAAGCTCGAGCAAATACCAAGGAGGCGGCTGCTGCCCTGATTGATAGCGAACTAGCCTCATGCACTCTTCTAAGCCCCTGGTCCATCTTGCACTCAGTGGTATCCTTAAGGTGAGCATCTGAGTCTTTCGGATTCAATTATGGATTCAGGAGATTGACTATAGGCGCGTCTATGAGCGGGACCTTTAACTGATCCATGATTGGTTGTTCCAGTGTATAATATTTGTTGGCTATGGAAACCGATTTTTTGAATTGCAAAGGAATGTCGAATTCTGATTTGAGCACCTTCGGGAGAAGAGAAGGAAGCTTCAACACTCTAGACCTAGGCTTTGGATCTGGACATACTGCTGACACTCTCGAGGTGGATGGAGTAGGAGGATCCTCTGCAGAGGTGAGGGTAAGGGCTTCCATCGCCTTGCACAGCAGAGGAAGGAAATGAGCCTCTTGGAATATCCTAGTAGATAGAATCTCCTCAGATTCCGACTCCCCACTCCATTTCTCTTTATCCAAGACAATCAAGTCGTTTTCTGTGTCTATAGGCTCCTGCTCAGGGAGCTGCAGGTGTCTGCCTTGAGATGCCACATACGGATCTGGAGATGAGCGGCTAGGGGAAGGGTGTGGATTTGCCCTCAAGTGATCTGTAGGTGGATGCCGTGAGGGCTGTGAGCCCGATGTAGCTTGAGAAGACAAGTCTCTAGCCAGATCCATTAAGAGGGCATCCCTAAGCTGCTCTTTCAGTTGTTGAATTGAATGTGCTGACAGATGTAACTGGACAGGGCGAGCCTGAGTGTGAGATGAGCAGAGCCTATGCCCTTCAGCTGCTTGAACCTGTTGGACAGGGATTGGTTCATCCAAAAACCCAGTAAAGGCCTCGGGAGAGGAGGTAATAGAAAAAATAGCATCCAAGGGAGGGTGGGACTGGCCGCCTTCCTCATCAGACAGGCGTTCCAGGTCTCTCTGGTTCTTTGTATGGTGGACAGGAGCTTGACTGTCTCTACAGGTTCCCTTATATGGGACAGACATCCTGCCCTCTGCAGCCACCCTGCTAGTCAGAACCTGAGCCTCAGTCACCTCGTGCCTGACGGTAGAGGAGCGGGCCACCACTATTTCAGAATGATCCCCCGAAGAATGAGACTGCCCCAATCCCAGGGTGAGAAGGGGTTCTGATACTGCGCCTGTTGTCGACGTGCGGGGTAGCGGTTTCAACCCCTTTGAGAGGTGTTTCATTTTGTGTGTGGCTTTCCCCATCGCGGGCACACACTGCGGGACTTATAGGGTTAATGAATGAAAGGCTCTCGCTGTTGATGACTGACAGTGTTGTCTTGGTAAACAGCCGGGCGAAGCTCGAAGTTTAGCAGCGGCCACAGCCGTCCTCTCTACTGCGTCTGTCCCCCCCACTGCTATAGAGTGGGGAAAACGAAAGCCGCTCATAAAGGAGCGCGAAAAATCTAGGGGTAGGCCTGGGTATCGAGCCCCGGGGAAGGCCGCCTCTGAGGTTGAAGCTGCTGACGCTGTGGCTTGCTGAGCGAGGAGAAACGGCAGCGAATTCAGCTGGAAAGGGAGCCTGAAGAGGCCGACGGCCGCAGGAGCCGCAGGGAGGGGCTGGCTGCTCCTCGCCATGGAGGAAGGTTTTCAGGGAAGGACACAAGGAACCCTTTTTTTAAAAAAAAACTTTTCACAGAAGGGAGAGGAATAAGACACACTGAGGGAAAGAACAACAATAAACCAACACGGAAGACCTAAACAATAAAACAATACAAGCCTGAACCACGGAGTCAGAGAGGATCCAACCACTTTCGGTGAAGGCAAAAGAAAAAACTGAGCACGGAGCAGGCGCAGACCAGGAACGGATCTACAGTAAAACGTCAGCAGTACTCTTTTGCCTTCAACCACTAGGTGGAGCTAATTACCCACCTGATATCATCTTTACATGCACAGGAGAAAGACCTCTACTGTTTCCATAGGAACCCTCCACTGGCTGCAATCCTGCCTCTTTTCCCTAAGTGAGTTTAAATCTCTTGTGAGATAGAAGATAGAGGAGCAGCTAGCAGCAGCTAGCTGAGTTGCGGCAGGAGAACTGAGACAGAGGGTTTACTTGAGGAGGGCTGTGCCTGTCTACATTCTGTTCACAACAGTTTGAATAGGAAGCCTCACAGCGTCAGGCATTCCTGCTTCAAATTCTCACCCCAACCCAGTAGTGGCTGTGTGGCAGGGCAAGGCCGACACCGATGTTGCTTCAGCTTACCTGAGGAAGGCAGGATGGTGGTATGGTCAGGGTTGCATGGATGTACTAGCAGACCCAAGCTGGTACTCCTGCAGGTGCATCCACATAGCCTCAACTATGCTGCCACCCTGCCCAACCACAATCCCATCTAGGTAAGGCGTAGTGATATTGGTGTGGAGAGGACAGCTCCATGGCTCTGCCTTACCACTTGAGTCACTACTGACCCAATCATACTGTTTCAAGTATATATAATTACTCATATATTTTGAATGTTTTGATTTTAACTACAGTGGCCAAGTGAAAAAGAGGTTCGGGCTCCTGCACTGTGTTTGCTGTTGTTGTTATGTGCCTTCAAGTTGATTACAACTTATGATGACCCTATGAATCAGTGATCTCCAATAGCATCTGTCATGAACCACCCCATTCAGATTTTATAAGTTCAGGTCTGTGGCTTCCTTTATGGAATCAATCCATTTCTTGTTTGGCCTTCCTCTTTTTCTACTCCCTTCTGCATTTCCCAGCATTATTGTCTTTTCTAGTGAATCATGTCTTCTCATGATGTGTCCAAAGCATGATAACCTCAGTTTCATCATTTTAGCATCTAGTGATAGTTCTGGTTTAATCTGTTGTAACACCCAATTGTTTGTCTTTTTTGCAGTCCATGATATGCACAAAGCTCTCCTCCAACACCACATTTCAAATGAGTTTATTTTTCTGTTATCCACTTTTTCACTGTCCAACTTTCACATCCATACGTAGAGATTGGAAAAACCATGGCCTGAATGATCTTGACTTTAGTGTTCAGTGATACATCTTTACATTTGAGGACTTTTCTAGTTCTCTCATAGCTGGCCTCGCCAGTCCAAGCCTTCTTCTGATTTCTTGACTATTGTCTCCATTTTGGTTAATGACTGTGCCAAGGTATTGATAATCCTTGACAAGTTCAATGTCCTTATTGTCAACTTTAAAGTTACGCAAATCTTCTGTTGTCATTACTTTAAGTCTTCTTGACATTCAGCTGTCGTCCTGCTTTTGTGCTTTCCTCTTTAACGTTCATCAGCATTCGTTTCAAATCATTACTGGTTTCTGCTAATAGGATAGTATCATCTGCATATCTTAAATTATTGATATTTCTCCCCCCAATTTTCACACCTCCTTCATCTTGGTCAGTGGCGTACCTAGCGTATTTGACACACGGAGCGGATCATTTTTTAACACACACCCTCCTCTTAATACTCCCCTCCCACCAAGACCCTCTGCAATTTTGAAGTGGTCCTTGGGGGGAAAGGTTTGGAAACCCCTGTGCTAGATTTTTTTCCCCATGAACTACAAACAGACATGTTTAAAAGTGGAAACATTTGACTCCTCTCTACAGGCATTCCCACAGTAACCTCAATGTGATTCCTGCTGCTGACCTCAGAACTGTCTTGGAATTTATTTAACAAGCTCCCATCCCGCTTAAACCATGCGCGCAGGGGGCGCTATTTTATTTCCTTATATGATAGCATCACTGTGCCTAGTGCTTTACAGGGTACAAGAAGGGAGGTCCCTGCCCCCAGGATCTTCCAATCTAAACCTTCCAGGGGGCAGTTGAAGCAGAAGGCAGCACGCGGAGGGTTACTTACAGCAGGGCACAGGAACTTGCGGAGGAGGGGGAGATTGGCAAACCGTGAAAAGCGAAAGCACTCTGCACTTGCTCAGCCTCAGAGGCACCTCTTTCAAATGGGAGGGGACTCACTGGCGTTGTTGATGAGATGCCGCTGGAGCTGGCCAGCCCTGCCGCGGAGCACCTGCCCGGCCTGGAGCATGCGCTTGTCTGAGCCCAGGTCGGCAGGCAGGCCCTGCAAGCACAGCGCTGGGCAGGCAGTGTACAGCTCGCCCTCCAGCTCACCAGCCGAGCGTGCCACCATCAGCAGGGCTGAGCCGGGCACCAGCCACGGGACCAGCAGGCACACCAGGCTCTGGCCGAAGCCCCACGAGGCACCCGTCATGATGCACACGGCTTGGTCCAGGCCACCGCCACCCGGCTCAGCCTCCATAGCTGCACGTCCAGCTTCATAATGATCACTCCATCTTAGGGTTGCCTGGTCAGAAGCATCCCAAAACCTGAAATTTTAGGGGCAGGCCCGAGTGATGTCATGGAGGTGGGCCCGAGTGATTTCACATGGTGGGCCCGAGTGATGTCATTAAGCATGATACATTAAGCATCAATCACAGTTGCTTGGAGCATACAATTAAAAAAATATCTGACTGGAAATTAAGCTGGACATCTTAGCTAAAAGATGGAGCCTGGGTAGGGAACATTTAATCTAGCCTACTTGCTTTCGGCAAGAAGGGTTTAAGTGCCGCCAGGCCAGGCCAGTCACCAGAAGGCCACTGTAGGAAGAAAGGAGCTTAGTCTTGTGGAGATGTTAGATGGGAGCATTCGGGAGTAAAGATGGATGCCCCTGAAGGCTGCAATTCTAAACACACGTACTAAGGGACTAAGCCCCATAGAACTCAACAGGACTTACTTCTGAGTAGATATAGTTTGGATTGTGCTATTGGTAAAGCTTGACTAGGGATCCTCTGCAAAGACATCCATATCCAAGCAGGGTTGGCAACCCCCTGCCTGGAATGCCCTGCCCTTATCTTTTAATGTGGCTGCTCCAAACTTTAGAGATTTGACCCTTCACTACAGAAAGAGGTCTGAAAAATGAATAAGAGTAAGAAGATTCTCTACCCTTTCTGTCTACCCTGTGGGCTGCTATAAACTCACTTTGACAGCCAACTCAATTCCAGTGAGTAATAATTGACAGAGAGAAAACACACATGGTTTGGTCTACCTTCACAGACAGCAGCTTGGGAACAACTGCAGCCAGACTTTCAAATATGTGAATTCTCTTTTACCACTATTGGGCAAGAAACAAACTGCCATGCAACCAACAAGGTGCATCATCAGTGGGTTTTAGGGGGCTCAGCTGAGCACATGCAACCACTGCTGTTGCTTCGATGGATGTAAGGGAGTGAGGTTAAAGGTAAATGAAATGCAAACAGAAAATGAAAAACAAAATACAATGATGCTTTCCTAAATGCAATACCATACCAAACACAACAAGATTCCTATGAGTAAGGCAGACAACTTAGCATCCCACAACCAGTCAGGATTCATAAACGAAAACCAAAACTAAAAAAATCCTTGCAGCCAGTCAGTTAATGCAGAATGCTGTGGCGTGATTGCTGACATGAGTGAGATCCTATCAGCACATAATACCTCTGCTCTGAAATCTGCATTGGTTGCTGATTTGCTACCAGGCCAAGTTCAAGCTGTGCTTTCCATGTTATCGGTGCCACATAGTACTTGTTCTGCTCGTGTAAGAAATCAGTCCTGTAAAGTGGCAACATTTTGGATACTCTTTTCAAAGGGTTTTCGTGGTAAGAGGTATTCAGAGGTGGTTTACCATTGCCTTCCTCTGACTTTGGACACATACCATACTTTGGACACAGAATGAGAAGACATGATTCACTAGAAAAAACAATACAGAAAAACAGAAGGGAGTAGAAAAAGAGGAAGACCAAACAAGAGATGGATTGATTTCATAAAGGAAGCCACAGACCTGAACGTACAAGATCTGAGCAGGGTGGTTCATGACAGATGCTATTGGAGGTCTCCGATTCACAGGGTCACCATAAGTCAAAATTGACTTGAAGGCACATAACAACAACAACGAAGTGGCAGCACCTACGCTTTGGAACTCCTTGCCTATTGACATTAGGCAGACGCCTCTTTTCAGCACCTGCTAAAATCATTTTTGTTTAGGCAAGCCTATCCACGCATGTAGAAGCTATTGTGTTTTTAAATCTGTTTTTAACTCATTGTTGGTTTCATTAATTTGAAAGTTTTTCACTATATGTCTTGAACTGTTTTTGCCAATAATTTTATTGTTTTAATTCTTTCTGTAAACCGCTTTGAGATTTTTTACAATAAAGCAGTATATAACTGTTGTAAATAAAATACATAAATAAATTTTGGAGTCAGCTTTTAAAAATGTTTTTAAAGACGTTTTGTTTTAATATATTTTAAAGTCTGTTTTTATGATTTTTAAAGTGTTCTTAATGCTTTTGTTTGCCGCCCTGGGCTCCTACTGAGAGGAAGGGTGGCATATAAATCAAATAATAAATAAAACTAAATAAATAAACTTCATTCACCCAACCAAAATTCAGAATCGTGCCACTTTAAGCTGTTTTGCAACTGTTTATATTTGTTTTATGGTTATTGGTTTTTAAAGGGATTTATTTCTTATTGTGAGCTGCCTTGGTTTCCAATCACCAACCCTACCTCACAGGGTTGTCGGAAAGACTCCATACACACACACACACTGGTAAATACACACCCCATATAATAGTTTATTGTCAAACCAGTTGGTCATTGCAGAACGTTTTTTAAAAAATCAGTATTAGTTTCCTACATAATAAAAAATGTGATACCTAGGTAAACCCTGCCTAATTGATTTAAAAATGGGATTGGAGAGGGGGAGAAAGATTTACAACACAAACACAATTCTTTGTTATGTTTACTCAAATGTCCCATTAATTTACAGCACAAGCCTAACCATGTCTACTCAAATGTAAGTCCTAATGAATTCAATGGGGTTTACTCCAGGTACATGGGATTAGCATTGCTTTACTCCCAGAAAAGCAAGTATTGCAAAGGTTTTCAAAGCACTGCCCTCTCCAACAGCTGAGGGTCTGACTCTTGCACATAAGAGAAAAAAAACATTAAGCCATATTCTCACTTACTCAAACTGAAGATCTCAAAACCACCATTTTCTGACATTGCAATGAAGTCTAAGCACTGCCTCGGTCAACAAATTACAACCCTGGCTTCACTTACTGGCTACAATCCTGAAAGGGCAGGGTTAGAGCCAGAGTTTGGAAAAGTTTTTTTTTCAACTACAACTCCCATCAGCCTAATCCAGTGGCCATCCTGGCTGGGGCTGATGGGAGTTGTAATTTTAAAAAAGTAACTTTTCCAAGTTCTGGAGCTGAGAGCTCCTGTACAGATCCGTTAAACAGATTAAACAGTCGTGGGGGGGCAGCCGACGTTTTGGTGTAAATCTCGAACCAGACTACCTAGAAAAATTTTTTTAATTGAAGCTGAGAGTCCGGAGATTAGGGTAAATTAGCCAGAGACCCGGAGGGGACCCCCCAAAACCAGAAACTCCAGCTGAAAACTGGACACCTGGTAACCTTACTCTCTTGCACCCCCTTATTGACTGCACCCGGGGTGGGCTGCCCCCCCGCTCCCCCCTTGGTACGCCACTGATCTTGGTCCAATCTCACTTTTCATATGATATGTTCTGTGTATAGATTAAACAAATAGGGTGATAAAATACACCCCTGTCTCACACCCTTTATGATTGGGAACCAATCAGTTTCTCCATATCTGTCCTTACAGTAGCCTCTTGTCCAGAGTATAGGGTGTGCATCAGATGCTGTGGCACCCCCATTTCTTTTAAAGCATTCCATAGTTTTTCATGATCCACACAAAGCACTGTGTAGAAGAAGGAATTTCAGTAGATGTAGCTTGCATGACAAGCTGCGCCTGCTGAAATTCCGTCTTCTAAAGGTAAAGGTGTCCCCGCACTTATAGTGCGAGTCATTTCCGACTCTTAGGATGACGTCTTGCGACGTTTTACTAGGCAGACCATATATATGCGGTGGGATTGCTAGTTCCTTCCCCAGCCTTTCTTTACCCCCCAGCATATGCCGGGTACTCATTTTACCGACCACGGATGGATGGAAGGCTGAGTGGACCTCAACCCCTTTTACTGGAGATTCGACTTCCTCCTTCCGTTGGAATCGAACTCCGGCCGTTAGCAGAGCTTCGGCTGCGTTACCACCGCTTACCACTCTGTGCCACCTACACACCTATTAAAGTTTCAGGATGCCAGCCCTGTTTTTTGCCTGGCCATCATATCTTGAGTACAGTGATCTGGAGGACAGAGTTCTGTACCCTTAATTATTGTGCAGAAAAGGGGATTTCGGTATGTATTGTTTACCAAGTCACAGAACAGCTGGGCTGAAAATAGCTGCACCTTCCAACATTCTCTCTTAAGCACAAGAGTACAGCAGTAGTTTTAATTATTACCGCCAATACTTTACTGTTAAGGCCAAGAGGCTGAGAATGTCAGAAATATGACTGTAACACTTTTCTTCCAAGCAAGCTGCTTCATCTACAATCACCTCAAAATATGATTTATCCCTTTTTCTTCTTCTTTAGAATTGTTCATGGATCTGGCCAGTAAATCAAAACCTTTACTTAGGGCCAAGGGTTGGGGGAACGCACCAGTAGGATTTTTACTTCTGGGAGGTGCTGTGACACATTAAAATAGCTGTGGTGGGGGGAGAATTCTGAAATTATTGACTGAAAATGTCTTCCTGTGGTTGTCTCCTGCACCCATCAAAAGGCCAGCCACACAATGGCATTTTGTAGGTTATTATTTCTCTTGATCAGCAATTTAGAATCCAACAGAACCCAAAAGGAGGATTAAGAGTCTTTTCTTGGTTTCATTCATTATGCATTAATAAGAAAACACCGCTGAACCTATTGTTGACTGCAAGTAAAGCCTCTGTATCATTACATAGTAAATTTTGTTCTTTCTGGCGTTATTTTTAATAAAAAGTCACATCAGCAAAACAAAGCTTAGTTGCTATGCAAACACTCAGAGGCATTGCATAGGGATCAGTTCCAGAGTTTGATTTGATTTTAACCAAGCCAAGCAAATAGTGCCTGGATGTGATTTGACAAGGTTTTCCTGCTTGTCTGTTTTTCTCATTTGGACAGAGAGAGAAGAGGAGCCAAAAGAGCATGTATACTCAGTTTAGACTACCCGTGGTTTCCCTCTCACTCTCACTCTCACTCTCACTCTCACTCTCTCTCTCTCTCTCTCTCTCACACACACACACACACACACACACTGCTACTATTCAGAAATACAGTTGCATTTAGATCTGATGCGCTCTCAACATTCAGTATCAAAAGGGCAGATTTATTGCAAATACTGGAAGAGATCTTTTTCTCCTCCCACATTAAATGTTGCATGTCATTCAGAGTTAATGGTTACTGTTCTCATCTTAATTTAGTAGAAGGAGGAACAGAAAGAAAAATGGAAACAATTTGCAAATCTGAGAACAGGTTCAGGTGTATTATATTAGTATATTCATGAGCCCCCTGGGACAGGCATACTGTGATATCCAATAACTTTCTTAATGTGTAATTACACCCTACTGGACTGTAACTGATTAATTGAAAAGTGAATATAGGCAGATGCTAGGCCAAAGCTTCCATTGTTCATTATATGTATTTGCTTCTTTTTAATAACTTAAATGAAGTACTAAAAAGCAATCAAATTAAAACTGATATGCATTAAATGTTTAAGCAATTAGTAGAGCATAAAATATAAGAGACTTTCTTCCTTTCACACAGAAATACAATAATGCGAAATGTCACAGTTTGACTTGAGAAAAAGAATCCTAGATAGTAAAAAGAATTAATTGGTCACAATCCTACAGACTGTTAAGTGCATTTAAGCCCTTTGATTTCAGTGGGTTTACACACACATAAATGATTGTTGGATAGTGGACGTAAAGTATATATTATTTCTACAGAAAATGTTGGTATTTCTTAAGATACAAATGCCCCAATCGAGTCATGCAGAATTAAGTGCTCAGAATAATAGATAAGGTTGAGTGCTCCCACTTGCCCTGCAAGATAGATGGGTAAGTGCATGCTCTTCTTAACATTGTGGACAGGAATCACACTGGATTGTGATATGGATACAGTGTCATGTCATCTTGGTGCACGGTCCCAGACTACTTCTTCAACTGGAACTTCACTGCTGGATCACTGTATAAGTCCAGTTAATCAAATTCACTCTGGTCTACTTCCTTATAATCCTTTTGCTTAAAGATCAGCAAGCTAACTACCTTTCATTTTGGCTTCTCTATATCCTTATGTCTTCTTCAGTTTATATCCTAACAGGAAAACTCTACTAGATGCAGCTTATCTGCAATGGCAGCACTGTAAAAAGAAAAAAAACTGGTTAAATTAATTGTTTTTAATGTTTTTAGTTGCTGTAAACCGCCCAGAGAGCTTCGCCTATGGGGCGGTATACAAATACAATCAATCAATCAATCAATCAATGTGAGTGCATTCAGCTGCTATTGCCTTTAAATCTGGGTTAAATCAGTGCGATAAAAATCCAAAATTGGTTTGAAAATCTGCACCTGCTTTGGTGCCAATCTGCTGTGTTTCCCACCCACCCCGCTGTTTTCGGCTGCATGGGTTGTTCGCCATTTTAGATCCTCCCTTTCTCTGCCCCCCTACACTGTCTATGGACATCATTTTGTTTCCTGCCACTGACAAACAAACTTCAGGTCACTCTAGCCTTCCTTTCCCCCACTTTCCCTCCAGCAAGTTCCCTCCCTTGGTCCTTTAAACCAGCTATGTGCTCCGTTTACTCGCTATTTTACTTTATGAGCCAGGCGGGGACAGCGAGGGGCAGTGAGGGAAGAGAAGAGGTGCTGCGCTGCCACTCTCCCCTGCACCTCTCTCTGCCGGGGAGAGGAGGAGGAGGAGCAGCTTCGCTCTGCACCAGTTTAGGGGAAGAGACCAGGCGGGTATTTAGGGCCAGTGCTCGGGGCGCAAGCCGGCAAGCAGCCCCTCCTCCCTTCCCTTCCCTTTGAGGCTGTGGTGGTGGCGACGGCGACAGGGAGGACTTGCCATGGGATGTGCCAGGGTGGCCCTGCTTGGTTTTCTGGAGGGGAAGGAGAGGGGGGTCAACTTGACCCCCCCATCTAACACTTTCCGGCCAGGATGCAGCCATCTCATTCACAAAGAGGTTGTGTGTGCACACACACACAAACACAAAAATATACACACTGCACACTACAAAAATTTCATTCCTTCTGCACAAAAAGGGCTTTGTCTAGAGGAAATGAAACTGACAACAGAAAAAAAGTTATTTGCTGTCAGTTGCACCCCCCACTGTCTCCCAGCTTAGCGTGAAATTGACAGAAACCCCTCCCCTTCTCGATTAGCAATGGGGATGTTCTGGAGGGAGTTAACATTTAAATTGGGGGTGGGGCCACAAGGAAAAAGTGATACCAATAAATGCGAACGTGTGTGAACAACACAGCAAATTGGAAGGTGGGGAGGACGGACGTATGTGAACTGTGGAACTCTATCACAAAGGGAAAAGCTTCAAATTCAATATAGATTTTAGATCCCATGTGAACCTGGCCCTGGATGGTGTATAGCACTTTCCAATAACCCTTTAGTGGGCTAACATAAGGATCTATATAAAATTGTTCAACAAACATGTGGCCCTTCCTTCACAGTCCTTACAAGTCCTACCAACCTGCTGATGGCTTAGGCACATTTTGGGGCTGTGTTATTTTAACACTGTTGGCACTTGGAAGTGTACCTTTAGCTTCAAGCCTCATCCACTAGCCTGAAGGGTATTAGCTACTATCACTCTCTTACAAATAATGTAAGTTGTTCCTGGTTATAGAAATGATGTTGCAGTTATGCCAAGTATTATTTTTGACTAAAAACAAATCATCATGTATTTGTGAGCTTCAGGTTTTACAGCTACACAGATGTAAAATATGAGATAATCTTATCTCTCTATCTCTTGTTTCTTGTACTGTGTTTGGATGCAGGATCAGGGCCCTGGTCAGCGAGACTAGCTGGTAAACAATAGCTGGAAGACAAGCCTGCAGCCAGCCAAGATATGCCATTGCTTCTCCCTACAGTAGGTGCTGATAAGACAGATAAGAAACAGCAGGAGAAAGACACAGCTGTTGACAGGGAGGTTTTAGAGTTGCTTATAACTGAGGAGGAAGGGAAGGGGTGGGGAAGAGAGGGCCTGATCAGAGATTCTGTTGAGCAAAAGGCCAGTAGGGAAAAGGTCTAAGAAGGAACTCAAGGGACTAGGGAGCCACAGGGTGAGGCCTCAGACTATATCCAACTGGTGCCCCAACAAGGAACTGCTGGAGTGTATTCAGTGGAGGAATAGTGTGTGATGTAACACCCACTCCCTAATGAACAACTGCAAACTGAACAAGCCAGTGGTTGTGGCTATTTGTGTGCAGGAAGAGATGGACCAGCAACTTGGACACTAGGTCTTTTGACATAGTCCTGTCCATGGAAGCTTAGTAGTACCTGAGTGACTCTCTGAGAATCTTTAACTGAAGATGCTGGCAACTGGACTTACACACACTCTACCACTCAGTTATGGGCCCTTCTCCCAGTGCCACAGATTGTGTGTTTTGAACTCTGCCTTGTTTTAAAGGAAAAGTTTCACTCCTTTTTGGCATACCTATGATTTTTCCTTAGAAAACAGTGTCATGTAAGAACATGCCTGCAAGTCACATGTACATCATGTGCAACATTCACATGTCTTTTTAAAATTAAGTTTGTGACTGTTACATGGGATAATCTACACACAACCAAGTTTCACACATTTTCTAGGAAGGAAAGTGGTAACATCTGAAGTAGTACAAAAACTCTAATTTTTGTACATTACAGGCATACCCCGCTTAATGTTGCTTCACTTAACGTTGCCTCGCTATAACGTACACGCTGCATACGTCCCCATACCCCGCTTAACGTTCACGCTTCGCAATAACGTACATTTTATTGGCATGACGCCGCTGCCATCTAGTGGTGATTGCGTGCAGTACAAGTGAAGACAATTGCTTCACTTAAAGTCGATTTTCACTTAAAGTATACTCTCCGGTCCCATTGCAAACGTTAAAGCGGGGTATGCCTGTATTGAAGTACAGAGCAAGTCTATATACAATGATGGCTGAAGCATGCCTTCATGTGCAAGGCAGCACCAAATACCTGGAAAGTGTGTGATTTGAAATTGGGAGGGGAAATCTTAACTCAACCCACCATTTTTTTACATTCAATCTTCTTTTTCTAGGCTCTGAAACCAGAAATGAACTAGCTGGAAAAATTACTGGTGGAGTTGCTGCAGGGATCACAGCAGTGAGTGGAGGAATCATTCAGAACCCCCTGTTATTTTTACAACTACTGTTGCTTCCTCCACATCTCACCTTATAGGTGTTTGATTGTAAAAGACACTAGTTAGTGTCAGTTGAGTGATCAGACTTGGGGACTCTTCCAGATGAGGTTTTGTTTTGCATTTGCCCCGCCTTATTCACTGGATTTTTCAGAGGATCATATTCTTAAATTGCTCCTGTTCTTAATATAGGCTGCCATTCTTTAAATGGAGGTTGTCACTGTCTGTCATGACACAAATTAAAAAGACAATTTCTCCCCAAAATCCTAGGGGAGTAAAGCACTGCTCTAGGGAGGGATGCCGCCCCCTCAGCTACAGGCCTATATACAGGTTTATTACATGTAAAGAATGGGTTTTTTCTCCTTTTGCTATGTTCATAACATAACTCTTTCCCCCTCAAGCTGCTTCACTGTGGGGTACATACAGGTACATATATTTTGCAGAACTAATAGCAACTTTGGGAAAGTGATTCAGATTAGGAACTGGTGGCAGAAAAGAGTTAAAACCTCTTCCTCATCCGATTTAGTTCAAACCATCTTCCCCACCCCCACTTTCTCTCTCTCTCTCACCCCCCTACATACTTTTAATTTTAAAAACAAAACAAAACCAGGAGATCCAATGAAGGATCAGACACACGATGTGTACTTTTCCCACATAGGAATTTTATTGAAAATAATAAAATCTTTGAGTTAGTGGGTGTCTGTATCTATGGTGTGTGTGTGCGCGCGCGTGCGCGTGCGTACACACACACACACACACACACACACACACAGAGAGAGAGAGAGAGAGAGAGAGAGAGGTAGTGGGCTCTCCGACACTGAAGGCATTCAAGAGGCAGCTGCATAGCCATCTGTTGGGAATGCTTTGATTTGGATTCCTGCACTGAGGAGGGGGTTGGACTTGATGGCCTTATAGGCTCCTTCCAACTCTACTATTCTATGATTCTATGATTCTTAGATATGGTGCCGAAGTATGCAGATGGAGGAAACCTAAGAACACAAGAAAGCATGGAGGTGTAGCGAATGACCAGAACATGAGCACAGCAGGGCAGGGAGATGGAGTAGAACAGACAAAGATTACATCTATTGGGAGACCTTATAAAAAGAGAAAGGAGTGGAAAGACAGCATGGAAATGTACCTACTGGCAGCAAGCAATGATATACTCAGTTACTGAAGCAAATGTGTGAGTGTAACCACATTTTAACCAATATCGTGAGCCATCTCTTGTCACAGATTCTCACAACTTTAATATCCTTCCATTTGATGAATGACATACATGATGAATGGCCTGCATGACAGTAACACACACACACACTTTGCCAGGATGTCATGCAAAATCACTTCCAGCCCTGTTACCCTAAGAAATGTTAACCAGGGATTGAGCCTGAGCCCTCATACTTACAGACCATGTTCTATATCATTATATGTATGCATATATATGTAACACACACACTCACACAATCTGCCGCCCCCCTTCCTCAACCTATAAGCCCTCTTTAAAATGTATAACATTCAAAATGAAGTCCTTTCTGATATTATTTAGGTAACTATGAAGTGGCTTGATCTGTGTGTCGTGCAAGTTTTATCTCTTTGAACAAATGCATTGAAAGAAAAACCCAGAATTTCACACCTACTATTTCACTAGGTTAAATACCAGTAGGTCAAACCTAGATGCTCTGTTTAATATTCTAGGTAGCAATTCTAAGCAAGATAGACCTTTTCTTTGTAAATTCATAGCAGAGTATCCAGTCTGACTTAACACTAGCCAGAGAGGTTGCAATTACTCAGGCAATAGCTCAGGAATCCAGGCTCCCTGGAGCAGGAATTGTAGCCTTTTCACTAATCTTTTCATTATGTCCACTCTTTTTCTTACAGAGTTTAATCCTTTCTGTCTCCTGACAGCCAACAGTGGCATCACTGTTCCATAGTATTAGTGTCCCATTATCAGCTTCCAAAGGACTATGCCTTCTTTACCTGAAAACAAAGAGCTAATTCTCTATATCTCATCCAAATGCTACAGAGAGAGAGAGAGAGAGAGAGAGAGAGAGAGAGAGAGAGAACTAAATTCTCAATGCTGGATCCATAGTAGTATCCAAGCCACTAGGTTGGCCTGAGTTTTGCTATAAAATATTTGTATTATGTACTAGTTTCCTATTTTTACCATGTAACACTAATCTTCAGGAAACCTAATTTTACAAATGACTGAATTCACTGGTTATTCATAAGGAATATTCTGCATCCTCACTGATTCAAACATCTTAACCACCAAGTTAAATATCTGGTTTCCTATGTTCTCTATTAAATGTTATAGCACATTTTGGATTATAGTGGGAAATCAATACTTTAAAGTAGGCTCATAACTGCATAGTGGAATTTCCTTGTGGCTGTTTTCACCAGCCAAAACTGTAATTGTCACAGTTTTCCTAATGAATACACTGCATATACATGTGCATGAAAGCGATTTGTTCAACAGCAGCTTATTCTTTCCCCAATTTACTATCTAGCTGTTTTTGTTTAAAAGTTGTGAAGTTCTGCCTAACACAACCAAAATATATTCTGCTCAGAGAAACAACATGGCAGAGAAGCATATGGTTCATAACAGAATAATGTTATTTGGCTTAGAAACCTGTCCAAGTATTTAGGAGTTAAGGCTTGTCAATGCATGCCTGTGACCCAGGATATTAACATTCTAACCATGTACTTTAGTTCTTCTGGGAGCATGCTAGCAAACAACTTCCATCAGTGCTTGATCCCTTCAATCCATCCTGGCAGCACCCTCAGAGCAGAAGCATATCCCAAACTAAAGAGACTGCACATGCTGCAGCAATCCATACTGGAAAATGCCATCTGAACCCTAAAGCTAGGAAAGCACTTTTGAGCCTAAGCTTCCAATTTCCTCTGACAGGCTATTATAAAACTTACTCTGCACTGTATTAAAAGAACCCCAAGGATTTCCCAAGTCTCATAAGAATAAACAAGTTTCAATTTATCCTTCATTTAAAGCCTTACACTTTTTTGCTGAGTTGTAAAGGAAGCACCATCTGTCTCCCACCATTAATGACTGGCTAAGCTTTTCCTCAGGGACACAGACATTCCTGTTCCCCCCCCTTATTTTTAGCCGCTTGTTCAAAAAAAGCAAAAAGGGGGGTTAGCTACTAGAGATACAAAATCACAGAAAGCAGTTAGAAAATAGATTTTTCCTTATCAATTCTAGCAGCACACTACTAAATATAACTTATGAGTAGCCAAAATATAAACATGAATAGAAATGTCTGCAATATTAGTAAAATAGCCTTTATCTATAATAAATAAAAATGTGATCTAATCTAATCAAGCTCTGGAAATCCCCATACATATCACTTGCTAGATCAGGAACCAAAGGTATATACTGGGTACACATCTAAATATACATTAGAATCCACATCTCTGTGTGGATACCATGTACCTCCACTGTACTGAATTCAATGTGATGCGCATTCAGATGTACATTCAAATTCATATTTGGTGCAACTAATCATGCAGAAATACTTTTTAAAATCATAACTAGAACTGGATCAGAGCAACAGCATTGTGATATCACGAAAGGTTAATAGAAGGAGCAATAGTGAAAACATCATATTTTTTTGTACACTGACTACAAGAGAAAGTCTTTCCAATTTTTTTTGAATGTCTCCATTAGGGTTGTCGGCAGTCCTCTCCGGGTGAGTCACCTTAATCTCCAGCCTCTTAGCTTCATTTAAAAAAAATTAAGTTTCTAAGTGGTCTGGTTCAAAAGATATAAATCAAAATGTCAGCCCCCCCCCCAGCCGCTGCTCTAATTCCTGGCCTTTCAGGCTTTTAACCAATAAGTGAAGTTAGGGTTGTGATTGACAAGATTTGTTGACCCCCAGGCAATACCTAAACCCCATTTCAAGTTCTGAGAACAGTTTCCTTTTCCTGCTTGTCTCACATTCGGAATTCAGTAAGTATATAGCTTTCAGCAGCATCAAGAGTACTTTCCCTGTACAGGATTGGGACTTTCTTCTGAGTAACGAGCATAGGATTTCACTACAACAGAAGATCACAGCAGGATCGTGTTGGGCATACACAGTAAACAATTGTAATTATGATTCTAATAAAAGTGTACATGCAGGGGGTTTTAATTACTTGCAAAAATGGCATATTATACATTTTAATTTTCAAATAATTTTTGAACAGAAATTTTAAAAAGTGTACATGCCGCAGTGTTATGCTTTTCTAATTAAGGAGTCGAACAAGGTTAAATTTTACTGGCCAGTTGAAGAGGGCAATTTATTTGTCTTATTCATAAATTGTTTTGAAAACCTTCCCAATATGAAAGCTTTCCTGGGAGTAAAGCTGTAATGCTAATTCCACATACCTGGGAGTTAACCCCACTGAATTCAGTAGGACTTAGTTTTGAGTAGACATGGATTGTGCGGAAAATCCATGGGACTTCTGAGTGAACATAGAACATAGAAAAGGATTGTGTTGTAAATCTTTCTCTCCACCCCTCCAATCCTTTTTTTAAGCAGTTAGGCAGGGCTTACTTAGGTGTCACTGCTTTTATTTGGCAGGAAACTAACTTTTTTTTAAAAAAATGTTCTGCAATGGCCAACTGGTTTTAACAATAAACTGTTATATGGGGTGTATATATTTTTACATCTCCAGTGTGTATGTATATGGAACATTTCCAACAATCCTATGAGGTAGAGTTGGAAACCAAAGTAGCTCACAACAAGAAATAAATCCATTTAAAATTCAATAACCATAAACAAGTATAAAATAGTTGCAAAACAGCTTAAAGTGGCATGATTCTGAATTCTGGATTGGGTGAGTGAAGTTCCTTATCACCCAATTGCACTCCTGTGCATGCTTCCCTGTCTGAGTAAGCCCCATTGGGACTTGCTTCTGAGGAAACATTGACAGAATTGCACTATAAATATCTTTACAGGTTGTATAAATAATAAACATCTTTGACATTCATGCTTATATAAATATTTCTTCATATTATGTCTTGATTTGTATCTGATTTCATACGATGGTTATAAATTATTATTTATAAATTATTATTTCCTTTACATGTTAAGTGTGCCCTTTTTCCTTGGGGTGGCCTTTATTGTTTTTACCCTGAGGGGCAGATTAGGCTAACAGATGGTGTGTAGTTCATGGTCACCCAATAAACTTTGCAGCTTATTTCCATTTAAAAAATTAATTAAAATCATTTATACGCAGGCAACGTTCATGAAGTAATGCAGATCCACATAATATCTTTAATGCACATTCAAAGAGCATGACTTCCCCCAAAGAATCCTGGGAAGTATAGTTTCCCTCACAGTTATAGTTTCTACCATCCTTAACCAACTACAGTTCCCACGATTCTGTGGTAGGATTCATGTGCTTCAAATGTATGTTGGATGTGCTTTAAATGCATGGTGTGGATCTGCCCTAGTATGCTGTGCATTCATTAGTATATTGAAAAGAACAATTTTAAAAGATAGTTTTTTAAACAGGGCTGTAGCTCAGTGGTAGGGCATATGCTTTGCATGCAAAGGTCCAAAATTCAGTCTCTGGAAGAGACTATTGCCTGGAATCCTGGAGAGTCAATGCTAGTTCATGTCATCAGTACTGAGCTAGATGGTACCAAATGGCCTGAGTCAGTATAAGATTCCTTTGTTCCTAGAAGTGCGAAGAGACCCAAGGGCCACAGTGACTCCAAAATTTATTTATGTATTTTATTTACATTTATATACTGCTTTATTGTAAAAAACAAAGCGGTTTATAGAAGGAATTAAAACAATAAAATTATTTACAAAAACAGTTAAAGACAGGTATTTAAAAACATTTAAAATAATAAAACCAACAATGAGTTAAAAACAGATAAAAAAGCAGGTAACAGCTTCTACATGCCTGGGTAGGCTTGCCAAAACAAAAATGTTTTTAGCAGACGCCAAGAAGAGTACAATGAAGGTGCCTGCCTAACATAAATAGGCAGGGAGTTCCAAACTGTAGGTACTGCCACACTAAAGTATTGATTTCTTACAAGTACTATGTGGAACTCGTAACATGGAAAGCACACCTTAAACTTGGCCTGGTAGCAAATCGGCAACCAGTGCAGATTTCAGAGCAGAGGTATTATGTGCTGATAAGGCCTCACTCAGAGCTTGGAAAAGTTACTTTTTTGAACTACAACTCCCATCAGCCCCAGCCAGCACCATGCTGGCTGGGGCTGATGGGAGTTGTAGTTCAAAAAAAGTAACTTTTCCAAGCTCTGGTCTCACTCATGTCAGCAATCGTGCTGCAGCATTCTGCACTAACTGCTGTCCCTGGATCAGGTTGTGCTGCATGGGGATTTCTGTGATCTTATGTGACTGGCTGCCAGGATTTTTTTAGTTTTGGTTAAACTAACTGGTTGTGGGATGCTCAGTTTTCTGTCTTACTCATAGGAATCTTGTTGTGGTTGGTATGGTATTGCATTTAGGAAATCATCACTGTTTTTTGTTTTTGTTTTTCTGTTTGCATTTCATTTACCTCTGACCTTACTCCTTTACATCCTTAGACAACAACAGTGGTTCCATGTAGTCAGCTCAACCCCCTTAAATCCACTGATGATCCACCTTGTTATTTGCATGATGGTTTGTTTCTTGCCCAATAGTGGTAAAAGAGAATTTACATACTGGGAAGTGTGGCTTCAATTGTTGTTGTTCCCAATCTACTGTCTCTGAAGGTAGACCAAACCGTGTGTGTTTTCTCTCTGTCAGTTATAGGCTGGCTGTCAAAGTGAGTTTATAGCAGCCCACAGAGTAGGCAGGAAAGAGTACAGAATCTTCTTAACTCTTACTCATTTCTCAAACCTCTCTCTGCAGTGGTCAAGTCTGTAAAGAAGTTGGAGCAGCCACTTTAAAAGGTAGGCAGGAGATTGCTAAACCTGCTTTGATTTGGATATTGTTGCAGAAGATCCCTAGTCAAACATTACCAACAGCAAAATCCTAACAATATCTACTCAGAAGTAAGTCCTGTTGAGTTCTATGGGGCTTAGTTCCTTAGTAAGTGTGTTTGGAATTGCAGCCTTCAGGGGCATCCATCTTCACTCATCAGTGCTCTCATCTAACATCTCTATAACATCAGGCTTCCTTCCTACAATAGCTTTCTGGTGACTGGCCTGGCCTGAGGGCACTTAAACCCTTCTTGCCAGAAGCAAGGCTACATTAAATGTTCCCTACCCAGGTTCCCTAAGCAGGTGAGAAGGAATGATCCTGTCACTTCAGGTGGACCTGGTAACACCCTCATTTAGCTAAGATTTCTATCTTAATTTCCAATCAGATAATTTTTTTGTTTGAGTGGCTTGCTCCAAGCAAATGGAGTGGTATGCTCCAAGTAATTTTTTTGTTTGAGTGGTATGCTCCAAGCAAGTTGATGCTTAATGACATCACTAGGGTCCACCCCTATGACATCACTAGGGCCCGGACCTGAAATCTCAGGGTTTGGGATGCTTCTGACCTGCCAACCCTAGTCTCCATAAAGAAAAATGAAATGAAATGAAAAATAGCTTTTATTTATTACATTTATACCCTGCCTTTCTTTTCATGATAGAAATCCAAGGAGGCTTATATATGGTTCCCAGGCGGTCTCCCATGCAGGCACTGACCACAGCTGACCCTGCTTAGCTTCACCAGGGTGCTGGCCTCATGTGCCTTCAAACCATAGCCTGGTCTTCAGACCATAGCCTTTTAATAATTATTTATTCAGGTGAACTGATTCTGCTGTTCTTTATAATAATTTTTGGTTGAGGTGGCACTTGTCTCATTGCCTGTATTTGCATAATAACACTAACATGTTTTAAAACTATATGGATAAGCCCGAATAAGCCGAAGCAAAGTGTCAGGCTTGCATCTTCTCCTCTCCTCTCACATGTCTTGGAGGAGAACTTTGGCAAAGTTTAATTTCACTTTTAAAGTGTTACATTCATGCCAGGGATTCTGAGTTAACACAAACTCTGGTATGTTTTATATCAAACAAACTTCAAACCATGGATTATGAAGCTGGCTTGTCCAACTAACCAGTTACTTTTAAACCAGTATCCCTGCTTCAAACATAATGCTAAACCAGAAATCTTTTAAAGTGAAACTAATCTCTGCAGAAATGCTCCTCCTGGCCATATGGGAGGAGAAGAGGGAGGGAAAGCATGCAAGCTCATCCATGTAGCAACAAAGCACAACTTAGTATTATGTGTGAACAAAGCCATCAGCTTGCTGTATTTTAAGACTCAAGTAACAATTCATGTGCATTAATTAACTCACTACTTTAAGAATCTAATTTTATGCCAGGGTTTAAATCTGCATTTCTTTGTACATTAAGCCCTTCATAGCGTATGCTATTTTTTACTTCAGAGATAATGTGGAATATACTAGGGCTGTAGACTCAGACACTGCTTATGTAACTTTAAACTAACATGAAGGAAAATAAATTACTGAATTTGCCTAATTTGTATTGTTTTAAAGATGTCTTGGCTCACACTGAAATCAACAGAGTCTTACAATGATTTAAATGGGAGCAGATTCAGAGATTTAAATACATCCTTTATAAATATTTAAACTTCAGTTAAGCTATGCAAAATAATAATCTGACGTAAATAGAATGGCAAAAGGCATCTAGAAAATGTGAACCAATAACTCAGTGGTTGAAATAATTTGATAATGCATATTAACATAATATGACTTCTGACATTACATTCTGTATTCATGGCATGATGTTTAAAGCAATTCCCTTGGATATATAAAAGCATTCACTGGCATGGGTCATTCATGCAATTTGTTCATAGAGAACTCTGTGAAGGGCCACACTTTCATTGCCACTCAATGACTATAACACCCAGTGATTGACTGTATGTATAAGAAAAACGCCCACATACCAAACCTTAAAGACAGAGCTTTCATATTATGTGTCATTACTGCAAACTCAATGTGTTTCAATGGAGGCCGCTCAAATTCTCAGCTATAAACCATCATGTCTGGATTACTGAATAATGCACTCACATGTGTGAATGAAAGTGTCAATGAGCAAACTACATTGACAGTCAATTTTAATAAAATACGTTCACAAATATACACCCTTGGAAAAAATCATTCCAATAGCAACACTATGAATGTGGAACTATTAATCTGAGTTGGCCTATGAAGACTCACAGCATGGAGTCATTTTTGAAGGTGATGGTGTGACCAGTATGTCTTTGAAATGTAATTACCCTGTGATTCTGGGACATTTCTCCTGACCTTTGTGATACAAAAGGCCCAGCATTGACTAGTTGACCAATTAAGGGAAAACAATGTAATAAAAGGAAGAATTTCTTAAAAGGTTAACAATGCAATCCTGTGCATGTTTGCTCTCAAGTAAATCCCACTGTATCCAATGGGTCTTACTCTCTAGTAAGTGTGTAAGATTGTAGCTGACCTGGATGTCTGTGGTGTAAAAATCAACCATAGCTTACTGGGTGGACTTAGGCAAATCATTATTTCTCAGCTTTAGTCCACCCCCTATAAAATGGGGTTAATAAAACAGGCCTGCTTTACAAGCTTGTTGTATTACTGAGATAATGTATGTCAAATGGTTTCAGCACTTAGGAAAGGCATTATATAAACACTAGAAATCATTATTACTTTGTTTCTTGTTATATCAGCTCAGCCTGAACATAGTATCTAATTCTATATTTTTAAGCAATTAGAACCACCACAAAATCTCACGGATCAAGGAGTGAATTGTGGATTCCTTATGGAATTGCATCTAAAAATGCCCTCTTTCCTACCACTTCCTTTTCTTTACTTACTGTAAAACAAAACTATGTCCACATAAAAATATATTCCACTACTCAATTGTATACTGAAACTGTTCAGATATTGCCACTGATACAAATGGAAACGTTTCCTATTTTACTTAAATACCATGGATAAGAAACAAAACATAGAGGGAGTATCAGCCATATACTCATCAGGATTTTAAATCTCCCTTTTAGTAAATTGCAATTCATTTTCTATTTGCTTCTGCATAAATAAGAGAGGAAATATTAGAGTTCCAAGTGCTCATTTTCCTTACAAATCAAAACTATTAGGACCCAAAAGCTTTGTTGAACAGAAATATAATAGGCATTTCTATTTGCTTTTAACTTTGCCTAGCTACAAATGCTAAACTGAGCATCAAATTAACCCTGCCTTGGAACAGATATTTGTTCGCAGCTGATATAATCTGTTTTACATCTTGAAAACATTCCAGACTGCTTGTCAGTGCTTTGCTGGATTTCACTCATTCCCCACTAAAGAGAACAAGAGAAAGTGTCTCCCTGTATTTTTCAATATACTAGAGGAATAGTTGAATTCTAAAGGGAGTACTGGGTATCAGTGCTGCTGTGTGTTTCTAATGTTGTCTAAAAATAACGAAACCACTAAAATGTAAAAAGGAGAGTTAGAGAAAGCAATTTTGTCATATATCATTTCTCTCCTCTCTCCCTCTTTTTTCTTGCATGTACTTTACTAGTGATTCCTTGAATGACTTTCAGTGGGATACTTTATATGGCTGCAATCATAAGCACACTTACTAGGGAGTAAGTTCCATTGAACTCAGTGGGATTTACTTCTGTGTAAACATGTTTAAGATTGCAGTAAACTTGTATTACAAGGCCATTCCAATTATATAATAAATTATAAAAGATTTGCAAGCAAATTGAGAGCTCAGAATTGTTCAATTATATCAACGTTAGCATTTGCAATTGGCACAGGTTATTTTTTAAGCTGTAATATTTCATAATGTTATGTAATCATGAACAAAAGCTTTTCAAAAACTGTTTACACTGTGCTAAAGTAACAATCTAGACTTGTTGTAAGTATGTTATTCTTACAAGTAGTTCGCAGTTATTCTTGAAGGCAAGTCTTGGAGTTTCCTTAGCATAGTGCTGCTGGGGAAAATTTTCAGCATGTCCATCTTCATCTCTAGCCTGAAGGGAAATATAATGGCCTATTTAGGGACTTACAAATAATGGAAGAAAAAAAATAAGCTAAATGCATAACAGCTCAGATCATTAAAACAAACGGGAATTCCAAAATACAACAATATTAAGAAGTTTGTTTAAATATGCAGTACATCTTTTAGATATTAGAACTGGAGTGCTCTTTACACCATTTCCCCGCCCCAAAAAACCACCATGCAAATAGATTTTGGTGTAAGAGTTAAAAACAACGAAGAGACAAATCCCAAAATGAAGTATTTCAGCTGGCTGTTTTTAGTGTTTAAAGCTGCAGTCCTATGCACACTTACCTGGGAGTAAGTCCCATTAAACTCAATGGGGCTGACTTCTGAGTAGACATGTATAGGATTGCTCTGTTAGGGTTTTAATTTACTTTATTCAATTTTAAGTATTATATATTTAAATTACATATATGTTGTAATTTTTTAACCTTTAAAATGTTCAGCCAATAATGTTTCCATTTTCGTTTTTTTAAAGTAACAAGGTCATTCCCTTCAAAAATGATTTTCAAATTCATGATTTACACATTAATGCTATTAAATGGATTTTTCGCAATTCTTTAAGTAAAGATCTGAACCGAGTAGCCATTAAATGAGGGCAATCAAATATGTTAAAATATTTAATTTAAGAAGATGCATTAAAAGTTATGGGTTATTTTGATCTACACTGCTAATTAAGAAAGCTGAAGTTTAAATGGATATATTAATGCAATCCATTAGCTACTATACCGCTTGCATGCAGCATTTTGCTTCTGATCTACAACATATTCTGGTTTAGAGTTAAAGTAAAGGGAGAAGTAGGTGAAAGGAGGAGTGTCAGCAGCATGCTCATTACACCATTCATTTGGATGACACTTGCACTCTGTTCCACTCTCATCTCATCTAATCCCTGACTGTTCGCTCTCCTTCTCTCTCAGCCTCCTGAAATCCACAGCTGAGCTGTCTCCCTCACATATGGCTTGCATATAATTATGCATATTCCATTTTACACTGCATTAAAATGATGAGCTTCTGGCTTCAGGCCAGCTTGTTTAAATAAGACCCGGTGAACTTGGAAGGGGGGGGGAGGAAGAGGCAGACAGGAAAGCTATACAGCAAGCAGCAGGTAGTTCTGTCTTCTGTTCTTAAGATTAAATCTGTGTCTGCTCTAAAAAAACCCAGGAGAATTACCTGGAGTAATATATAGATTGAGAGTGTGTGTGAGGGGAAAAATCTCACATGTATCTATGAATCTATGACAGTACTTAAGACATTTCTCCTCCTTAAGGTAGTGTGAACTGTCTATTTTCATGTGTCACATTTCAGACACATTTTAATTTTTGTTAGTGTTGTCATTTGTAAGAGACTTTTGCATCTTATATATTTTGTTCTTGCTTTCAGAAAATCTGTCTCTCCCTATTTGTAGAGGCAAAAGAGTGCACTCGAGGCTGCAGAAGGTCATAGTGGTGTCTAGGGTACTAAAGTTTGGCAAGTTGCACAATTTGTGAGCTACCAATAACACAGCTCATCAGGCATCTCTTCAGTCTACCAGGGGCTTGGAAAACCCCTTGTTTTTGCAGTCCCCAGCTAGCAGCAAAAACTGGAGGTTTACTGATCCTGAACTAAATTTTGTGTAAGTAAATGGAAAGAATTCCACCAGTACCACTGAGCTTTGTTTTGGGTCCTTAACAATTAATATTCATACAAAATAAACTCCTCACTTCAAACAGAAACATAAAAATCCTGACTTCCTCATGAGATTACAGTAGTGCACATTGAAAATAACTTGCCCAACAAGATTGGGGAAGTAAAGGCTACCTTAAAGGGTAACAAATTTATTGTAGCATATGCTTTTATGGCCTAGAGCAGTGCCACAGGACTCTGTTGTTTTTGCTACAACACACACACACACACACAGATATCTGGAACTTGTCAAGATTTTAAAAATTTCTGTGTCTGACACATTCTCTCTCACACACACACTCATACTCTCTCACACACACAAACAGTTCCTTTGATATGATCTCTTAGGGTCAAATTAGATGTGACAGGAATGATTCTTACTCATATAGAGAACTAGAGAGGAGAGTTTTAAACTGCTGAGGGGTTGGTTTAATTCAGTTGACAGGTTAAGAAGAGGCACAGTGCAATAGCAGTTTACCCAACAAGCAGGGAACATCCTACATGAGGATCTCAGAAAGCAAATATGGCCTAATAGGCCCCTTCCAACTCTACTATTCTATGATTCTATATCAAGAGATAGTATCTAAAGCACATAGGACAGTTCCCAGATAACAGACAGCTGGTTTCAACAATTTCCAGAGCCAAACTAACACTCCATATCAAGCCTCCTGTTTATCAGAGGCTCTTCCCCCTTTCTGAACAGTGAAGTTCTTAACGACATAGGATCCTAGCCTGGAGTCTTGAAATCCATCACTATTTAATTGTTTTCTCATGGGTCTATTCGTATCTGTGGTGAGCAGATATGGGAGATTGTGCAACTGTGTAGAGGGTATGGCAATTCATTGAGTGGCTCCAGAGCTTGGAAAAGTTACTTTGTTGAACTACAACTCCCATCAGCCCCAGCCAGCATGGCCACTGGACTAGGCTGATGGGGGTTGTAGTTCAAAAAAGTAACTTTTCCAAGCACTGAGTGGCTCAGGCTCAAGAGGTTCAGATGGCCCATACAAGGGGGCCAGTTATTGAATCCTGGTTTGATATCAGTCCTAGGGATTTCTTCAGTTTTATTTATTTATTATTTGATTTATATCCCGCCCTTCCTCCCAGAAGGAGCCCAGGGTGGCAAACAGAAACGCTAAAAACACTTTAAAACATCATAAAAACAGACCTTAAAATACATTAAAACAAAACGTTAAAAACATTTTAAAAAAAGCTTTAAAAACATATTTTAAAAGGGTTAAAACATATTATTAAAAAAACACATATTAACAAGCAATTCTAACAGAGACGCAGACTGGGATAGGTCTCAACTTAAAAGGCTTGTTGAAAGAAGGAAGTCTTCAAAAGGCACCGAAAAGATAGCAGAGATGGTGCCTGCCTAATGTTCAAGGGGAGGGAATTCCACAAGGTAGGTGCCGCCACACAAAAGGTCCATTTCCTATATTGTGCAGAACAAACCTCCTGATAAGATGGTATCCGCAGGAGGCCCTCACCTGCAGAGCACTGTGATTGATTGGGTATATAAGGAGTAAGACGCTCTCTCAGGTATCCTGGTCCCGAGCTGTATAGGGCTTTGTACACCAAAACTAGAACCTTGAACTTGGCCCAGTAGCAAATGGGCAGCCAGTGCAGTTCTTTCAGCAGCGGGGTGACGTGCTGGTGATACCCTGCCACAGTGAGCAGTCTCGCCACTGCATTTTGCACTAGCTGCAGCTTCCGGACCAACCTCAAGGGCAGCCCCATATAGAGCACATTACAGTAATCCAGCCTAGAGGTTACCAGTGTGTGGACAACAGTGGTCAGGCTATCCCGGTCCAGAAACAGCCACAGCTATCAGCCGAAGCTGGTAAAAGGCACTCCTAGCCACAGAGGTCCCCTGGGTCTCTAGCGACAAAGATGGATCCAGGAGCACCCCCAGACTATGGACCTGCTCTTTCAGAGGGAGTACAACCCCATCCAAAGCAGGCAACTGACCAATTATCCGAACTTGGGAACCACCAACCCACAGCTCCTCCATCTTGCTAGGATTCAGACTCAGTTTATTGGCCCTCATCCAGCCCACCACCGAGTCCAGGCACCGGTCCAGGGCTTGCACAGCCTCTCCTGATTCACATGTTATGAAGAAATAGAGCTGGGTATCATCAGCATACTGCTGAAACCTCACCCCAAAGCTCCTGATGATGGCTCCCAAAGGCTTCAACTGCCAGGGGGCCAAAAGACAGTCACCCACTGCTATTCTCTGAGAGCAACCTTGGAGATAGGATCAGAACCACTGTAAAACAGTGCCTTCAATATCCAGCTCACCAAGTCGGCCCAGAAGGATACCATGGTCAATGGTATCAAAAGCCGCTAAAAAATCAAGTAAGAATAACAGGGTCACACTCCCCCTGTCCTTCTTCCGATAAAGGTCATCCATCAGGGCAACCAAGGCCGATTCAGTCCCATAACCAGGCCTGAACCCAGACTGGGATGGGTCAAGATAATCTGTTTCATCCAAGAGTATTTGCAATTGCTGTGCCACAACTCTCTCAATCACCTTCCCTAAAAGGGGGTATTTGCAACCGGTCGGTAGTTGTCACAAACCAACGGGTCCAGGGTGGGCTTTTTCAGGAGTGGTTGGATCACCGTCTCTTTCAAGACAGCTGGAACCACTCCCTCCCACAATGATGCATTGACCACACCCTGGATCCACTCGGTAAGACCCCCTCGGCAAGCTTTAATAAGCCAAGAAGGGCAAGAGTCAAGAGGACACGTTGCTGGCCACATTATCGCAAACACCTTGTCTACGTCATCAGGCCACATCAACTGAAACCGTTTCCAAGAAGTTGCAGCAGATGTTGCACTGGGCACCTCATTGGGGACTACAGTAGGTGTGGATGGGGTTTTGGGGTCCATACCTAGCTTCTCTGCAAACGGAGCTGGAAGACCAGAGCACACTCACCACATCAAAGAGACAGTACCTAGTTCACTGTTTAAGGCTGGATTCATGGTAGCTCAACCCTTTTTCTTCCTGTCATTGCTTGTCCAAAATCACTATGCCATCACCACCACTGCAGTGGTTGGGACAGCAGCCCAGGAAAGCAATTCTGAGAGGTCAAACAGACAAGGGATAACAGCAGCCCTTCCTCTTGCTAATCCTCCCCTCCTGATTGAAGCCAAGAAAAACTACATATACAAATATGCTGTCGGGAACAAGGAACTACTTGAGGAAATTTGGTATGTGTGTTCATTTTATTAAAAAAAACACCTCATGAGGAAGTTTCATGGAACTGATCAGAATGTGTGATTTGGCCACTATTTTCAGATCCATCATCATCTGAAAAGGTCATAATATAGTCAGCAAATATGCAGTGGGTCAAATGGTATGCATGTGTTGGAAATAACTGCAATATCTTAAAGTACATTTCCACTGTGCACATCTCAATTTGTAGCACACTTTCATCTAGGTAATGTAGGCTGATATGTGGGTTGGGGTTGGGTTGGGAGATGCACAGTGGTCTGGCATTGGAATGGGTTGGACTACATAGCCTTTTGATCTCTTCCAACTGTTTCATTCTATGAATGACCCTTCCTTCCAAGTAAATGTATTAAGGATTGGAGGGGTAGGGGAAGTGTGATTTGCCTACATGTCTCCACTAATTGCCATATTAGGCTCACTACAATGGCAGCTACTGTTGTGAATAAAGTGGTGTGGAAATAGAGGACCTTAAAATTGGCACACTGGAGTTTGCTGTTCAGTTCCAAAAGCAAGAAATGGGCATGAAGGTCAATGGAAATAATGGAGCAGTTGAAAATAGGATGATCTATCAAACCTCAAATATAACTATATTTAGGGTCAAACTAAAGTGTATATTGTGTGCAAGTGTATATTGTCCTTTCAAAAATGCAGCTGCAGAACACTCACACAAGGTATGTTTCTGATAAAATCAATCCCTTTGTCTGCTTTTTGCCCTTCAGAGGAATATATATAGATATCTATGCATAAATAACTGTGCACAAGATTGATATAATATGGGATGCCAGTTTATCTTTTATTTCTGACAACTAAGGTAATATTTTTGTAGTGTAATGTCAAATGTCTTATAAACCCTGCAACAATTATATATGTTTTATCATGTTAGATAGCCGCTGCTGTTTGCAGTCACTTGTTGAAGAACAATAATTATCACTTGCTTTATAAATACAGTAACCAGTTCTAGCCTGATCCTAAACAATTTTATTCAGAAGAATAACAAGTTTCAATGGATCTTGCTTTCAAGTAAGTATGCATAGAATTGAAAGTGCCAGTCCATCAAGTATTACTTCCACATGATCTAAATTCATTTCAATGGAAACAGCACGTAGTAGAATGCTCACTATGACACATACTTGACAAAAGAGTCTGCAACTGAAATCAGCAGCTCACATCTCATAATAACTGAACAGCAATACCTGGTGATAATTTGAGCTTCAAGGCTAACCTAAGCAGAGCTTGGAAAAGTTACTTTTTTGAACTACAGCTCCCATCAGCCCAATCCAGTGGCCATGCTGGCTGGGGCTGATGGGAGTTGTAGTTCAAAAAAGTAACTTTTCCAAGCTCTGAACCTAAGTTAGCTGTGGACATTAAAACATGTTCTACAGACATCTCAAAAGGTAGGATAATGTACAAAGCTGTAAGAATACAGGAGTGGGGGACTCTGTGTCCTTATTAGATTCCAGATGTGAAAAACTGAAATGAATGTGAAATATTCCATAAGGAGAAAATAGGGAGAAAGTTTGTATGTCTGTTGCAGTGCAGTGTCCTGTTCACTAAACAGGAATACTGCAAAATCAGATCTAGTAACCTACACTGATAGTTGGACTTCCTAAACTGTGCTTGATTTGGAATTTATGCATAAAAGGGGATTAATTTAATGGGCAGCTGCCACATGATGGAAAGCATTTTGGGGGATTTTAGAAACAGATGCAAGCTTGACCACAGTAGTTCAGGCATTGGTGACTTCAAGGCTGGACTGCTGCAACACATTTTATGTGGGGCTTCCCTTGCACTTGATCGGAAACTGCAGTTAGTGAAGAATGCTGCGGCACAACTGCTGACAGGAGTGAGACTCTGTCTGCAAATAACACTTCTGCTCAAAGATCTGCACTACTTGTCGGTTTGTTACCATGTCAAATTCAAGGTGTTCCTATTAGTATAAATAGCTTGGGACCTGTTTACTTGAGCAATTGCCTTACCCCATATATATCTACTTGACCATTCTGATCAGTGGAACTGGCACTGTTACAGGTGCCACATAATATTTGTTCTGTGCTTGTAAGAAATTGATATTTTAGTGTGGAAGCAGCCACACTTTGGAACTTCCTGCCTATTGACATCACGGAGGCAACTTTGTTGTATTCTTTGGCACCTGCTAAGAACCATTTTTGTTTAGGCAACCTATCGAAACATGTAGGAGTCGACGTGTTTTAATCTGTTTCTTGTTCAACTGTTGGTTTTAATTGGATTTTTATTAAATACTTGTTTTTAACGTCTTTTGTTGACAAAGTTAATGTTTGTTATATCTTTGTAAACTGCTTAGAGGTTTTATTTACAATGAAGTGGTATATAGAGTTTGTTAAATAAATAAATACAAATTTTGAACCTGAATGACATCAAAAGTGCACTGAGGACTTGAGGTCCTGTACTAGGCCCTCTTTTAGTGCAGATCTAGCCTGCCTGCTGCACTTTGGTGACAGGGAGACCTGCTCCATTGAGTTAGATATGTGGCAACCTAGGAGATTTCCAGGTCTTGGAATGCTTCTGCTACAACAGGAAGTAGAGACATTTCAGACACTGTAATCCATCACATGAACTCTGAAAAAATGCTGAAAAAAATGGACTGCTCCAATCCAATGACCCATTACTAGTGTCCTAACAATAATTACGTTTATCTGTCTCATGGTGAGGCAGTATCTCATCGAAACTGTTAATTCAAACTTTAAAACATTACTTCTGCTTCTATAAAATCCCAGTACATTTTGGACCTTAAGAAGTTGGTTCCAGTTCTGCTTAGGCATGAAGGCTGGTTAGCAAGATGAACAACTAACCATGATTGAGGCCACAGACCACCTGAATGAAGCGCATGGACATCTGGTGGTCTGCGGGCCACAGTTTGGGAGCCCCTGATGTAACTGTTAAAAAGGTAGTGCTTTTAAATGAGTAGGTCTGTGTTTTCCATGTGGTCTTAAAGAAAAAAGCAATAAAGCCAATTTAGAAACTCTGTATAAGTACTAATACACTTAATTATCAACTAATACTCCTTCCGTCTCATAAAGTTACAGTATTGCATTTCCTACAAACTTCCAAGGTAGAGGTGGTCCTTAGCCTGGTTTAGAGGAGTAACTTTCAGGTCTCATTATAAAAATGATCTATAAGAATTAACATAATTCAAAGCTAATAAATTGTGTTGCTGTCTTTTATTAGAGCAGTGCTTTCAAACACTAAATTTATAATGATGAATAATTTTTGGAATTACCGTTTTTCAGGATTTTTACCCTTCATAGATAGATGAGAATTTATATTTCACTAGTTTTCCTATTATACATGGAAAGGTTATCTTTTACGTTATTTAAAAGAAGATATGAAAAACCCTAAGTTGAACATACATATACCCTGTTTCAAGCATTATTTATCATATTAACAGTTGAAAGTGAAACCAGGAAGTCAACAGAGCCAAGCACTGATAGGGGTTCAATGCTTGTACCGCAATACTTGATACACTTTCTGAGCTGTGAATTGAATCAATGTCTTTGCGATCAACTCAAGTTTATAAGGCCACAATTCTTGTTGCCGTAATTTGATAGCTACCAATATGAAACTGCAGAATCTGAAGCACTAGTACCCCTCCCAAGGGTATCAATGGCAAACCAGAACTCAATGGATTCCATAACTCACTGCTTTGGGTAAATTCTCAGTTTAATTGTAAAACTCCTGCCCTCCTTAATATGTCAGTTTAATTGATAAGCCCAGCTATTTTTCATTCAGAAAAACATATTTGTACTTGAATGCAACCTCTATTCACTCATGGATTAACATCTCTGTAGAGAAAAATGTTGTTATGTATGAAATAACAATGTAAACAGTTATGAAGAGTCACACAAATTCATTTTTCTGCAGGCAGTGCACACAATGGATAAAATGGCATTTAGGAAATTGCAGCATATGAAATGGTGGATAGGTGCAAATGCTACTAATTGTACATCAACACTCCAATGAGTGTTTCATTAGAAAGGGGGGGTGTAGAAAGGAATACATTTTTCTATTATAGTTCTTACCCTGTGGTTTCCACAATGGGTTTGACCTCCATATACCTCACTGTTAAGCATTAAAAATAATGACTGTTCTAAAGCGGTAATATTAAGTAAAATACTAGGTTAATATGGTTTTTATCCTTTCTCTGCTGAGGAATAAATAGGCACTCTATTGTTATTGCCTTCTTTTTTTAGGAACATGTTGCATCCCACTTTGACAGCTCAGTGAATAAAAATCTGTGCTCAAGCAGCTCCCTGAAAAACTGCTACTGTCCTAAAGACCAGGATGAAGAATCTTTTTCAGCCCAGGGGCAACATTCTCTTATGGCTAATCTTTTGAGGGCCTGATAACCAGTAGTGGGAAATCCAATGCAAATAAAGTGGGCATAGCCATTTCATACAGCCTCTGTCTCTCTCCCTCTCTCAATACATCTTAACACATAGCATTTACACACAGCTATTCTCACACTTAACACAAACATAGCACACCACTGGTGCATTCATTTACATATAGTCATACACTCACACCCATCCATCCATCTTTTACTCTCAAAGAGTGGTCACTTGTGCATTAAAAAAAAGAGAAATGAAATACATCGTCAAAAAAGATGACAGAGGAAACAGATTTGCATAAAATATGCATTGGCTAATTTATATGTTCAGATTCAAATTCAGTAATAAATATTATAGTTTAACTCGGTGGTTCCCAAACTTCCCCCCTACATACCACTTTAAAATTGCTGAATTGGCGGACCACTTAGGCTGCAATCCAATACGAACTTACTTGGGAATAAGTTTCATTGAACCCAATAGAGCTGCGTAGACATGTATTGAATTGCACCCTTAATGATTTAACTGCCTGTTGTAGCCATTGTAATGTGCTGTGCTAGATGCTGTATGATTTCAATCATATTTTTGTTTCTTATATATTGTATTCCATTGTACAAGTTCAATTCCATAGAATTCAAAGTGCAATAAAATAAAATACAACATAAAAAGTAATAAAATACCATTAAAAATAAATATGAATATTTAATGCAATCTGTGCTGTCTCCCATCTACAACTACAAATCCACAGACACGCTGTGGACCACCTGAATGAAGCTCATGGACCACTGGTGGTCTGTGGACCACAGTTTGGGGACTCCTGATCTAACTAGAAATCGAATCCATCTCACCATAGTGGCGAAGACTGTGACCAAGTATGTCTGCTTAGGCTGATGTCTGAGGATTAATTGATGATGGGTGACTTCAAGGTCCCTTCTTTCCCTTCTCATGGCTCTTTATCTTTGGACTGGACATCCATTTAAACAGAGGGCTGACTCCTGACAGTCCTTCAAATGGAGAGCTGTCCCCTGTAAAGTAGAACATGGCCATTGCTCCCTACTCACTCACTCACTCACTCACTCACTCACTCACTCACTCACTCTCTCTCTCACACACACACACACACACACACTTACATAGGAGTAATTTCCAATGCAGACAGCAGGGCTTACTTTGAAGTAAATATATAGGATTGCCTGCAAATTTGCAAATCAGGAAAACCTTTAGTATTTTATCTAATGTCAGCTTTCTGAGATTTTTATGTAGTGTTCAGAATGCTTTTAAAAATGTATGATATATCTCAATAAAGTATAGAAAATAATAACGTGATACAAATATATTTTAAAAATACAAATGTGCCACATAACACAGATTTCATCTCTGTAATGGATAGAACTTAATAAGATAGTCAACCCTTTCTGCCTGTCACTTTCTTTGTTCACATTTCTTATTTGATTTATAGTGCAACGGCCCACACCTTTGGGGGAAAGGGTCATTCTCTCTGGGTCACTGTCATATCTTTTTACATCTTGTAATCTAACATTACTCCATAGACCAAATGAAAATCTTACATGTTGTGTATGTGCGCACGCAAGATGTTCAGTTAGTGAGCAATCCAAACCCAAGATCCACCGCAATGAGTGGAGCTTGGAAAAGGCGGATCTCTGGCTGAGTCTGAGTTCAGCTGGGGTTCAGCTGGCTGAAGTCCATCACAGAATAGTAGAGTTGGAAGGGGCCTAAAAGGCTATCGAGTCCAACCCCCTGCTCAATGCAGGAATCCAAATCAAAGCATTCCTGACAGATGGCTGTCCAGCTGTCTCTTGAATGCCTCCAGCATCAGAGAGCCCACTACCTCTCTAGGTAATTGGTTCCATTGTCGTATGGCTCTAACAGTTAGGAAATTTTTCCTGATATCCAGTCGAAATCTGGCTTCCTTCAACTTGAGCTCATTATTCCATGTCCTGCACTGTGGGACGATCGAGAAGAGATCCCAGCCCTCCTCTATGTGACAACCTTTCATGTACTTGAAGAGTGCTATCATATCTCCCCTCAGTCTTCTCTTCTCCAGGCTAAACATGCCCAGTTCTTTCAGTCATCCTGGCTCAGCTGTAGATAAGCCAGTGTAAGTCCTCCATTCTGGCTCAGTTGGGGTTCAGCCAAAGTCGGCTGAGCCAAGGCCAGGGTAAGTCCCAAAAAAGTGGAAGACCTACGCTTATTACAAACTCCATTCAGCTTGGTAATACGATCTAGCAACCCAGCAGAAGTTGCAAAAAGGGTGATGTAAGTCCAACTCTATTTTAAAGGCTTGTTTTCCCTCTGCTAGGCTTGGGCTGGCTCAACCAGCAGTAGCCCAGCTCCTGAACAGAGTTTGGAATAGGGGCAAGTTACACTGGCATAATTTATCCTGGCTTCCTATAGTTTGGATTACTCTACCAGCCTTCTAAACACAGGAGGGTAAAAAGTAGTCAACACCCTCATAACAATAGCTACAGAGGGAGAAAGAGGTGATTCCACCACTGGTTACAGTAAGTTGGAGCTCATCAATTCAATACATCTAGAAACTAGACCTTCATGGTTGTATTCAGCTACAAATATTTGAACTGGCATGGATTATTATTGTTATTGTTGTTGTTATATTCCACCCTTCTTCCCAGTAGGAGTTCAGGGTGGCAAACAAAGCAACAAATTAAATATACAGATAAAATATATTAAAACAAAACATCTTCAAAATCACATTAAAACAAAAAACACCTTTAAAAGCATCTTTTAAAAAAACTTTAAAAACATATTAAAAAGCAATTCCAACACAGCTGCAGACTGGGATAGTCTCTCCTTAAAAGACTTGTTGAAAGAGGAAGTTCTTCAGTAGGCACTGAAAAGATAACACAGATGGTCCGTGTCTAATATTTAAGGGGAGGGAATTCCACAGGGTATGTGCCACAACACTAAAGGTCCACTTCTTATGTTGCGCAGAACGGACCTCCTGATAAAATAGTATCTGCAGGAGACCATCACCTACAGAGCGCAGTAATCGACCGGGTATATAAGGGGTAATACTCTCTTTCAGGTATCCTGCTCCCAGGCTGTATAGGGCTTTGTCCACCAAAACCAGAACTTCAAATTTGGCCTGGTAGCAAATGGGCAGCCAGTGCAATTATCTCAGCAGTGGCCTGACATGTTGCCAATATCCTGCCCCAGTGAGCAGTCGCACTGCCGCATTTTCTACCAGCTGAAGCTTCCAGACCAACCTCAAGGGCAGTCCCACATAGAGCACATTAAAGTAATCCAGCCTGGAGGTTACCAGTGCATGGACACCAGTAGTCAAGCTATCCCAGTCCAGAAATGGCTGCAGCTATCTTACCAGCCGAAGGTGGTAAAAGGCACCCCTAGCCACTGAGATCACCTGGGCCTCTAGCAACAAGGATGGATCCAAGAACATCCCCAGACTACGGACCTGTTCTTTTAGAGGGAGTACGATTCCATCCAAAGCAGGCAACTGACCAATTATCTGAACTTGGGAACCACCAACCCATAGTGCCCCTGTCTTGCTAGGATTCAGACTCAGTTTATTGGCCCTCATCCAGTGCACCACCGCATCTAGGCACCGGTCCAGAGCCTGCATGACTTTTTCCAATTCAGATGTTATAGAGAAATAGAGTGGGGTATCATGAGTGTACTGCTGATACCTCTCCCCAAATCTCTTGATGACTGCTTCCAAGGGCTTAATATAGATGTTGAAGAGCATGGGGGACAAGATGGCACCCTGCGGCACCCCACAGCATAACTGCCAGGGGACTGAAAGACAATTATCCTGGAGATAGGATAGGAACCACTATAAAACAGTGCCTCCGATTCCCATGTCATCAAGTCGGCTCATAAGGATACCATGGTCAATGGTATCAAAAGCTGCTGAGAGATCAAGTAAGAATAACAGGGTTGCACTTCCCCTATCCTTCTCCCGATAAAGCTCACCCATCAGGCAACCAAGGCCGATTCAGTCCCATAATCAGGCCTGAACCCAGACTGGAATGGGTCAAGATAACCTGTTTCATCCAAGAGTACTGTAGGGCCCCATTCATACGGCAGGTTCAGTTCCAAGCCCCCGCCGAAAAGTGAAAACTGCCAGAAAGTGGGGCCCTACTCAGCTGTAGCACACGACCTCCCCACCCTACAGCTGATTGCGCAATCAGCTGTAGCACAGGGAGCTCCAGCCACTGTATGAGAGGGGCCCTACTGCAATCTTGGATGAAACAGATTATCTGATCAGATGTAGCATGTGATCAGCGGTAGCATGCAATCAATAGTATCAAAAACCACTGAAAGATCAAGTAAGAATAACAGGATCACACTCCCTCTGTCCTTCTCCCAATAACAGTCATCCATCAGGGCAACCAAGGCTGATTCAGTCGCATAACCAGGCCTGAACCCAGACTGGGATGGGTCAAGATAATCTGTTTCATCCAAGAGTACTTGCAGTTGCTGTGCCACAACCCTCTCAATCACCTTCCCTAAAAAGTGGGTATTTGAGACCGGGCGGTAGTTGTCATAAACCAATGGGTCCAGGGTGGGCTTTTTCAGGAGCAACTGGATCACTGCCTCTTTTAGGGTGGCTGAGACTACTCCCTCCCACAAAGATGCATTGATCACACCCTGAATCCACTGGGTTACACTCCCTTGGCAAGCTTTAATAAGGTAAGAAGGACAAGGGTCAAGAGGACACGTTGCTGGTCGCATCGTCACAAGCACCTTGCCCACGTCATCAGGCCGCATCAACTGAAACTGACCCAAGAGGTTGCAGCAGACATTGCACTGGTCACCGCACTGGAGACTATAGATGTAGATGGGGCCTCAAGATTGCTATGGAAGCAAGCAACTTTATACTCAAAGTTCCTTGCAAACAATTTACAATGAGCCTCTGAAGGTTCTAAAACTTCATTTCCTGATGTAATGAACAGTTTTCAATGTCTTTTATCAAGGAACCCTCAAAATAAATTATTCCCTCACACATATGTGCACGCACACACCGCACCAACTCATTGTATTTGCCATAATTAAATAATATCAGTATCAATGATATTTTTCTTTTTTAAAAAACAAATATTTTCAAGCTTTGATTAAGCCTGAGAAGAGGAAAAGAAGTCCTTCCCTAAACCTGGAATTTGTGGAGGCAATAAATGCTAAACTTCAGTTATATGTGGGGGTGGGAGAGTACATATACATGTGCATGTGTGAAGAAGATGAGGAGGGAGATATACACATTCTTTTTCAGTATTTCCTTCAGGTCTTTCAAGTGCAAAAACCTAAAGGTTTAACTTTTTTTTCTTTTTTCAATTACAGAACTTAGTTATATTGATATGACACCAGCCCTCCTTATACATTAAAACTGAATATGGTGGTTTAAAAAAAAAATGAAATGAAGAAATGACCCATATGTATGTTTCAGGAAAAATAGCATTCTCTGCAATTTTAATTTTCTCTATTAATCTTTCTGGGGATGATGAATGGCTGTAATAATAGGAAGCATAGTGGTGGTTGTTAAAGGAGAGAAAAATGACATCTGATTAAAAGTATTAGCAATTGAGTCAACTGAACTGTAAATCAGTGTTATAATCTCAACGTTGTCATCAGCTTTGGTTATAAGCGTGTAACAAACAAACTGTATGGGTCACCTTTTAGCTCTCACTTTTTAAAATAAGCAACTGAGTTGGCCTATTTTGTGCATACTTGCTTCATTTTTGCACATTCCACCATCTCAATGCACCAAAACTTCCAGGTTCTCTTGGGACACAACATAATACATTTAACACCATCCCAGAGACTTGGTTCAAAGCTTAAATAAAATAGAACTCTCTGTAAATGTGCAGAAAATTAGCAGTCTACAAAAGGCCAAATGTTTGTCAAAATGGCAGACAGCTATAACTCTGGCTTCATGTGTACATTTTGATTATTTGATACAAAGCAAGCGAATTCCGAAGTGGGAGAGCAGGCATGTGCAGTAGATCCTTGACAGCCCTTAATGACTGGAGGGAGATAGAACTGAGGAAATTGGACCTGACTGCAAGCCAAGATGCGGTGACAAGAAATGCTTGAGGGAAGCCTGGGGACAGGACCAAAGAGCCTCAAAGCAACTGTCGGGGGGGGGGCAATATCTATTTCCAACCAACCTCTCCTGCAACACTTTTTTAAATTGAGTTCGATATGTTCCACACATGCTGAGTCCCTTCAGATAGCTCTAAATAGATGCAGAGAAAAGGCTCCATTACAAAACTCTGGCTCTATATTTTCTACAGAATTTTACGAGGCTTCCCCAAAGCTTCTGGGAAAAGCTGGGCTGGTTCCAACAACCCTACTGCTGCCTTGTTTCATGATCTATGCCATATATATACACACATATATAAAACACGTCATTGTTATGTTATGGTTTATTTCTAGGCCGCCTTTTGTCCAAAAAGGCCCCCAAGGCGGCTTGCACACACATAATTGTGTGCTTACACACATATAATTTCATTTATATCCGCCCTTCCTCCCAGCATATTAACTTTTTATATAATTCATTTCCAAGCCAGAAGTAATCTTCTTATGGTTTTTACTTTCCTTTATCTTCATGTATAATGTTGCAGTACTGTCATTTGACAAATATACAATTTCTATGCTTTCTTATACACAGAGAAATACAAAATAGCCATAGCTGAAACTTGTCAGAATGCAGGAAATCCAATGAGTTTCTCAAGTAATCCATCCTGGCTTCCTTTAACCCTGTCCTATGAATCGTGGGCTTGAGAAATCTAGTCCAAGATATAGTTCTCTTTCAACTCAGTTCAATTTCGAAGGGAATTCTCTAACTCTTTGAACTATGGAAGCTTTATTGGTTACTGTAGTTCACAAGTTACAATGGCAAATGATATTACATGATCTTTAAATGTCTTTAAATTTATTATTCTACATTTTTTTGCATGTTTTAAAATGTAGTCTATGTATTATCTAAATTATATACAGTATTGTTGTCAGGAACATACCTTGCATAAATCTTAATTTTTCAATAACTGTGTAAAAGGTATTAAAACATTGGAAACACCATTACGTGTTTATTTATTTATTTATTAAATTTATATCCCACCCTTCCTCCAAAGGAGCCCACGGTGGCAAACATACCAATACTAAAACAATACAATTAAAACTTCTAAAAACAGTTAAAAACAATCTTCTTATGATTTTTTCTTATATTTTTTATTCTTATTTTTTTGAGTTCACTATGTTTTGGTGTAATTTTCTCTCTCCCCTCACTTCACCTTGTAAATCTTCTTCTTCATTATTTCTTTATATTATGAGGTATCAGTGTCACTAATATTTTATTTATTTAAACTATATCAGTATAAATATTTCTAAGTCACCTTATTAATGAGATAACAGACAGGAGGTAAAATCAATGGTAAAAATAAGAGATAGCAGAAAATAGTACAGCAGAAAAAGATAGCAAAAAAGTATGACAAATAAAGTCCAAGTAGGCAGTAGGCAGCCTCCCTGGGGAGAACATTCCACTAGCAGGATACCACGGAGAAGACATTCTTCCCCCATTACCCACATATTTTACTCTGAATTATGAGGGCACACAGAGGTAGGCTTACATCATTTCAGTAAAAAGCAGGTGATAGGTCCTTTAGGTAACCAGACTCAAAACCTCAGGACTTTAAAAAAAAGTGCTTGCACTTTGAATTATGACTAGAAATAGTTTGGGAGCCAGTGCAGTGGCTGAGGCACTGGCAAGATAATGTTCCCATGAGCCAGCCTCCATTAGCAGCCCAGAGGCTGTACTGTAAAATGATTGCAGCCCAACATACAATTACAGTAGTCTATTTTGGAGTTTAGCTCACATACATACACACACACCCCTGCCTTCTGACATAGTACAAGTTTCTTTATTTATTATTTGATTTATACCCTGCCCTTCCTCCCAGCAAGAGCTGGAAGTTATAGACTTTCAGCATATGAAGAAACATAACAAACCCTAAATGGACTCTCTATAACCTAACTATATCCTTTTGTGCCATATGGTGCAAGACCTGCAAAACTCAATCAAATGACACTAATGGCCTGTAGCAAAAAGTAAGGTAATGTCATCCTTTGTCGTAGAACTTCTATATGCTGATCATAATGTAGTCTCTGCACATTCAGAGAAAGATCTTCAAACTATCCTAAATGTCAGCATATGGAAAGCTTGGGCTCTCACTTAATATTAAAAAATCCCAAAGTGCATCATCAACAGGTGCGAACTAGTCCCTCTGTAACACCATCGATCCAACTTAATGGTGTGACGTTGGAGAACGTTGATCACTTCCCCTATCTCGGCAGCCATCTCTCTGTAAAAGCTGACATTGATGCTGAAATTCAACATCGTCTGAGCTCTGTGAGTGCCGCATTCTCCTGAATGAAGCGTAGAGTGTTAGAGGATCGGGATATTCGCAGAGAGCAAAATGCTTATTTACAAAGCCATTGTACTACTGACCTTACTGTATGCCTGTGAAACATGGACCATTTATAAACGCCACTCCACCAACGCTGCCTCCAGAAAATTCTGCAAATTACTTGGGAAGACAGATGGACTAATGTTAGTGTTTTGGAAGAAGCAAAGACTACCAGTGTTGAAACAATGATCCTTCAGCATCAACTTTGCTGGACCGTCCATGTTGTTCGAATGCCTAATCACCATCTTCCAAAGCAGGTACTTTACTCCCAACTTAAGGATGGAAAATGGAACATCGGTGGACAGCAAAAGAGGTTTAAAGATGTTCTTAAAGCGAATCTAAAAAAATGTAACATGAACATCGACAACTGGGAAGTCTTGGCCCATGAACGTCCCAAATGGAGGTCGGCTATTATCAAAGGTGCTGTGGACTTTGAAGAAGCACGAATACAGGGCGAATAGGACAAATGAGCTAAGCGGAAGGCACGTCAAAGAAATCCTCATCGCAACCTTCTTCCATCTGGAAACCTATGTCCTCACTGTGGGAGGCTGTGTGGATCCAGAATTGGCCTCCACAGTCACTTACGGACCCACTGTTAAAGACCTTATCTTGGAAGACAATCTTACTCAGCCACGAGTGATCACCAATGAATGAAATGTAGCCAAAAATTTGTCTGATAAGATCCAACTGTTATATTAAATTCTTCTCCCTTGTGCTCCTGCCTAAAGATTTTCTCCTTCGGCTCCCTGGCTGGGAGATTCCAGTATGTCCCTTGTGTGTTTGCATTATTCTGCTGTGTATGTGACTTTTTCTTTCAGCTCTCCTTTCCCCCAGTGTCTTGCCATTTCTTTCTCCATGATATATCCCCTTCAGATCCCTGCTTCTCTTGAATCAAGGGATTTTGTGATGTTAGGGCAGCAAAAGAGCAGAAATGGTTGAGGTGGCAATGTCATAATGGGAAGGAAGTGACGGGGAATCCCATAGTGAGCAAGAACTGTGGATTCTTGTATATATTTAACTCAAACCTTCTTCTAAGGAGCTTAGGGGAAAGTACATGGTCCCACCAAGTTTTATTCTCACAACAATCTTATAAGGTACGTTAGGCTGACAGATTGTGACTGGCTCAGGGGTATCCAGTGAACTTCATAAATTGTAGGGGTTTGAACACAGGTCTCCCTGATGCTATACTATTCACTACATCAGATAAGCTCTGCTTAGAATGGGAAGGCCAGGAACCATCAAGCTCTAATTCTGTGTAACTTACGAGTTGTTGCATAGGGAGACATATATTTAGCTGCTCCTTCTGGCAGAGCTGGCCAAGGAAAGGGGAAGATAAGAACTTCTATTTTTGGCATAGATTGGCATGGCATGTCGCTCTTACCCAATCTTCCTCTTCTTTCTCCAAAACCCACAGCTCTGCTACCCTTATCTGAAAGAGGCACAATAGACTGAAGAAGGCTGTGTATGTTGGGTAACTGCTCAGCTTGGATCTGCCGCTTTAAGACTGAGCACACCCTCTGTCTGATAGTCAGCAAGCAAAAAGTGGTTCCAGGGAAACATTATCTTTGCTCATTCATTACAAGCACCAGCCCTTCTCGTTTCTTGGTAAGTTCTCAACTTTCATGCCTGACTCACATGTAAACACATCAAATTCTCGGGTTGGTGGGTGGGTGCGTTTCTCTGAGATGAGGAAAGGAAAACAGACGATACAAAAAGAAAGAGGTCGTACATGCTTCTAATGATCCAACCCCTTAACTGCCCTGCATATTAGCATGCCCTTTTCTGCATGATACACACAGTGTTGATTGAGAGGCTTCATGGCCACAAGCACAATATAATACAAGATGTGAAACACAATTATGTGCCCTGTTTAAAATGACTCTGTGTACTGCACAAATTGCACCCCAGCCCCCTTCTTAACTGATAAACTGTGGATGTTTTCTGTGGTTAGAAGCAGCAGAAGACAACGCAAGGCTAATGAGAACTAAATTACAGATGATGTAAAAATGTAGCAGATTAAGCAATGAAGCATAACTTGAAGTAACAATAAGTAACTAAGGGCTGGTTCTCATTAAAATGGCCAGGAGCATTTTTTAAATCTTCATCTGGCTTTAAAAGTCTAGTAGCCTGTTCTTATTGCTGGCTTCTAGCATTGCTACTTTCTTTGTGTAAGTGCTTGACAAAGGCAATGGGAGCCACCTCATGGTGCTACACGGCTATGTGTAAAATCTTCTGCAGAAGCCTCTTTATTTATTCAGGCAATCATCAGTAATTCTAAGGTAGGTCTTAAAACAGAATAACTGGCAATAGCAAAAACAAAAAAGTTCAACCTACTGTACATTTTATTATGAAGAAGAAATATTTTTAAACAGTTCCAGCATGTTAGCTCATGGCCAATACATTCTGTCAGATGTGATTAATTTCCAAGTCACAAGCACATTATTTTGGGGGAAAACACTACAGTTTCCACAGAACATTATTCAAAGTAAGGTGGTTTGGTTTCACAGATTTAGAACCACTTTACATACTACATTTTAAAAGGTTACAGATTTAAATTGTGTACTGTATTAGTGAATCAGGCACACTTATGTCACACTGTGTACACTGGAGAAGCATGTGCCAAGGAACATGGTCCAATCATGGCCCCTAACAGCATGTCACTGTAATGTGGACCAGGTGTAAAGACAATGTGTGCATTCAAATACTAGTGAATTTCTGAATCAGAGTCATGACTGAAACACGCATTTGTTGTTTCTATTCAGGAGTGTAGTGAGACAATTTTCATTGGATAGGCAGAGACAAAAAATGGAGGGGCAGAAGGGTTGGGGCATCGGTGACTATAAAAGAGGTTTCTGGGGGAAAATGTTTTCATAGGTAATGACAAAAAAATGGAAATTTACTGCTAAACCCCAATTTATGCATTTTAATTAGGAACTATGACTTGTGAAGTTTACAAAAAAAACAAATAAATTTAAAACACAATATTTTCCATATGCAAAATAGTTATGTAAACTAAGTAACAGTGACTAGGAATGAAATATATTTTGTGCAAATCATCCTACCATAATGATCTGAACTGTTAATAAAGTCTAATGCACCATGATTGCTCTGCAAACTTGCAGAGGAACTGTTCACTTGAAAGTCCTTCAAATGTGTTATTTTCAAAAGCCAAGATTACTGGGTTTGCTTTTCTCTGATGATACCAGTATGGTGTCAACACGTGTCAAAGTTGAGAATAAATTTTCACACACATCTGTAGATGCACCAAAGGTGAGTCCTGCAGCATACATGTGTGGAAAGGTTTCCTTGTACAAGTACAATGTTTTAATAAGCTCATGGACTATGAGTTCAGTTCTCCTGAGGCAGCAGCTTGCCAGAACTAACTACTCTTGTCTCCTTTGCCATGCCAGGAAAGCAATTAAGAGAAATTTCACTTTAAAGATTAAATTAATACCTATAAACATCACTTTGCATAAGGAAATGCTTGACAGTATGTCACATGGGAACTATACAACTCTTTGAGCTACGGGGACTAGAATCAACTGTAGAAGCACACAATCTCTGTCCCACAGAAAGGCCCTGGGCCAGCCAGCTAACATCGCTTCTGATAGCTCTATCAGCAAATCTCACACACCCTATTTTGATAGGACATAAGTTCGTATGAGAAAAATAAGGTGAATTATTTATAATGATAATTTGCAGAATTGGGTGAAGTCTAAAAAACAGTGCTTTTTTGTTTCAACTAAGGCTCTTGCCTAGGGTTGCCAGGTCTCCGATTTCTGCCTGGAGACTCTGGATGTTTGGGGTGCTCTCTGAGTCTCTGGGTGAGTCACCTTAATCTCCAGACTCTCGGCTTTGATTTCTTTAAAAAAATAAGTTTCTAGATGGTTTGGTTCATGAGATATACACCAAAATGTCACCCCCCTGCAATTTCAGTTACATGAGCTCATAGCTGGCTGCTCTAATCCCACCCTTTCAGGTTTGTAGCCAATAAGTGAAGTCAGGCTTGTGATTGAATCACCTTGAAAGGATGTATTTTTCAACTTTTTTAAACAAACCAGGGAAGAACTGATCCCCAGACACACATGAACACACAGTATTCCAGCTCCCCACTTCTTGGGCTAAGTTAGAAATATCTCACTGGGCTTCCTGGGCCTTGGAGAGCCAGCTCACTCACCTCTGCTTCTCAGGTCCTGCCCTTGGATTAGGCTAGCCTGATACATAGTCTAGGCCCAAACGCCTAGGGACACCCACTAGATGAACTAATAACACCCACCACCTATAGAGGCTTGCTGAGCACTACAGGGGATAGGAAGATACTCCACAGTGCATCACAATACTGTCCTTCCCGCCTTTCCTTCCTCCAACTGGGAACCCTTTGAAATGCTAACTTTCTTCTGCATCCATCAAGATTTGTGTTCCCTTCATTCACACCTTTAACTCATATCTGCTGTGTTCACATTCCCTCAATAACTTTGGCCTGCCCCTCTCTTTGGATGCCTAAACTATTTTTCTAGAAGCTCAACTGAAGTTTTAAGTTAATGCAATGCTATAAATTTGGGGACTGAAGAAAAATTTCACAGGGGAAGGGAAGAATTATCATTGGGGGGCAATCCTCTCTTATTTTCCGCCCCTTTACTACACCCCGTTTCTATTACTCATATTGGTTGTCACCTTCAAAGTTAGATAAGACTGGATGGAATAATGGTCTGTAAAAAAAAGATAAAACTATTGAAGATCCTTAAATGGAGAAGTAGCAACAAATCACCTGTGTCTATTGGGGTTGCCAGGTTCAGGGCCTGAGACTGATTCTGTATCTTTAGGAGAAGAGAAAGTCAGGCAAGTGCAGGTGTTCTTGCAACCCTGTAATGGGAAAAACCACAAGGTGGAATTCTTCTTTCCCCCTGCACAACTGTTAAAGATACAGAAGACTTCTTGGAGGCTGGGCCTGGCAACCAAGAGGTCTTCTGTAACTTTAAAACATGGCTGATTTTTAATGAATTTCAACAGATTATGAGAAAAAAGTCCAAAAGGGCTCTGGTGTTTTTCCTCTCTTTTTAGACTTTGCATTCTCGATTCTATCTGTCTGTTTTGTGTATTGCCATGAAAATTGAGAGGGTTGTTAAGCAAGCGTTTCTGAGTTCAGGACTATAAGTTTTGTAAGGTTTTGTTTTGAAATGAGTTTATGAGAAGCATCAGAATGGTATGGGGGGTATTTTCAATTCAACATTGTGGAATGCGAAAAATCCATAATTGCTATAGTATACAGCCACTCTCATGGCCGTACAATAAAGGCTTTCAACAAGGCTGGCTAGTTCTGCTAGACACAAAGTGGTGGTGGAGCAATTCTTATATATAGTGCCTTTATCTATCTGTCCAAGTTAGTTAATTTTCTATTCCAACCTTTCCAAAGTCTCAGAACCAGTAACAAATGTAAAATAAAAACTGAAAATATACAATTAAATTATAATTGCCCTACACTTACTTAACCTAGCCAGTCTTTAAGATTTCAGAACTCTTTCAGAAAATATTTAAGCTAGGACTTTGATGGACGTCTTGAAATTTAAAACTTATGCGGCAAACAACATGAGCATATGTCCTGATGGTGCATAGACGGTATAGTCAAGGATTCGCTTTTAGTTTATTTTAGAGGTTGTAATAATACAAAGATCAGAAAATGAAGTATATAGAGCCCCAGTCAGTAACAGTTTTATAAATCTGAACCAGCACTTTGAATTGTTCCTGGAACATAATAAAGGACCACTGCAGTAATGCTCTCTCTGTCACCTACCATAGCAAGTAATTTCTCTGATCTGGCCCTCAAACTGTGGTAATCATTCATTTCTCACCCCAGTTTTGTAATCTGAAGGCCATTAAATCACAGACGATGAGAAGCTTGCACACAAGTAATTCCAACTATGGTAGTGATATGCATATGGGGGGTGGGGATGGAAGAGAGAATTGTCCATGCATGAAAAGCACCACTAAGAACTTATCAGGAGAATAAATACACCTGTGAAGAACTTGACTGGTGTCCTAAGATTACACACGGAGCCAAAGCAGCCACTAAATACATTAAAAAGAATGGGGTGTATCCAGTTTGTGCCTTTTGATCCAGTGGGAGGCATCTGCTAATGGAAAAAAGGGGATATGATTTTTGCCCATTCCCCTGCTACTTGCAGCCTCCAGTGCCTCTCCTTCCCCCAAAAGAAACTGTTTTGGAGAGTCCCACAACCCTCCAGAACAGGTTTTCAGGGAGGGATACAGGAAAATGGGGAAAATCAATTAAAATCACCTTCCCTGCTCCTCTATGAGGAGATGCCTCTACTGGAGCAAAAGCACAACCACCGCCATTTGTATTCCACCCAAGATGTATACATTAAATATTGCCCTGGTTTGCACATCACACTAAGCCAAGCCGTGACTTAGTTTCAGTTAACAAGCCTACAGACTCCCACAGAGAAGACTGCAGCCACTTTGTTCCATTCTGGTCATTCCATCACAATGCACTGAGCTAAACCACATGCCCATTTTCTGTCAACATGCTAAATGAAATCATAGCTTAGCATGTTGACTGAACATGGGATCATAGTTACAGCTTGGTTACAGCTTGTAGTTAGTCTCAAGAGAGCTAAACCACAAACCCCAGGTCTGACAACACACTCAGCCAACTATGGTTTAGCTCAGTGCAACAGCAGAATGACTGGGGAGGAACAAATATAGGGCACAATCACCTGTCCCAGAGCCTGCATGCTCAACACAGTCATGCTAAGCCATGGTTTGTTTAGTCTTGCATTATATATTTTTTTTCATTGCTCTGACTAGATAATCTGAGAGGGTATGCAAGTTTAGAAGATATTACAAATTGTCAAAGTCTTACTACTTTGGGGGCACATATTTTCTCTCTTACAACTTGGGAATTAGATACTTCAATACAAACCCAAAAGACTCTGAAAGAGCTTACAGTCTAAATTGTTTCTTTGGGAAAGTATGTTATGAAGCTCCCTTCCCATGTGCATTTGACAAGACCACTTCCTTTGGCACTCAGAATTCAGCAGACCACATTCGTTACCACAGCTTAACCAATGTTCAGTGGCAACACTATGGGCATTATTTATATGGCAATAAAAACAGGGAGAGGCTCTGATAATTTGTCAGCTGGATGCCAAAAGTGATGTGTGTATAAATGAACAGCTGGGTCTCCGAGTGTGCCAAGAACCACTTCCTTAAAATACAGCATTCATGTATTTGAACATTGGCTTCAGTTCAAATATTGGTTATACTCAGAAGTGACTATACACAGTGGCATGGCAGGAACATCTGTTTCCACCACGTTTACTTAAAAGTAAGTGTAATTGCTTTCAGCCAAGCCTACTTTAAAGTAAAATTCCATAGAGAGATTATAAAATACCTTTCTGAGGACAAATTGAAAATCACTAAGTAGTATGCAAGCTTTCAAGTTCACCTGAATTCTTCTTCAGGATAGAAGTTAAACAAAAGAAGAAAAGCACAATATATTTGTGGGTAGAACAGAACATTTAGTTGGCAGTTTCTGATAGTTTTAAAATAAAATGTAAGATACATTTTTGCAGATTTAATTAGATTAGATTGTGCCTGGTATAAAAAGTTATCAGGTTGCAACAAGGCATACTGAGATAAAGAATCAATGGACATTTCTTTTTGAAAATACCAAAGCCAATAACACCTTTTTCTCTCCCCACCCCCTTTTTATTTTCATTGTTTTTGTTTTGGGGAGGAGGATGGTTCAATAGCCAGTTTAAAAACAATACAGGTGAAGTTGAAAGTTTACAAACTACTTAGACTGAAATCCTATGAACACTTACTAAGAAGCAAGTCTCATTGAATTCAGTAGAATTTCCTTTAGCATTTAGGTGCAACATATTTTGCTCTGTTAGTTATGTTTGGCTGATCCCCCAAACAGTATTATTGTACTGTCCCAAACAGATTTTTTTCTAAATATGAGATAGTAACCATGCATATTTTAAAGACTAATTATTTGGTTATTTTTCTCTGTTTCTAACATCATTAGTGAAAATGTTGTGTAAATGGTTTTGTTGCCCTAAGTATCTCAGGTAGCTTTACCATCTGGGCTTGTTGTTATGTGCCTTCAAGTTGATTACGACTTATGGCGACCCTATGAATCAGTAACCTCCAAGAGCATCTGTTGTGAGCCACCCTGTTCAGATCTTGTAAGTTCAGGTCTGTGGCTTCCTTTATGGAATCAATCCATCTCTTGTTTGGCCTTTTTTCTACTCCCTTCTGTTTTTCCCAGACTTATTGTCTTTTCTAGTGGATCAGGCCTTCTCATGCTGTGTCCAAAGTAAGACAACCTCAGTTTCATCATTTTAGCTTCTAGTGACAGTTCTGGTTTAATTTGTTCTAACACCCAATTATTTGTCTTTTTCACAGTCCATGGTATGTGCAAAGCTCTCCTCCAACACCACATTTCAAATGAATTGATTTTTCTCTTATCCGCTTTTTTCACAGACGAACTTTCACAGCCATACACAGAGATCGGAAATACCATGGTCTGAATGATCCTGACTTTAGTGTTCAGTGATATATCTTTGCATTTGAGGACCTTTTCTAGTTCTCTCACAGCTGCCCTCCCCAGTCCTAGCCTTCTTCTGATTTTTTTTTGTAATAATTTTTATTATTCAAATTTTTATAAAACAAACACAACAAAATCAAACAACAAAAACAATACAACAAAAATAAAAAGAAAAAAAACTTGACTTCCGATTTGTTACAGATCAGCTATAGGTACATAATATATATCAAACTTGACCCCTAAAACATACAAAGTTCACTTTTTTCCATAGTCTATCTTGATTAATCGTCAAATCCCATTATCATCATTTCATTTTTTTCTTTCAACAAAAAGTCCAAAAGAGGCTTCCATTCCTTAAGAAATGTATCTATCGTTTTTTCTCTGAGAAGGCATGTCAATTTGTCCATCTCGACTAAGTCCATTAATTTCAATAGCCATTCTTCCATTGTTAGTACTGATTCCATTTTCCACTTTTGTGCATATAATAATCTTGCTGCCGTAATCATATATAATATTATTCTTCCATATTTGTTTTCTTTTTGTTTACCCATAAAGCCCAATAAGAAAAATTCTGGCTTTGACTGAATATTTATTTTCAAAATTTTTTGCATCATCCTACCTATCTGTGCCCAAAATAATTTTGCCTGTTTACACGACCACCACATATGGTAAAAAGATCCTTCTTGTTGTTTACATTTCCAACATACATTAGAAACATTACTATACATTTTTGACAACTTTTCTGGTGTCATATACCAACGATACATCATTTTATAAAAAATTTCTTTAAGATTATAACATAATGTAAATTTCAAACCTTTTTTCCACATATTTTCCCATTGATCCATTTGTATATTATAACCAAAAAATTTTGCCCACTTGACCATACACTCTTTTACTTGTTCTTCTTCCATATCCATTTTCAATAAAAATTTATACATTTTTGCAATTATACATTCATCATTTGTACACAAATCTACTTCAAAATCAGATTTATTTATTTCAAACCCATACATTTTTTTATCCATTTTGTATCTTTCTAACAATTGTAAATAGGCAAACCATTGTGAACTATATCCTTCCTTTATTAATTGTTCTCTCTCTTTCATTATATATTTTCCATGCACATTTTCTAATAATTCTTGGTAAGTTAACCATTTCTCTTTTCCAGCCATTTCTCTTCTATAAAATGCTTCTTGACTTGAAACACATAGTGGTATTTTCGAAAAAAACCTTGTTTTGTATTTATTCCATATTTTCAACAAAGGACGTCTTATAAAATGATTGTTAAAATCCACATTAACTTTTACTTTATCATACCATAGATATCCATGCCATCCCCACTTCAAGTTATGACCCTCCAAATCCAATAATCTTTTGTTCCTCAATACAATCCATTCTTTTATCCAGACTAAGCAACAAGCAGCAAAGTAGAGTCTCAAATTTGGTAATCCCAATCCTCCTCTTTCTTTGGCATCTTGTAGTAATTTAAATTTAATTCTTGGTTTTTTCCCCTGCCAAACAAATTTAGAAATATCTTTTTGCCATTGTTTAAAAGGTAAATCAGAGGATATGACAGGTATTGTTTGAAATAGAAACATCATTCTCGGCAATACATTCATTTTTATTACAGATATTCTGCCCATTAATGACAACTGTAATTTGTCCCATTTTAACAGATCTTTCTTAATCTCTGACCATAATTTTTCATAATTGTTATGAAACAACTTTGAATTTTTATTTGTCATAATAATACCTAAATATTTCACCTTTTCTTCTATTTTAAAATCTATCTTCTCCATCAACTCTTTTTGATTCCTTAAAGATAAGTTTTTCACCAACATCTTTGTTTTTTGGTTATTAATCTTAAATCCTGCTAATGATCCAAATTCTTCTAATTTATCCATCAATATTTTGATTCCTTCCAAGGGATTTTCTAGTACAATTATCAAGTCGTCAGCAAATGCTCTCAATTTATATTCCTCTTTTTTTATCTTTATTCCCGAAATCCTTTTGTCTTGCCTTATGTCTCTAAGCAGCACTTCTAGAACCAAAATAAATAAAAGAGGGGACAGTGGACATCCCTGTCTTGTGCCCTTTTGTATTTCACATGAGTCCGTTAAATCCCCATTGATAATTATCTGTGCCTTCTGTGATGTATAAATCGATGTGATCCATTTTATAAAATTTTCTCCAAAGTCCATTTGCTCTAGAACCTTAAACATAAATTTCCAATTCAAGTTATCGAATGCTTTCTCAGCATCCAGAAAAATCAAGGCTGCTTGTATGTCATTTCGTTGTTCAAGATATTCCAACACATTCAAAACATTCCTGACGTTATCACGTAATTGTCTTTTAGGTAAAAATCCCACTTGATCTTCCTGAATAAATTGTTGCAGTATTATTTTCATTCTTTCGGCCAAAATCGTTGTAAAAATTTTATAATCATTATTCAATAAAGATATTGGTCGATAATTTTTTGTTTTAGTTAAATCCTGCTCTTCTTTAGGTATTAATGTTATATTGGCATTTTTCCAACTATCCGGTATCTTCCCTTCTTGCAAAATAGAGTTCATTGTGTACTGTAAAGGTAACAGAAGTTCCTCCTCCAAGCATTTGTAATACATTGCTGATAGTCCATCCGGTCCTGGCGCCTTTCCTAATTTAATTTTACTTATAGCCTCAGATATTTCTCTTGACGTAATAGGACCATTAATAGCTTGTCTCTGAAAATCTGTAATTTTAGGCAAATTCTGTTTAGATATATATTCTTCTATTTTTTCAGAGGGAATTTCCCAACACTTGTACAAAGTTGAATAATATTGATGAAAAACCCTTTGGATTTTTACATTGTCTGTCAACATCTCATCTCCTTCTTGTATCTTTAAAATAAGATTTTTTTGTCATTCTTTTCTTAATTTATATGCTAACAATTTCCCTGGTTTATTTGCAAATTCAAAAGTCCTTTGTTTAGCAAAGTTTAATTTCCTTTCATTTCTCTAACTGTCAACATTGACACTTGTTTCTGTAACATTTTAATTTGATTTACAGTAGAAGCTTTAGTTGGATTCTTTTTCAATTCTTCCTCTTTTTGTTTTATTTCTTCCAAGATTAATTGCATTTTCTGTTGTTTCTTCTTTTTTAATTCAGAATTACATTTAATAAAATATCCCCTCATAAATGCTTTACTTGTATCCCAAACAATATTTTCACTTCTTCTGATTTCTAGACTATTGTCTCCATTTTGGTTAATGACTGTGCCGAGGTATTGATAATCCTTGACAAGTTCAATGTCCTCATTGTCAACTTTAAAGTTACACAAATCTTCTGTTGTCATTACTTTAGACTTTTTGACGTTCAGCTGTAGTGGTTTAAATTTCCCTTTCATTTCTCTAATCTTTTGGAATAGGGCTTTTGTTCTGCCCTTTTTGTTGTCCTCTTCTATTTCTATACAATAAGCATGATAATAGTTCTCTTTGTCCTTACGTAATAGTCACTGGATTGTTGCATTTAGGGTTCTGACCATATTTCTATCTCCTTTTGCTTTTGCTTTCCTTCTCTCTTTAACCATTTTAAGAGTTTCGTCAGTCATCCATTGAGGTCTTTCTCTCTTTTTAGCTAGAGGTATTGTCTTTTTGCATTCTTCCCTGATAATCTCTCTGACATCACTCCATAGTTCTTCTAGTTCTCTGTCACCTAAGTTGAAAGCCTCAAACCTGTTCCTTATTTGATCTTTAAATTCTTCTCGGATGTTATTTAAATTGTATTTTGGCATTATGATGGCTTTGTTGTTCTTCTTTAGCTTTACTCTGATTTTCGATATGACCAGTTCATGATCTGTACTGCAGTCTGCTCCTGGTCTTGTTTTTGCAGAAAGTATGGAACTTCTCCATTTTCTGTTACCAATTATATGATCAATTTGATTCCTATATTGACCATCTGGCAATGTCCACATGTACAGCTGTGTTTTCGGTTGCTCAAAAATGTGTTTGCAAGAAACAATTCCTAGCTCTTCTCTGTTCCCTGCTTTTGCATTCCAGTCCCCCATGATTATCATAACATCTTGTTTTGGTGTGTGATCAATTTCCTCCTGTACTTCTGCGTAAAATCTCCCCAATTCTTCTTCTTCTGCGTTTGACATTGCAGCGTAGACTTGGATGATGGTTATGTTAGTAGGTTTCCTGTTTAATCTCATTGATATCACTCGCTCAGACCTTGCGTTGTAGCTCCTAATTGCTTTTGCTACATCACTTCTCACTATTAAAGCAACCCCGTTTCTTCTTGATTTCTCATTTCGTGCATAAAATATTTTGTAGTTGCCTCACTGAAAATTTCCCATTCCCGTCCATTTTAATTCACTGATACATTCCATTTCTTGTTTGACAATTTCTAACTTTCCCTGGTTCATGCTTCTCACATTCCATTTTCCTATTGTGTGTGTCATACAACTCCGGACTCTCCTTTCGCATCTGTGCACATCAGCCTCTGGGCTTCCCTTAAAAAGAGAGAAAGACCTCAATGGATGACTGACGAAACTCTTAAAATGGTTAAAGAGAGAAGGAAAGGAAAAGCAAAAGGAAATACGGTCAGAACCCTAAATGCAACAATCCAGCGACTAGTACGTAGGGACAAATAAAAGAAAGATGGAAGCAATACACTGAAGAACTCTATAAAAGAGATGCTACAATGACAAACTCATTCATGGAGGAACCGCATGATGAAGAACCAGAAATTTTAGAATGTGAGGTGAAAGATGCTCTTAAAACACTTGGAAGAAACAAATCACCAGGAACAGATAGCATACCAATAGAGTTGCTACAAGCTACTGAGACTGAATCTGTCCAAATTTTGACAAAAATCTGTCAAGAAATATGGAAAACTAAACAATGGCCCACAGACTGGAAGCATTCAATATACATCTCAATTCCAAAGAAAGGGAATCCCAGGGAATGCAGTAATTATTGAACTATTGCCTTAATATCCCATGCAAGTAAAGTAATGCTCAAGATTCTACAACAAAGGCTCTTACCATATATGGAGCGAGAAATGCCAGATGCCCAAGATGGATTTAGAAAGAGAAGAGGTACCAGAGATCATATTGCAAACATACGCTGGATAATGGAATGGAGCAAGGCATTTCAGAAGGAAATCACCCTGTGCTTTATAGATTACAGCAAAGTCTTTGACTGTGTAGATCATGAAAAACTACGGAAGGCTTTAAAAGAAATGGGGGTGCCACAGCATCTGACTGTCCTGATGTGCACCCTATACTCTGCACAAGAGGTTACTGTAAGGACAGAATATGGAGAAACCCATTGGTTCCCCATCAGAAAGTGTGTGAGACAGAGGTGTATTTTATCACCCTGTTTATTTAATTTATACACAGAACATATCATACGGAAAGCGGGATTGGACCAAGATGAAGGAGGTGTGAAAATTGGAGGGAGAAATATCAATAATTTAAGATATGCAGATGATACCATACTACTAGCAGAAACCAGTAATGATTTGAAACGAATGCTGATGAAAGTTAATGAGGAAAGCACAAAAGCAGGACTACAGCTGAATGTCAAAAAGACTAAACTAATGACAACAGAAGATTTGTGTAACTTTAAAGTTGACAATGAGGACACTGAACTTGTCAAGAATTATCAATCCCTTGGCACAGTCCTTAACCAAAATGGAGACAATAGTCAAGAAATCAGAAGAAGGCTAGGACTTTGGAGGGCAGCTGTGAGAGAACTAGAAAAGGTCCTCAAATGTATAATAATAATAATAATAATAAATTTTATTTGTGAGTCGCCTATCTGGCCGAGTTAACGGCCACTCTAGGCGACGTACAATAACATAATAAATACAACATATAAATCAAACAATAATTAATAATTAATCTAAAACCAATTGTCCAGTTTATAACATCATAAAAACTAGTCCACCCCAGAAATCTTATAGGCCTGCCTGAATAGCCAGGTCTTCAGGGCCCGGCGGAAAACCGTCAGGGAGGGGGCATGTCGAAGGTCGAGAGGAAGGAATTCCAGATGGTGGGGGCCACAATCGAAAATGCCCTCTCTCTGGACCGTACCAACCTAGCTGTTTTGATTGGAGGGACTGAGAGAAGGTCCTGTGAGGCTGATCTTGTCAGGCGGCATAATTGGTGATGCTGGAGGAACTCTGTCAGGTAAACTGGGCCAGAACCGTATAGGGCTTTAAAGGTCAACACCAACACCTTGAATTGGGCTCGGTAAACAACTGGTAGCCAGTGTAGATCTCTTAACACTGGGGTGATATGTTCACGGCGACGGCTGTTCTTAATCAAGCGCACCGCCGCATTCTGTATCAGCTGTAATTTCCGGACCGTCTTCAAGGGTAGCCCCACGTAGAGCGCATTACAGTAGTCTAAGCGAGAGGAGACCAGGGCATGTATTACCTGTGGGAGCAGATGGACAGGAAGGTAGGGTTGCAGCCTCCATATCAGATGTAATTGATACCAAGCCGCCCGGCTCACTGCCGAAACCTGAGCCTCCATGGACAGCTGGGAGTCAAGAATGACCCCAAGGCTGCGGACCTGGTCTTTCAGGGGCAATTTTACCCCATTAAACACCAGGTCTATATCTCCCAACCTTCCCTTATCTCCCACGAGCAGCACCTCGGTCTTGTCGGGATTTAGTTTCAGCCTATTCCTTCTCATCCATACACTTACAGAATCCAGGCACTTGGACACGGTCTCCACAGCCAACTCTGGTGAGGACTTAAACGAGAGATAGAGCTGAGTGTCATCCGCATACTGGTGACACTGCAGCCCAAATCTCCTGATGATGGCTCCCAGCGGCTTTACATAGATGTTGAATAGCATGGGGGAGAGGATAGAGTAAAGATGTATCACTGAACACTAAAGTCAGGATCATTCAGACCATGGTATTCCTGATCTCTATGTATGGCTGTGAAAGTTCGACAGTGAACAAAGCGGATAAGAGAAAAATCAACTCATTTGAAATGTGGTGTTGGAGGAGAGCTTTGTGCATACCATGGACTGCAAAAAAGGCAAATAATTGGGTGTTAGAACAAATTAAACCAGAACTACCATTAGAAACTAAAATGATGAAACTGTGGTTATCATTCTTTGGACACATAATGAGAAGACACAATACACTAGAAAAGACAATAATGCTGGGAAAAACAGAAGGGAGTAGAAAAAGAGGAAGGCCAAACAAGAGATGGATTGATTCCATAAAGGAAGCCACAGACCTGAACTTACAACATCTGAACAGGGTGGTTCATGACAGATGCTCTTGGAGGACACTGATTCATAGGGTCACCATAAGTCGTAGTTGACTTGAAGGCACATAACAACAAAAACAACAAATTCTACCAAATAGGAATTGAAATCTGATATTCACACCATGTGTATATTTGAACCCTGTAATCCAGTCTGCTCCTTCAAATTTGCTTCTAGGTAACAGCTGACAAAAAAAGTATCCAGTTCAAATTTATTTATTTATTTTATATCCTGCCCTTGCTCCCAAAAGGAGCCAAGGTCAGCAAACAAAACACTAAAACTATCTTAAAACATCTTTAAACAAAACATCTTTAAAAACATTTTTTAATGTTAAAAACATTTTTAAAAAACAGCTTCAAAAACATCTTAAAAACCAATTCCAACACAATTGCAGACTAAGATAAGGTCTCTAATTAAAGGATTGTTGAAAGAGGAAGGTCTTCAGTAGGTGCTGAAAAGATAACACAGATGGTGCCTGACTAATATTTAAGGGGAGGGAATTCCAAATGGTAGGTGCCACAACACTAAAGGTCCACTTCTTATGTTGTGTGGAATGGACCTCATGATAAGATGGTATCTGCAGGAGGCCCTCACCTGCAGAATGCAGTGATCGACTGGGTATATAAGGGGTAATACTCTCTTTCAGGTATCCTGGTCCCAAGCTGTGGAGAACTTTGTACACCAAAACTAAAACCTTGAACTTCGCCCAGTAGCTAATGTATAGCCAGTGCAATTCTTTCAGCAGCAGGGTAACATGCTGGTGATACCTGTCCCCAGTGAGCAGTCACACTGCTGCATTTTGCACCAGCTTCCAGACCAATGTCAAGGGCAGTCCCACATAGAGAGCATTACAGTAATCCAGCCTGGAAGTTACCAATATATGAACAACAGTGGTCTGGCTAGCACAGACCAGAAGCAGCCACAGCTATCCTACTAGCCAAAGCTGGTAAAAGGCACTGCTGGGACTCTAGCGACAAAAATGGATCCAGGAACATCCCCAGACTATAAACCTGCTTTTTCAGAGGAAGTATGACCCCATCCAAAGCAGGCAATTGACCTTGGGAATCACCAACCCACAGCACCTCCGTCTTGCTAGGATTCAGACTCAGTTTACTGGCCCTCACCCAGCCCGCCACCGCATCTAGGCACTGGTCCAGGGTCTGCACAACTTCTTCCGATTCAGATGTTACAGAGAAATAGTGTGGTATCATCAGCATACTGCTGATACCTCTCCCCAAATCTCCTGATGACTGCTTCCAAGGGCTTAAGATAGATGTTAAACAGCATGGGCGACAAGATGGCATCCCACAGCACAACTGCCAGGGACTGAAAGACAATTATCCTGGAGATAGGATCAGAACTACTATAAAACAATGCCTCCGATACCCATCTCACTAAGTCGGCTCATAAGGATACCATGGTCAATGGTATCAAAAGTTGTTGAGAGATCAAGTAAGAATAACAGGGTTGCACTCCCCCTGTCCTTATCCTGATAAAGGTCATCCATCAGGGCGACAAGGACAAATTCAGTCCCATAACCATGCCTGAACCCAGATTGGAATGGGTCAAGATAATTTGTTTCATCCAAGAGTACTTGCAATTGCTGTGCCACAACCCTCTCGATCACCTTCCCTAAAAAGTGGATATTTGCAGCTGGGACAACTCCCTCTCGCAAAGACGCATTGACTACACCCTAGATCCGCTCAGTCATACCCCCTCGGCAAGCTTTAATAAGCCAAGAAGGACAAGGGTCAAGAGGCCATGTTGCTGGCCACATCGTTAGAAGCACCTTGTCTAAGTCATCAGACCACATCAACTAAAACTAATCCCAAGAAGTTGTGGCAGATGTTGCACTGTACACCTCACTGGGGACTACAGTAGATGTGGATGGGGCATCAAGATTGCTATGGAGGTGAGCAACCTTACCTTCAAAATGCCTTGCAAACAATTCACAGTGGGGTTCCGAAGGCTCTAAAACTCCATTTCTTGGAGTTGATGTCAATAGACCTCTCACAATACAAAAAAACTCTACTGGACTGCTACTTGAGGATGCGATGGAAGCAGAGAGGTGGATCTTCTTTGCCGCCCTCACTGCCACACAGTAGGTACGATTATGATGTTGTATTTGTGCCCAATCTGCCTCACAGCACATCTTTTGTCCTTAGCACTTGCACCCTAGCTGTCGTCCAATCTGTTTCATTGTCCTTAGTTCACTGATGTACCAAGATGCAAACCAGTCTCCACAATGCCAGAGAGGGCATTTTGGGCTAACTGTGTTAAGAACTGGACATGTCTTATTGTTCCATAGCATAACAAGGGCTTCAAAAGGGTCACCTGCTCTATCTACTAGGAACTCTCCCAGAGCATTCAGGAATCCAGTGGATTCCATTAGTCTCTGGGGACAGACTATCTTAATCTGTCCACCACCCCTGCAGAGGAGGATTGGAGCCGTAAGTCTAAACTTCACGAGGAAGTGGTCTGACCTCACAATGGGGTTACATCCACCCCCCCAATCTCCAGATCACCCTTTCCTCCATCTGGAGCAAAAACCAAATCAAGGGTATGCCCTGCCCTATCCGTTAGACCGGTGACAACTTGATACAGCCCCATGGTTATCATGGAGGCCATGAAGCTCTGAGCCGGAACACTAGAGGCAGCCTCAGCATCGACACTGAAATCACCCAGGACTATGGTTCTGGAATACCACAGCCAAGACAGCTTCGGCCAGCTTGGTCAGAGACACTGCCAGGCAGCAGGGTGGACAGTATGCCAGCAACCCTAGTTAACTGTCTACTTGGCCCAACACCAGGTGCAGGCCCTCACAGCCAGCTCCAAGACACAGTGGTTTCCTGGTAACAGAGACTGAAGTTCTGTAGATCACAACAAACCCTCCCCCCATCCCTGCAGCCTGTACTGATGTTGCACCAAATATTCAGGTTGGCAAAGTTGGGTCAGATCAACTCCTCCCAGCTCACCCACCCAGGTCTTGGTAATGTACACCAAATTGGCACCCTCATGCATGATCAAATCATGGATAAATGTGGTCTTATTGTGTACCAATCTGCCATTAAACAGCAGCACACACAGGCCAGTGGGCAGAGCAGATGAGCAACCAAGAACCCGTCCATGGAAGGAGGTTCCAAATGTGAATTATTAAGCCAAAACATTCTTTCATCTCCTTCCTCCTCCCACCAGAGCTGAAGAGTACAAGTTTCAATGTATCATTGGAAAATGTAGAACAACCTTCAAGTCAAAAATTAAGTTAAATATTGTATTCTCCTATGGTCCCTGGGAGCTCATTGGGTGATTGTTGACCTCTCCCTCCACAGGCAGAGGAGGGGATCTGGTTCAAAGGCCTCCTTGTTGTGGCAACAGAGGTCTACCCCTCTGCTGCATTGCTGTGACTAGGGAGAAAAATAGGTAAGTTGGGATGTGTAGATCCATCAACAGCTCTGAAACAATAATAATAATAATAATAATAATAATAATAAAATTTAATTTATGTGTTGCCTATCTGGCCGATGGCCACTCTAGGCGACGTACATGTAAACAGTTAAAACACAATGTGATAAAATACATTAATACAATATATAAACAATACAGCAGCAACAACAATATTAGTGCAGGGTAAGAGGCATTTCAGTCATAAAAGTTAACCCTCCCCGGAAATCCCAAATGCCTGTTGAAAGAGCCAGGTCTTTAAGGCTTTACGAAATACATTTAGGGAAGAGGCGTGCCGTAGATCTTGTGGGAGGGAGTTCCAAAGGGTGGGGGCCGCCACTGAGAATGCCCTCTCTCTAGTTCCCGCCAATCTAGCTGTTTTTGTCGGCGGGATTGAGAGAAGGCCCTGTGTGGCTGATCTTGTCGGGCGGCATAATTGGTGGCATTGAAGGCGCTCCTTTAGATAAACTGGGCCGAGACCGTATAGGGATTTAAAGGTTAATACCAACACCTTGAATTGGGCCCGGAAGACAACTGGAAGCCAGTGTAGATCGAACAACACTGGTGTGATGTGATCCCGGCGGCGACTGTTCGTAAGTAGTCGAGCCGCCGCATTTTGTATAAGTTGTAGTTTCCGGACCGTTTTCAAGGGTAACCCCACGTAGAGTGCATTACAGTAATCCAATCGAGAGGTGACCAGGGCGTGTACTACCAGCGGGAGCTGATGAACAGGAAGGTAGGGTTGTAGCCTTCGTATGAGGTGTAGTTGATACCAGGCTGCCCGGCTCACTGCCGAAATCTGAGCCTCCATGGACAGCCTGGAATCAAGCACAACCCCAAGGCTGCGGACCTGGTCCTTCAGGGGTAGACTCACCCCATTGAACTTCAGGTCAACATCTCCCAACCTTCTCTTGTACCCCACGAGTAGCACCTCGGTCTTATCGGGGTTCAACTTCAGCTTGTTCCTTCCCATCCATCCACTCACGGATTCCAGGCACTTGGACAAGGTCTCCACAGCCAACTCTGGTGAAGATTTAAATGAGAGATAGAGCTGAGTGTCATCCGCATATTGGTGACACTGCAGCCCAAATCTCCTAACGATTGTCCCCAGCGGCTTCATATAAATGTTAAATAGCATGGGAGAGAGGATAGAGCCCTGTGGCACACCACAATTGAGAGGCCAAGGGTCTGAAACCTCCTCCCCCAATGCTACCTGTTGGTACCTATCGGAGAGAAAGGAACGGAACCACTGTAATACAGTGCCTCCAATTCCCAATCCCTCCAGGCGCTGTAAAAGGATACTGTGGTCGACAGTATCAAAAGCCGCTAAGAGATTGAGGAGGACAAGAAAGGTGAATTCTCCCCTATCTAATGCCCTCCTCATATCATCTACCAGAGCGACCAAGGCTGTTTCAGTTCCGTGACCAGTCCTGAAACCCGATTGGTATGGATCCAAGTAATCTGTTTCATCCAAGTGTGTCGACAACTGGTTGGCCACCACTCGCTCAATGACCTTGCCCAAGAATGGTAGGTTCGAAATTGGGCGAAAGTTATTGAAAACTTGGGGATCCAAGGAGGGCTTCTTCAAGATGGGCTTTACAATTGCCTCCTTGAATGCTGATGGCATCACACCCTCTTTCAAGAATGCGTTTACCACCGCTTTAATCCCCTTGCCCAATTTCTCTCTGCAGCTCATAAGGAGCCACGATGGGCAAGGATCAGTTAGGCAAGTGGTAGGCTTCACAGTCGAAAGCACCTTGTCCACATCCTCAGAAGGGAGAAGCTGAAACCAATCCCAACTTACCGGCATGAAACTGGCCAACTCTGGTTCACTTACTGTATCCACGGCGCACGGGATCGAGCTCCGTAAGTGTTCGATTTTATCGGTGAAGTGCTTTGCCAATATGTCACAGGAGGCCTTTGACTGTTCCAAGGGTTCCTGGGCAACTGGACCGACCAGGCTTCGGACCACCTGGAACAGCCTCCTGGGACAGCACTCCGCAGACGCAATAGAGGCAGCAAAGAAACAAGAAAGAAACTACATCAACCTTCGACCTGACATAGTGAATATCTCTCCCATGGGAACCAATTGGAGGGAGATAGAAAAAACATCAAAAACACCAGGACTGGGGGGGGGGGGGAAGCCTCTGCTGCTCCAGGTTTTCACACTGGCTTATGTAAGCCTGGCTAGACTTGGATATGGTGGTTCCTCCACCACAGTAACAATTGCTCTGGCAATCAATTAATAAAAGATCTCTGTACTGTTGTACAAATAAGCATGGAAGGACCATTCAGGACAATAGGTGCAATAATTTCTGCAGCTGAAAAAGTAGATTTTACATGTAACACTAAACTATAACTAGCATACATCCATCTCAGTGATTTGAAATCCCATCCTAATATAGAGAAGGAAATATAGGAAATTGCCATTTATTTATATCTATATATCTATATATATATCCTGCCCTTCCTCTCAGCAGGATCCCAGGGTGGCAAACCATTGATCCATCTAGCAATTTGTTTCTTTTGATATTCTTAGGTCATTATTGCATTGCATATGGCCCTGTATAAAATGGGGTGTTTGTCCTAAAACAAATGGCATGATGTCACTTACCATGCAATATTCTCAGAAGCATGAGCAACCTGCACTGATTGCACCATAATGGTTTACTAGATGGCAAAGTGATCATGCAAACCAAACTATAGAGAAGAAAAATTATTAATGGTATACAACTTATTCACTGCACAATTCTTTATGTGTCTACTTTCAAGTAAGTGAATATAAGATTGCAGCCTTAGAAATAGACTGATGTATTGTTACATTACAGTGTTTTGACATGTGTTCCTAGATTTATTTGAAGACTTGGAATCTGATCCCAACGATATTTGTGCACAATAAAGTCCCGCTGACATGTGCTTAGGGTAGTTACCTTAGGGAGCAATTCCATAAGGTGCAGCTGCACAATTCCTTTAATTTAGAAGGGGCTATTATAGGGCTTTGTACAAATCTAATCAAAATTAATGCAAGCTGTGAAATAAGACTGCACCCCTTTGGATGCAATCCTGAATCATTTATGCCGGTGAAAATCCAGTAGAATTCCATAGGATTCACATGCATCAAACTGTACAGTATCCCCTGTCTTATCTGATATGACTGGAAAATCCCCCTTTGGTATTAATATTTATTGCAATTAAAATGTGTATATTGGGAGTTTCTTCTTATTTAAAGAAGTATAAAATACATCACAATGCTGTAATGATCATTCAGTCCAGGCAGTTCAGAACAAACAGGCTTTAGACAGATGTCAAAATGCAGTCTTCCAGAAGCCTTTATTGTAATGAAATGTATTAAAAAAGGACATTAATAGAAAAAATAACTTGTCATGTTTCAAAAAGCTAAATGGAAACAAAGGGCCTAATAGGTAACCTGATCAGTCAAAATTCCCTTCTTACACATATTCCTTGCACTTGAAATAGAGTGTACATATTTTGGTACGCTGGAATAAAACATCAGCAAACATGAAATGGTAATGCCAAAGTAAAGCACTGATTCCTAGTGCTTAACTTCTCTGTGTTTATAGAACTATGCCGGGATGTTCAAGGTAATGACTATGCAACCTGTAAATATCTCAGGGAAATGAAAGATGAAGGGTAATAAATTCTCCAGAGAAGAGAATCATCTTACAGATAGTTCATGACAACTGTTTATTTCTAGACACACTTCACAAGGGAAAAGTAAAACATGTCTCTTCAGGTACATATTAGGAATATAAGTGATCTCCGATTTCCTGTCCAGAAGCAGAGAAAGAAACATGTCATTGCAGTTTTTAATCTGACTAGAACTGACAGAGGAGTCTACTATGATGTATGTGGTTCAGAAATCAGAGATAATAAAACTGACATATCTCACTTCACAGTCTTTCAGACTGTTCTTTGCTTCAGCTGGCAAAGCATGGCTTTTGGCTGAATTTATTTACATTCAAATAATTTGTATAGCTTTATTTTACAAAGCTTTGGCTCATATCCTGTAAACTATAATTGCTGTGAGCACATTTAATAAAGGAACCAGTCTTGGAAAGTTTAAAATGTTGCCCCACTCAATTTGAAAGCCCCTGGAACTAGAAGCATTGGCTCACCTACCAGAGCTGACATTTATTCTAGAAATGCATCTTTAAACATCAGCCCCATACATGCATTCATAAGAACATAAGAAGATCCTGCTGGATCAGGCCAGTGTCCCATCTAATACAGCATCCTATTCTCACAATGGCCAAGTGGATGCCTATGGAAAACCCCAAAGCAAGATCTGAGTGCAACAGCACTTTCCTTTCCTGCGGTTTCCAGCATCTGTTTTTCAGAAACATACTGCCTCTGACTGTGGAGGTAGAACATATCCATCAGGATAAGTAGCTGCGGCTCTAATGGTTATGTTCTACCTTCACAGTTCCCACGAACATGGTAACTAACATCCTCGAACAGGAATTGAATATCTTAGCCACTGCTCATTCACTCATGTATCACACAGATGCTCATTACATTTCCCACTATTGCTGAGGTCCCTAGCCTATTGTGTAGACCTTTGTGTTGTCCTGGAATATCAGCCTCTATGCCCTTCTGCTGCTCCTGAATAACAGAAACACTTCTGCCTAAGTGACGTTGAGAAAGAAAAGTGACTCACAAGTTCTGCTATATCCAGATTCTTAGAGTCACCTAGCTGAAACACAAGCACACTCATGGAGTTTTTCTAAAATTATGCTGTTGGCAAGAAGCATAGCAGTTTTGGTTAACACATAATATAGTGGAAGATCTTGGAGAATTTGCACAGAGAACTATGAGTCCATACAAAAAACAGGGTGTTCAAACTGTACAAGACCCTGCTGTAACTTACTCCAGATGAAAATGCTATATAAACACATGGCTGATAAGTGCATATCCAGCCTTGCGCTAAAAACGTCTTAACAAAAATATTTTATTATATCCACAAGTCATGTACTCCATTATTGTGATGCGTCCTATAGTTAGGAAGTGCTTCCTGTAGTTGAAATGAATATTTTCCCCATATGTATGTGTGTGTATGAATGTATTTGTGGAACTGGTTTCAAGATTGAACAATAGCTCTTACTCCTCTAACTTTTAAAAACCTGTTTTAAAACTGCTGGTGCCTCTCACATTAAGAAGTTTTAGTTAACTTATTGACTATTTGAATTTATTTTCTAACAGTGAATTATTTAACTTTTTTTGTTCATGTTGTGAGCCACCTTGAGCATAAATTGCTATGGAAAGGCGGCATACAAATAAATAGTGATGATGATGACGATGACTTGTCTTCTGTTTTCACCCGATATACAAGTTAGCTCCCTATACCCTTACCCATGCAAAGAAATATCTGTAGAGTTTTAAAGTTTGCCTTGTTGTCGTTCATTTAACTTATGTACCACTTTATATTTCAAAGTTATCTTGTTAAGGTATCAGAATTTCAAGAATTACCTTGTTAAGGTGTTCCCTTCCCCCCCCCACCGAGATTGATCACTCATAGCTCTCACTAATGCTGCTGGAACAGTGGAAATGAGGCATCATCATGACCCCAGAGTCCAGCAGTGACCCAGTCATGGCAGCGGATGGGCCAGTGGTGCTGATGGAGGAAGCACTGGGCCCAAGTCCAGAATCAGAACTCCCTAAGCCCAAAGTGCCAGAGAACCCATGAGCCAAATGCCTGAGGCACAATCTTGAAACTTCTGAGCCCAGATCAGAGATTGCAGCTCTAAAGTTCAGGTCCAGCAAGGAGCCAGCATATTTGCTTCCAAGGGTCTTGCACTTCACTGAGCTTGACTGCCAGTGCAGATAGTATCTCCAGCATGAGCTCATGGAGAGACAACAGAATGCTAGGTTCCATGCCAGACAACTAAGTTGCTACAATTCTCAGCAAGGGGATGGAACCTGAAAAACGCAGTCAAGCTCAGGAAACATAAAAGGGCCAGGTTAGGAAGAAACTCTCTTATGGTAAAAAGGTGTTTGCTCCCTGGGCTCTGTTGGGTGTTTGGGCAAATCTGTTACCAATCCCCCTTATATTCAGACATTCTTACTGTGAATAAACTCTGCCTGTCTTTTCCTTTTGCTCTAGACTTCCTTCTGAATTTGTACTTTCCTGACTTGCCTTTGGGCTTTTTGTGCCAGGACAGGCAAATCAGATCATGACCTAAAATTTTGTCAGTACATGCCACCCAATCTTGCATTCAGGAAAATAATTAACTGAATCAAATTCCCATGAAGAGCACCTATTAAAGCTAATACATTTTCTAGTGGTACATGCCGAATCAAATAGCTTGACAGTATTTACACTTCATTTAAAAGTTCATGTGCATCATGAAATTCCCTAGAAATTTCACTCATTTGTTTAAACTGAATAGCCATTCTGCAGCTCATCCTTAAATGTATCCATTTTTGCAATTATTTTGCTAGAGTTCTCCTCTGTATTAAAATTCATCTCCATCAAAGAAGCATAAAGTGTAAAGTTTAAAGTCATATTAGCTACAACACATCTAGTGTAAACTTCTCTTCCGTTCTTGCTGGATTTTAGGACACTGTGTGAAAGCTCACTGTCTGGGAAGGACTTCACAACATAATCAGACTGAGCCTCATAGTGGGGCATCTGTACACTAGCACTGCCAGATGTTTGCATCTTTTCCAACAGCTGTGTGAGCTAGCCAACACTGCAAAATATTTATAATGCCTGATATTTTAGCACTTTAAATTAATAAACTTTTGGTATATTCTGCTGTTTTTTTCCTTTGAGCAATATCTCAAAATTCTGTAATAGTTTAAAAAAAATATTTAACTCTCAGACAATTTTTTCCATTTCACAAGAGTGCACTATAGATTAAGTGTTGCTTCTTGCTCTGTTAGGCATACATTAGTGCACCAGGGAATATATAATTTATTCATGCTATTCTGTCAACTCTCTTGACAAGGAAACAGTACTGGAAAGGTGCAGTACTCTCTATTGCCATGCTCAGAAATAGCAAGCAAATTTTCTCTTAACTACCCCTTTCTAATTCAGCCCTTTATTCTGAGAATTGTTTATATTCTGCTCTAATACGTGTGGTCTGCCATTTTAGGCCAGATACTTACATGTCCTTCTATTCAAGGCTGTAATTAGAACAAGAGCAATGGATGAGAAGTGGTAGACTGCATAATGAAGAGGAGAGGTGAATTTATTTATTTAAAATATTTCTATCCTGCCCTTCTACCCTACAGTAGGGCACTCAGGACGGCTCACAATAAAAACCATACATGTTTAATTCATATACTTGGTTAAAACTCATCAGAATGCTCAGATTTCTTATCCAGCACTTTAAATATTACCATAGGAGCAGCCTCCATGTGGCTGCATTTTAAGTAATTACCACTAGACTTGCTACCTCAGACTTTAACTGGAGCCTGACAAGCAAATATGTAGAAGAAGCTTCCGCCACTCATTCTTTATCTCCATCTTAGGAAAATCCTCACCTGTCTGCCAGACTGCTGTTAAAGACACAGACGCTTGGCTGTCAAAGGGGGGAAAAGTTACATCCCATGGATTGTGTAGCAGTTCTTAGTTTCCTGTTTAACAAATATAACGTTTTATAAACAGGCTTTTTCTAGGGACAAAAACAAATTAATACAGGGGGAGGACTTGTCCCTTCTTGTACTACTGCTACTAAAAAGAAATTGCAAGTGTGTTTGCCATCATATTGAGATATTGATTTAAGGATTTCCACTGCAGTTTTTATTTTCATTATTGTTGATTCTCTTATGGTCTTGCTTTTACCTTCTGTGTCTCAAGGTAATCTCATTCCAATCACCCACAGAAACTTAATAAGAAGGCATGAATATAGCACTCTTCCATTCATTATTATGAGACCATAAGAAAAAAAAAATGGATTTCCTCCAAAACTTAAGCTGTGCAACAATACACAAAACCTTTACTACACCATGTATATTTTAAGTACAGGCATATCCTGCTTAACGTCGCTTCACTTAATGTCGCCTCGCTATAACGTACATGCTCCATACTCCACCATACCCCCACTTTAACGTACGCACTTCGCAATAACGGACACTTAATGGCATGACGCCGCTGCCATCTAGTGGCGATTGCATTGCAGTACATGCATAGATAATTGCTTCACTTTAAGTACATTTTCACTTTACATACACGCTCCGGTCCCATTGCGTATGTTAAAGCGGGGTATGCCTGTATATCATTAACAGAACAATAAAGGAACCAAGGACAATGACCTGATAAACTGAGCAACAAGAAGATTGCACTTTTCTGTCTTTTCAGAATAACCTGAGATTTTGACCTGCATTTTTATATTGCCATTCAGCTCCATAGCAGCATACAAGCAGTGTGGTCCACATAAGCATGTTCAATTGCTATAACACTATTACCTGGGAAATACAGATATGGCTACAGTCTTTTTCATAGTCCTTCAGAATTCTTGGGTCAATTACAAATTATACAGTCATGAGAGTTGCTGTATACTATAGCCAGCATGGATTTTTCACATTCCGCAATGTTAAATTGAAAATACCCCCATGCCATTCTGATGCCTCCCATAAGCCCATTTCAAAACAAAACCTTACAAAATTTATAGTCCTGAACTCAGAAACGCTTGCTAAACTACCCTCTCAATTTTCATGGTGATACACAAAACAGTCAAGAGAGAATAGACAGTTCCAAGTCTATAAAGCAAGGAAAAAAACACCAGAGCCCTTTCGGACTTTTTTCTCTGAGAGTTCTCATAATCTGTTGAAATTCATTAAAAATCAGCCATGTTCACAGAGGACCTGTAATCCTATTACTGACCTTGCCCCATACACTGACCTCCATCTGCTGCAGTTTAAAAGTTTAAAAAATGCCTGGCTGATTTTTAATTAATTTAAGAATTTTTGGCTGGAGCTCAATGATAATGTCGGGCATGCTCAGTAAGAACCAACTGTCTGTGTTCTAAAAGCCAGACTCACAGCTGCTGGGCTTGCCTAATCAGGGGGCTACACCCACACCAGACTTTGATTTCACTTGAGACAGTCATGGCTTCCCCCAAAGAATCCTGGGAAGTGTAGTTTGTGAAGGGTGCTGAGAGGAGACTCCTATTCCACTGACAGAGCTCCAGTGGCCAGAGTGGTTTAACAGCCAGCCACTCTAACTGAAGGTCTGTGAGAGGAACAGGGCGTCTCCTAGCAACTCTCAGCACCCTTCACTAACTACACTTCCCAGGATTCTTTGGGAGAAGCCATGACTGTCTAAAGAGAAATAAAGGCCTGGTGTAGATGTGGACAGGGATAGCTTTAGTTTAAATTTGGGTGACAGGCTACATGTGCCTGCTGTAGAATAAAAGGTGGGGGGAACCCTGAAAAGCAATGATACTGTTCACAATGTTTTCCTTTTCAAAAGGAAAGGAGCTTCCCTTCTGCCCAGTGCCCACCCACCCAATCTCTTCCTGAACTGTGACCTGGGAGACCGGGGTTCGAATCCCCACACAGCCATGAAGCTCATTGGGTGACCTTGGGCCAGTCACTGCCTCTCAGCCTCAGAGGAAGGCAATGTTAACCCCCCTCTGAATACCATTTACCATGAAAATCCTATTCATAGGGTCACCATAAGTCGGGATCGACTTGAAGGCAGTCCATTTCCATTTTCAAACGTGATTGCACAAAAATAAATCCCACTGAACTCAAAAAATATGCAAATGATCAAACCCACCCTCCCTTCTCCTCCCTCCTATCCCCTCCCTCTTGCCCCTTCCCTCCCCTCCCCTTCCCTTCCTTTGCCCCTCCCTCCCTCCCCTTCCCCTTCCAATCCCCTCCTTCACCTGGTCAGTTTTACCTATCTTAAGCATGATTGCATGGGAGTTGTCAGCTCTGCCTCACCCGGAATATATTTGGATAAATACTGCACAGACCCTAAAAATCTAAGAACACTTTGTTTATCTTGTGGACATTTCATTTCAAAAATAGCTTTCACTTTATCAGGATCCAGACATACTCCTTGGGCAGTAACTCTTTGACCCATGTACTTTACAGAGTCAACCTTAAATTGAATCTTATCCATATTAAACTTGATATTTTTCATACGTGCAATATCCATAACTTGACACAGAATCTGATCATGTTGTTCCGATGTTGCTGCTGCAATAATCATATCATCAGCTATCATATAAACCCCTTTTATATGACCAAAAACTTCCTCATTTTTCTGCTGAAACACCTCACTAGAAGACTTAAGCCCAAATGGCAAACGATTAAAACGATATCGCCCCCAAGGTGTATTAAATGTACATAGCCGTGAAGAATGTGCATCTAACTTGACTTGCCAATAACCATCTTTTTCGTCTAAAATGGTAAAAAATTTCATTCCTGCTAGACAACTCAAGACATCCTCTGTCGTAGGAATTGTATAATGTTGTCAACAAACTGCTTTATTCAAATCACGAGGATCAAGACATATACGTAACTTTCCATTCTTCTTCTCTGTAATAACAAGACTGCTGACCCACTGTTACCTAAAACATCAATGTTGCCGCTCCTTTTGAAGTATGGCAATCAAGAACAATAGCTCCCACAGGCTTTATACGAGTTCCACCATAGGACACAAGACAAACATCAGTTTTGAACAACACCTTCTTGTCTGATAGTTCATGAAATATTTGCAGAGGCAACACATTTGCCTCAGCTCCTGTATCCAGTTTAAATCTTACTGACAGCCCTTGCACAAACATATCAACATACCACCCATTCACCAAATCTTCACCAGCTTCAGTTAATTCTCCTATAAACAGACTATTTAAATCCAGCTCATGCATCAAATAACCCTGTTGCCCCTTGTTGTCACCGACTACATTTACTTTGCATACTCTAGAAAAATGATTCTTCATTCGACATTTATAACAAGTTTTCCCAAATGCTGGACAATCTCGAGGTTTATGCACAATACCACAACAGGAGCACTTATTATATTTAATTTGCTCATATTTATCTTTGAACTTATCAGATCTAACAGCTTGTACTGGAACTCTTTCATGGGTTTTATCAATCACAGATACTGTATGCAACTCTTGACTTTCTTTTGAGGACGTTGACATAGCCTGCAGTTGAACTCTTGTTATTTCCTCTAAACGACACACTTCAATCGCTTTCTCCAAAGTAAGCTCGGGCTCCGCAAGCAATCTCTTCTTCAACTTTTCATCTTTGACACTGAACACAATCTTATCTCGTATCATATCATTAACTGTTGAACCAAATTCACAACTACTAGCCTTAAGTTTAAGCTCAGTCACAAACTGTTCACTGGTTTCTTGATATCTCTGAGAGTGATTCCAGAAAGCATAACGTTCAAATATCACATTCTTACGAGGAGTACAATATCTCCTAAATTGTTCAAGTACTTCTTCTATGTCTTGTGGCCCCTCTTCCGACAAATCAAACGTATTGTAAACTGCCAATGCTTCCTCTCCAATACAATGTAACAAAATAGCAATTTGTCGGCTCTTAGCAACATTATCAACTCCAGCCGCAGAAAGATATAAAATAAAAGCTTGTTCCCATCGTTTCCATGTCTCAGCCAGACAGCACTAGAGGAGGTAGAGGTCGAAATGAGTCCATTTTTTTTCTTATTTTTAACTTCTGACACCATATAATGTGTTTTATTTTTATAATAAAAACATCTCAATTCTTTGACATAAGAATTGTATACTTTTTAATTACTATTCCACAGAGGACAGTCTTTTTCCATTTACATGCTATGCCCAACCCTTTCCAACTGACTCCACTCTAACTGCACTTAACTGACAATTCCAAGATCTTAAAGAGATATTACATCACAGGAGTAAATACCACTGAAATCTATAAGCATGCAAATGATCAAACCTGCCCTCCCCCTTCCTTTGTCCCCCTCCAATCCAGTCCTCCCCTTCTCCTCCCTCCTCCTCCCCCATGATCAGTTTTACCTATCCTAACCATGATTGCATAGGAATAAATCCCATTGAACAATAAGCATGCAAATGATCAGACCTGCCTTTCCCCTCCCCCCTCCTCCCCTCTTCCTCCTTCTTACCTATCCTAAGCATGATTGCACAGGAGTAAATTCCAATGAACTCATTAAACATGCAAATGATCAAACCTGTCCTCCCCTCCCCCTCCTGCCTGCTCCCATCCCCCTTCTTCCCTCTGCCCTTCCTCCTCTCTCTCCTCCTCTGCTCCCCATCCCGTGGTCAGTTTCACCTATCCTAAGCATGATTGCAGGGGAGTAAATCCCACTGAACTCAATAAGCATGCAAATGATTAATCCATTATCAGCAAACTTGTACAGGATCCCATTTCTCACCTCCCAGATTAAAAAGCAGAGAAATTCACTAACAGGCAAAAAAACCTTGCGGTTTAAGAATGTACCTATAGCCCACAGATATTTCTATCAAACTTTAAAAAGCAGGGAAATTGGGCAGCTATAGTGAATGCACCAGGGGAGCAGGACACCTGACCTCCTCTCTAAGATATTGTACTGGCCTACAAATTTGTCAAAATGTAAGCACAATTTGAGTTGGTCTTTCACAGTCCAATCCACTTGCTGTAACTTGGAAGAATTTAGTAACATGTGCCTCTGAGCATATGGTGAGTGGTGGCAATACCTGCAATCAACCCAAATAATAGAAAGAAGACATGTACTGTGCTGATCTTGTTTTAGCAGGGAGGAAGCAACATTATTAAGACAGTTGATATACTTCAGATAGTCACTTTAAATATGTCTGATTTACTTTGCAATTTTAGTGAAGTTTCCGATAGTAAATCATTCTCTTTTGCTTCTGTTTCTGTGAATATGTGAAGTACAGCAACACAGCAAGTGGACTGGACTTGTGAAAGACCGACCCAAATTGTGTTTGCATTTTGACACATTTGTAGGGCAGTACAATATCTCAGAGAGGAGGTTAACTCTCCTGCTCCCCTGGTGCATTCACTATAGCTGCCCAATATATCTGCATTTTAAAGTTTGATAGAAATATCTATGGGCTATAGGTACATTCTTAAACCGCAAGGTGTTTTGCCTATTAGTGAATAAATATTACAGAGACAAGTATCGTTAAAGCTGTCATTGTAGGTCTCCAAAAACCTTAACTTTGCAATTGGTAATGTTTCCTAAGTCTTCTTATCCCTAATATGACAAATCTCACTGTTATTAAGCCTGATGTTGGTAATTTGATACTAGAAAAGGCTTAGATCACAGATTGTATATGAACAATGAAATGGAATAAAAATAAAAGGTGGTATGTACCTTGCGTACAATGTGAGGATCCAAAACTGTCTACTTTACTCAGTGTATACAATCAGAAGTCTGAAAATGTGCATATATATTCCTTTTAAAAATGTTTTTGTTACCAATCGTGAACATTACAGACAGAGTAGGTTATAAAAATAAAATCATTATTTACTTATTGGTATTTGAAAGCACATGACTTCTGCCACCATTTGTATGCTAGTGCCATAAAAAGGAAAGGCAGCAAATTGAACAAGGCAGCAGATGCCCTGGGTTATTTTAAATAATTTAATCATGTGACTAATTGGTCTCTGCTGGGTTTCTGTGGTAACTGCTTCCTAAGTGCTGGTGGCAATTGTGTTAAATGTAGCTTGGAAACATCATGTAGTGCGTAGTGCCTTCTATAGAGGAGAGGGAATCCAAACAGCTGGACTTGGAAGGTGCTCCTGTTGAGGCATTATCAAACATCAAAATGTTTATAGCTGTGGCTATGCATTTCTTCTTGGATTCAAGTAATTTCCTTTGGATCAGCTTCCTTCTTCCAGACAGAATGACTGGCCTATACCCTTATGCATGTGTTTATCTGAATTTCAGGTGCAGACACAAGACACATACACTAAGATAACATATTGAGATTGAATGACCAGCAGTTGCACTGCTGTTTAAAATCAAACTCAGGCTGGTTACTCTAACTTGCACAACATAAGCTGGAGCACCTTACTTATAAGTTGTACAAGTGACTATACAAATTATCAGTTCCTTCACTTATTCATAGGGGACAAGGGGCCTATATTCTATCAGTGATGTTATTTTCATTGTTTTCGAGTTGGGTGTGTGGTCAAACAGCTTTCACAACATTCTCCTGCAACTAGATAAAGCTAAATGTCTTTGTCCAGTTTAGGCTGGTGCACCAACTGCACCTGTTCCTAAAGAGATCTGCCTTCATCCAATGGTAGGGGACTATGGGTCACTGTCTGTGTGTGTATATGTGGGGGGGTTGTTTTGTAATATTACAAGTTATTGTGAGACACTTCGAGGATTTTTCAATCAAAATATACGGTATAAATTATAAAAATGAATGAAATTAAATTTATAAAATGGCAATACAATAACTTACTGCTTAGTACAAATTAAAGACCACATATAACACTAAACTATGATTTGGCATTCTGGGAATGAGCTGCAATTAGCCTTCTGGTTCATGTACTCATCCCCCCCCTTCTTCTTAGTGAGCCTAAGCGCATGACCACGAGAAGAAGATTGGAAACTTCTGTTTCTGTTTTACATTAACCAGTTTAGCATTACATCCGAACTCTGAACTGTTAACTATGGTTTGTTGAAAAAAGTCAGCTTCTTAAACTATGGTTTGAAGTTGGCTTGTTTCAACAAACCATAGGTAACATTTACCACAGAACCAAATTACAGCTGTACTGGAGGATGGGGAAATGAGGGAGTGTGCAAGCCCAATGTTTGCCTAGTCTTGTTCTTGTTACACCAAACTATGATTTAGCATTATATCTGAAACTGTCCAATAACTATATGGTAAACAATGTTTGCTTGCTATAGCTAATCCATTCTATCTAATCCTTTTTATGCCCCTTTTAAATTGTTAACATTTAATATGTGACAAATTTAGGAAAAATTACATCATGCTGTTATATCATTAACGATACAATCCTATGCATGATTACCTGGGAGACAGTCCTATTGAAATGTGGATAGAAGTGGACTGCATTCGTTTGAGGGCAAGTTAAGGTTTACTTAACTTGCTCAAAGGCTGCAAGAAACAAGAGTATATGACCTTTCTTTAGTATATGCTTGAAGTTATTTTCAAACACCAGATAAGGAAAAGAATGGGGCCAGTCACACTGACTGAAAAAAGGAAACACAAAATCTTCATAGATGTCCCATGCATCAGATCTAACAAATATACATAGCACTAAAGTAACTTTTTGAGAACATGGAACCAGTGCTATCTAACAGTTTCCATTGTTCTTTTTTTGGATGCTACACTTTATAGTTTTAGAAATATGTCCTCTAATATTTTTAAGTACTAAGCAAAACATAAAAGGTATTAAGACACTGATAACTATGATCAACTAATTCTTCAACTAATTAAATTAAAGCTGTTTAACAAGGATAGGTCTTTTAGTTTTATTCTTCCTACTGCTGATTTTACTTGCAAACGTTGCTTTAAATATGAATGTATTTAAATATATTTGTTACTAATGACATTAAAATATATTAGGTAGAAAAACAACTTTCCAAAAATACACTCTTCCTGACACATTAATTTGTATCTAATGTTCAGAGTTCTAATGAGCCAGTAACATATGGCAGTAAACTATATGGAAAACACATCACTTCTTACTGATACTGTCTGATATTGGTCTTGCATATTCCATGTGAAGTAAATTGAGTATATGATGTTAATTGCAAAGCATTGCATAATACAAGGAAGACTGGATACATCTATGGTCATGAACAGGGCTGGCAATTCTGACACAGACACAGACTGGGATAGCTCTCAACTTAAAAGACTTGTTGAAAAAGAAAAGTCTTCAAAAGGCACCGAAAAGATAGCAGAGATGGTGCCTGCCTAATATTCAAAGGGAGGGAATTCCACAAGGCAGGTGCCGCCACACTAAAGGACCAGTTAGCTTAACTTCTGTCCCTGGAAAACTGGTAGAAAGTATTATTAAAGCTAGATTAACTAAGCACATAGAAGAACAAGCCTTGCTGAAGCAGAGCCAGCATGGCTTCTGCAAGGGAAAGTCCTGTCTCAGTAACCTATTAGAATTCTTTGAGAGTGTCAACAAGCATATAGATAGAGGTGATCCAGTGGACATAGTGTACTTAGACTTTCAAAAAGCGTTTGACAAGGTACCTCACCAAAGGCTTCTGAGGAAGCTTAGCAGTCATGGAATAAGAGGAGAGGTCCTCTTGTGGATAAGAAATTGGTTAAGAAGCAGAAAGCAGAGAGTAGGAATCAACGGACAGTTCTCCCAATGGAGGGCTGTAGAAAGTGGAGTCCCTCAAGGATCGGTATTGGGACCTGTACTTTTCAACTTGTTCATTAATGACCTAGAATTAGGAGTGAGCAGTGAAGTGGCCAAGTTTGCTGATGACACTAAATTGTTCAGGGTTGTTAAAACAAAAAGGGATTGCGAAGAGCTCCAAAAAGACCTCTCCAAACTGAGTGAATGGGCGGAAAAATGGCAAATGCAATTCAATATAAACAAGTGTAAAATTATGCATATTGGAGCAAAAAATCTGAATTTCACATATACGCTCATGGGGTCTGAACTGGCGGTGACCGACCAGGAGAGAGACCTCGGGGTTGTAGTGGACAGCACGATGAAAATGTCGACCCAGTGTGCGGCAGCTGTGAAAAAGGCAAATTCCATGCTAGCGATAATTAGGAAAGGTATTGAAAATAAAACAGCCGATATCATAATGCCATTGTATAAATCTATGGTGCGGCCGCATTTGGAATACTGTGTACAGTTCTGGTCGCCTCATCTCAAAAAGGATATTATAGAGTTGGAAAAGGTTCAGAAGAGGGCAACCAGAATGATCAAGGGGATGGAGCGACTCCCTTACAAGGAAAGGTTGCAGCATTTGGGGCTTTTTAGTTTAGAGAAAAGGCGGGTCAGAGGAGACATGATAGAAGTGTATAAAATTATGCATGGCATTGAGAAAGTGGATAGAGAAAAGTTCTTCTCCCTCTCTCATAATACTAGAACTCGTGGACATTCAAAGAAGCTGAATGTTGGAAGATTCAGGACAGACAAAAGGAAGTACTTCTTTACTCAGCACACAGTTAAACTATGGAATTTGATCCCACAAGATGCAGTAATGGCCACCAGCTTGGACGGCTTTAAAAGAAGATTAGACAAATTCATGGAGGACAGGGCTATCAATGGCTACTAGCCATGATGGCTGTGCTCTGCCACCCTAGTCAGAGGCAGCATGCTTCTGAAAACCAGTTGCCGGAAGCCTCAGGAGCGGACAGTGTTCTTGCACTCGGGTCCTGCTTGCGGGCTTCCCCCAGGCACCTGGTTGGCCACTGTGAGAACAGGATGCTGGACTAGATGGGCCACTGGCCTGATCCAGCAGGCTCTTCTTATGTTCTTATGTTCTTATGACCGTTTCCTATATTGTACAGAACAAACTTCCTGATAAGATGGTGTCTGCAGGAGGCCCTCACCTGCAGAGCACAGTGATCGACTGGGTATGTAAGGGATAAGACGGTCTTTCAGGTATCCTGGTCCTGAGCTGTATAGGGCTTTGTACACCAAAACTAGAACCTTGAACTTGGCCCGATAGCAAATGGGCAGCCAGTGCAATTCTTTCAGTAGTGGGGTGACATGCTGGCGATACCCTGCTGCAGTGAGCAGTCTCGCCACTGCATTTTGCACCAGCTGCAGCTTCCGGATGAACCTCAAGGGCAGCCCCACATAGAGCGCATTACTGTAATCCAGCTTGGAGATTACCAGTATGTGGACAACAGTGGTCAGGCTATCCCGGTCCAGAAACGGCAGCAGCTGTCTCACCAGCCGAAGCTGGTAAAAGGCACTCCTAGCCACGGAGGTCATCTGGGCCTCTAGCGACAAAGATGGATCCAGGAGCACCCCCAGGCTATGGACCTGATCTTTCAGAGGGAGTACGACCCCGTCCAAAGCAGGCAACTGACCAATTATCTGAACTCGGGAACCACCAACCCACAGTGCCTCCGTCTTGCTAGGATTCAGACTCAGTTTATTGGCCCTCATTCAGCCCACCACCAAGTCCAGGCAGCAGTCCAGGGCTTCCATGGCCTCTCCCAATTCAGATGTTACGGAGAAATAGAGCTGGGTATCATCAGCATACTGCTGACACCTCACCCCAAAGCTCCTGATGACTGCTCCCAAGGGCTTCATATAGATGTTAAACAGCATGTGGGACAAGATGGTACCCTGCAGCACCCCACAGCACAGCTGCCAGGGGGCCGAAAGACAGTCACCCAATGCTATTCTCTGAGAACGACCCTGGAAATAGGATCAGAACCACTGTAAAACAGTGCCTCCAGTACCCATCTCACCAAGTCAGCCCAGAAGGATACCATGGTCAATGGTATCAAAAGCCGCTGAGAGATCGAGTAAGAATAACAGGGTCGCACTCCCCCGTCCTTCTCCTGATAAAGGTCATCCATCAGGGTGACCAAGGCCGATTCAGTCCCATAACCAGGCCTGAACCCAGACTGGGATCGGTCAAGATAATCTGTTTCATCAAAGATTACTTGCAGTTGCTGCGCCACAACCCTCTCAATCACCTTCCCTAAAAAGGGGGTATTTGCAACCGGTCGGTAGTTGTCACAAACCAGTTGGTCCAGGGTGGGCTTTTTCAGGAGTGGTCGAATCACCGCCTCTTTCAAGGCAGCTGGAACCACTCCCTCCCGCAATGATGCATTGACCACACCCTGGATCCACTCGGTCAGACCCCCTCGGCAAGCTTTAATAAGCCAAGAAGGGCAAGGGTCGAGAAGACACATTGCTGGCCGCATCATCGCAAGCACCTGGAAACATTAGAGAGTTAGGGTCATACAGTATAAAAAAGCAGAGCTTCTTTTCCTTGTCCTTATTATTTCCCATTCCTTTATGAGATAATTGGTCAGACAAAAAAAAAATAAGATTTTCTGGACCTATTGTACCTCCTAGAGCATTGTTCGGTAAATGCTTTGGAATGGGGGCAGAATTTGTTTATTCTTCTTCTTTTAACAAGACACAACCAACTTCCCATACATACACACGCAAACACGTTTGACAAACTACTGCAGTTTTACTATCCAGTACTTTTTATATCTACAGTTTTTCATTTCCCAACATTTTATGAAAATAATTTGGCTAGAAAGTGAACCATGAAAATGGACAAATATACATACAAATGCTTCCAAATATGCAAAAGATGTGACCCAGTACTAAATAGAAGATGCTTACTTACTCCAGTGTGTTTTGAATCTTTGTCAAAGTAAGAAAGCAGTAAATAGAACACATTTTTAAAAACCAATTTCTTTTAACTTATGCATTCATAGGTGTTATTTGTCATAGTAGCAGGTAACAAATTTGCTTCAAGAGGTGTGATTTAATTGACAATGTCCCTTGAAACTTCTGAAATTCCAAACTTAAGTATGGCATATTTACTCTCCCCTTTTTACTTTTTCTTTGCTCAGAGGTATGTGGACCATCTGTGCCTCTAATATGGCGTTCTTAAATAGCCTCTAGTGTGATTCAGTGTTCATTTTTAATCACTTTTCATTTTGGAAACTTTTCTTTCCGTTAACTCTTTCATCTGCTATTTTTTAAACTTTAAAAAGCTTTTCTTCCTTTGTTATCTTTAAGGATGACTTTAAGGCCCAAGGACCATTACACAAGACTATACATGTTTAGGCCCTTCTAGGGAGATCCCAAAAGGGTAAGGACCTTTAGACTCTCCAACATGAAAAGTCTCTAATCCTGCAATTTCACCTGAGAAGATGCCTAGATAAGGTGCTCTTCAGCATTTCTACTATAGAGAACATGTCTCTCTTTGGTGGACAATAAACCAAGAGTATATGAAACTTCCAGAATTGTCACAATCTCATCTAAACTTTTCAAGTAAAGAATTGCATCCAGCACGACAGCTTCCAACATATATGTTATATTAATCAGGATGAGACTGAGGATAAAATAGAGCTTCTCTATTTAATAATTCTCAAACAGTAAAACATCTGAGCTTGTTTTGTGCTAGGCCTCACCCAGCACACACAACACTGACTAACTAACTTCAGTAACTAAATCAGTCTAGTTCCCCCTAGGGTGTGTAATACCCCTAGAGAAAGTTAACTCTTTCTTTGCTGTGCATCTAACCTAAATACACATTTCACTACATTTCCCTTTCTTTGAGTTCTAACTAATTTTGTGTTTTCCCCCCTCTATTAGCAAACATTGTGTAGAATAACATTTAGTCTCCATAACGTTCTGGTTTTCAAATTAGTCTTCCTCTGGATGTCACTCTCTTTGGACTCTCAAGAGATAGGCTGTCTTTGGCACGTAATGCTTGCTTACAAAAATTCGTCAGGTGTTTGTTCTCAGTCTTTTGAGACTGTTCTGGCAATAAATCCTGCTCTTCTGGTATTTGTGCCTCTGAATTCTCACTTTGTTGTGAAATTGGTTGTGGTTTGGGAACCAACTGTAGATGTCTCCTGTTCCTTCGGAATGTTCCATTGTTGGTAGTGACAACATAAGCTCTTGGAGTTTGACTTTGGCTCTGGACTATTGCTGGTTGAGACCATCCTTTCTGGTCACCCAGTTTCAGTCTTACTTGTGAACCAGGTTGTAATTTTGGAAGTGTCTTCACTCCATAATGTCTGTCATAGTAATATTTGTAGTTTCTTTTAGCCATGTTGTCTGTGACACGGACTTTTCCCGAATCAGGCCGCTTAGGATACAAATTTGCTTCTAAAGGTTGGAATTGGTGTTCTTACTTGTCTTCCCATTATCAGTTGTGCAAGACTGCACTTTGTTGCGTTGATAGGTGTTGCTCTGTAGCTTAGCAGAGCTAAGAATGAATCTTCCTGACATAAGATTTGCTTTGCTGTTTGTACTGCTCTCTCTGCTTCTCCATTGGCTTGTGGGTAATGGGGACTGGCTGTAATGTGACAAAAGTCATATTTCTTTGAGAACAAAGTAAACTCTTTCCCTGCAAGTTGAGGTCCATTATCTGTTACTAGTTCATTTGGGCATCCCCATCTGGCAAAGCTATTCTTCAGACAACTAATAACAGTAGAGCCTGTTGAATCAGGCATGCATGCAATCTCTATGTATTTGGAGAAATAGTCTATTGCGACTAAGTACTTTTGTCCTCATAACTCACAAGTGTCTGCTCCCACTCTCTTCCATGGTCTATCTGGCAATGGATGGTAATGAGTGGTTCCTTCCGTTGTGAAGGTTTGTCTGGCAAAACTCACAGTTTGCTATTATTGCCTTGAGTTTTTTGCCCTATTCATGACCACCAAACAGTCATTCTTTCACGTTCTCTGCACTTAGTGATTCCTTGATGACCTTCATGGAGTTTTCCCCATATTTCCTGTCACATTGTAGCAGGGATGACAATTCTATCACCAAATAGGACTGTTCCTTCTAACTCTGTAAGGCTTCCCTTTTCTGCAAAGAAAGGCTTAAAGTTAGTTGTCACTTCAGACATGTATAATGGCCAACCAGTTCTGACAAATTTCAGCACCGTTGAAAGGCTTGGGTCAGTGCTGGTAGCTGCTTGAATGTGTTGAAAGAGTGTGGTAGATATTGGTTTGGAAGCTTGTAGAAGATTGACACAGACTTTGATTTCCTCAATTAACTGGGTTGTTTCAGGGTCTGGAGTTTCCAGTGGTTTTCTTGACATTGTGTCTGCTACAACAAGAGTCTTGCCTTGTCTGTATTCTGCTTGAGGATTGCACCTCATCATGCGTAAAAGGAGTCGCTAACGTATTGGTACTTGATCAAGGTCTTTGCAGTTTATCAGCAGTACCAAGGGTTTAGGGTCTGTACAGAGTATAAATTATTCGAGCCCATAGAGATATTTTGAGAAACTTTCACAAGCCCGAATAGCAGCTAGACATTCCTTTTCTATCTGAGCGTATTGGGTCTCAGCTTCTGTTAGCATTCTTGAGCAATAGGCCACTGGTTTCAACTCTCCATCATGATTTTGGAGTAGTACTCCTCCCAGCCCATAACTGTTGGCATCAGCACTCACTACGGTCTGTTGGTTAACTTCATAGTAAGCAAGTACTGGAGCCTCTGTTAAGTTTTTTCACTGTTGAGAAGGCTTTTTCTTGTCTTGGGCCCCAGCACCATGTACTGTCTGCTTTCAAAAGTGTATCTAATGGGTGTAGTTTCTCTGCCAAATTTGGCACAAAGCGTCCTAAATAATGTACCATGCCCAAAAATCTTTTCAGTCCTCTGATGGAGTCTGGAGGTTTGATTATGGAAATGGCTTCTACTTCCTTAGGATCTGGACTCTCACCATGCTCATTTATGCATTGTCCAAGATATGTAAGGTCTTTCTGGCATAAGATGCATTTGCTGTTGTTGAGTCTTAACAACCCCACCATAGTTGCAACATCTCAGCTGAGGAGGTTATTAGTCTTTGCATAAACCTTAAAGTCATAGTCATTGTCTCTATAGCAAGTTCTTGCTATGAAGTATCCCATGCAATTTAAATTCTGTCCTCCAAGACCAGTTAAAATTGCTGTTGTTTGCAGGTTAGAAAAAGACTTGTAAACAGAGTCAGAAATTATGCTGATATCTGCACCAATGTCTATTTTAAACTTTATTGAGAGCCCACTGATTTGTAGTGATACTTCCCAAGGATCTGTGGAATTTTCCACCTGTGTGACTGGACCCAGAAAAAATTGTTCTTGACTTTTCTGCTGGTCCACAGTTTCACTCGCCATTCTAGTGTGGTACACAGTGGCAAAATGACCTAACTTTGCAGGACAGACTGCTCTTTGTGTATGCCCTTTCCCACATCTTGTACATCTAGGGGCTTTTATTTGAGCATTAGATGTTTGGCTGTATATTTGTTTCTGATATTTTGGGGTTTCCATTTCTGCAGGGGTTTCTTGGCTATTTCTTGTAGCCCTTTCAAAGCACCCTGGTCTTGGACCTGGCCGTTTATAAGCTCAGAGTTTCTTATCATCTCCATAGCCCTCTCCAAAGTGAGATTGGATCCCATCTGCAGCTTCTGGGACAGGTCTTTATCTAAAATTCCCACTACCCATCAGTCTTTGAGCATTTCACTCATGGTGTCCCCAAAAGCACATTCATCAGCTTTCTCATGCAGCCATCTTACGTAGGCCTCTGCAGATTCCCCTGGTTTCCTATGTCTCTAGTGAAAGCATGCCCTCTCTTGAATGAGATTTTTCTTTGGCACAAAATATTCGTCAAATTTCCCCTTGACTAGGAGATAGTCATCCTGGTCCTCTGCAGCAGCAAACTCAAATGATTTAAATATCTGCTGTGCTTGCTGGCCCATTGCATAAATCAAGGAGCATACCTGAATTTCTTCCTTCTCTTCATTCAGTTTTGTAGCAATGCAGTATCTGGAAAACCTCTGCTTCCAGTGTGGCCATGCTGCAGGCCTGGTGAAATCAAAGGCCTCTGGTGGGGAACACTTTGCCATTGCTTTCCTTTGTTTTTGTTTTTTATCCAGTTGTCCCAGAATCTCTGCTACTCTGGAGACACTATGAGGATTTCTTAACTTCTGACACCATGTTATATTGATCAGGATGAGACCGAGGATAAAATAGAGCTTCTTTATTTAATAATTCTCAAATAGTAAAACATCTCAGCTTGTTCTGTGCTAGGCCTCACCCAGCACACACAAAGCTGACTAACTAAATCAGTCTCACTCCTCCTAGGGTGTGTAATACCCTAGAGAAAGTTAACTCTTTCTTTGCTATGCATCTAACCTAAAGACACATTTCACTGCAATATATTTACATTTATAAATTGATGTTTTTGTTTTAAATTAAGTTATTATACACGGCAGTCTGTAGCTGAACTTACATGGCAAGCCAACTAATGTTTTACAATGAAGTACTTTTTAAATTCAAAATAGCATTTGAGGCTATAGACCCATATCCAACAGTACAGCCTTCACATTTCACTCTTATGATAAAGCCATGCTGATGCTAAAAATGACTGACTTCTATAAGGAAGAGTTGTAACTTAGTGGTAGTGCACATGTTTTACATTCAAAGGATGATATGCTTAATCCCTGACATATCCAGGTGGGGCTGGGAAAGTCTGTCTGAAACCCTGGGAAGCCACTGCCAGCCAGCAGACAACATTATACTACATTCCTCATTACTCCTGTACATGGTTAGCTTTGTAATCCTGAAACAAAAATCCTGTATGTTATTATTTCCCCACAGTACAAAATTAGCAAAAGAGACTGGCTTACTTTTAAGTACTTTTTGAGTTTATGGCAGAGAAAAGATTCAATGGCTACTATTTGCAAACGTAATGAAATGTAAGCCATATGTAAGATCTGGGGTTAGGGCAGAGTAGCTCTACATAATATTGCAATGTTAATTTGTGTCACTGGCCACACAGTAAGAAGTCTTGTGTTTTAAATAATTAGGTAGGGCATTGTATATAAAAGACTCTGAAAAACTGCACATATTTTATACAAATGGTAAGTATTTCTGTTCCTAAACTCTCATTGTAATCCTTATCTCTATCATAATATCGTCCTTGATAGGGGAAGAAAAAAATTGAGGAAGGGACTATAGAGCTTGGAGAGGAACAACTTCCATGATAACGTACAAGAAAGAAACAGCAGTACATCAGAATTAATTTTCTGTTCTTAAATGATGTGTCTGTTCTTTTTTTTAAAAAAAAATGAACATTTGGGGACTCAGAACCGTACAGTCTCTGATCTGAAAACCTATTCCACAAAGTGTTCTGGTGACTCATTCAGTAGGAAATTCCACTCTACACATTTCAAAGGTAATTTGGGTTCATGGTTTGCATATTACAGAGCTGGGCCCTGGCAGAAATTGTTTTTATTAATCTCCTGCAACTTCTTCCCGCTTATCCTTCTACACTTAACTTGTATCTTATCCCTTCCCTCAAATTACCACTTTCTCTCACCCCTCCTATTACATTCACTTCAGTTGATTATATTATTATTATTAACAACTTTTTTCTTTGTCTTCAAAACTTTTGCTAGCCCTTTCCCCTCTGAGGATGGAGACCAGGGCCAGCTCTAAAGGGCGGCCAGGTGGGGCCCTGGCCGAGGCCCCTGCAGCACACAGGGGCCCCTGAAGGGCCCCTTGTTACGGCGGGAGAGTAGTGCTTCCCTTCCGTGGCAGGCTCCCTGCCATGGATCACAGGGAGGGAACTACCTGCCTGCTCGCTCGCTCACCCGCACCCGCTTGCACCCGTCCACTCACCACTTGCCTCGCTTGCCCTCCCCCTGCTCATTCGCTCACTCACTCGCCTGCTGTCCCATGGGTCCCTTGTTTTGTGGGGGAGTATCCCTCCCCTTCCATGGCAGCCTGCCACAGATAGCAGGGATGGAGCTGCCCATCCACTCACTGGCCCACCCACGCCTGCTCACTTGCCCGCCATCCTGAGGGCCCCTCATTATGGTGGGGGAATAGCGCTCTCTTTAGCTGCCACTGTCCACCCACTCGCCAGCCCACCAGCCCTCTCGCTCCCTCCCTCACCCTCCACCCCCACTGGCTCCCTCGCTTGCCTATCCCGCTCCTCTGCCTGCCTGGTAGGTGGGGTGTACGTGTGTGTGTGCGTGTGTGCACCAGAGCCCAGGGCAGGCTGGTGCCCAAGGACCCCGGCATGCCTGTGGCCGGCCCTGATGGAGATGTCCCCTCCCTGCCCTGCCTTCTGCATCAGTCCAACTGAAAGGCCAGGATTTCCTCTCAAGCTGTTGTTAGATTCTTAAACTGATCCTCAGTTTGTGCATGAACTTCCTTATTCTTCACAGGTCAACACTGGCCAGAAAAATGCTTTCTTAGTAAAAACTGCAAACATGTTATGCTACCACTATGTAATGGCACACAGACATTCCCAATGACCTAACAAAACAAACTATTTTTCAACAGACACAAATGGAGAAGTCTTCTCCTTAAGCCCACATAACAAAGTCTGTGAGGAAAAACAAAATGCAGAAAATTTCCTGTAAAAATTCCAGTCTCGCTCATCAAACATTTACCTTATTACTTATCCTTTCCATTCCAAATTCAGCAAGGACAATCCACAAGCCTTCCTCTTCTACACTAACAAGTTCCAAAATAATCTTTTGAACCATTCCCTAACTATAAGCCAAATAACCTACTGCCCCTACTCCAATTTCTTGTTATAGTGATGGAATAAAATCCAGCCAATTCACCCTTAACATAACTGTGGTCTTATAATACCATCTTCTGCTTGATTCTCGTTACAATGCTTGAAATGTTAACTATGGCTACCAAGGCACTGTTTAAATTCAGAAATGGTGTATGGCTTCTTTAATCTCTGTGAACTGGATACATTCATAGTGATGTCTGAATATGGACTAAGCTTTCTCTGGAAAAGAAAAGCCTCCATTTCTGAGAAACCTTCAATTGTAGCTTCTGTATAAGCAAACAAAAGCTTATAAAATAAGGAAAATGTCCTTAGGCAATACAAAACAGCTCCCCCGGACTCATATTTTTCTAGTGGAAACAGTTAGCAAATTGTTTTACACTTTTAAAAAAATAAACATCACTATTAACAAAAGAATTAAAGACCAATTGTAACATTCTATAACCTGTGTGAACATTCTATAACCTGTGTGATGACAGCAACATTAAGCATTGATATAGTGCTGTAAAATGTTCAAAGTGTCGTGCTGGTCATATACTACCTCCAGTATTAAAGACGGTGTGCCTCTGAGTACCAGTTGCTGGGTGACGACAGAGGGAGAGAGCTCTCATCTTCCCATATGCATCTGGTTGGCTGCTGTAGGAAACAGGATGCTGAACTGGATAGTCCTTTGGTCTTCTCCAGTAAGGCTTTTCTTATGTTACCCAAATAATCTTTAGAGTCAAGGAATTCCGTAGTAACCAAGATAACATTTGTAAGCTTTTTTACATAATAATTTGTGTTTTAGCTAATATTATTTGAACTCATTAACATTTAGCTATTTGTTAATTGGATTCCCTATAAAATAATTCAGAAGTATGCTGAAAATGGAAATGGACTGCCTTCAAGTCGATTCTGAGTTATGGTGACCCTATGAACAGGCTTTTCATGGTAAGCGGTATTCAGAGATGGTTTATCATTGCCTTCCTCTGAGGCTGAGAGGCAGTGACTGGCCCAAGGTCACTCAGTGAGATTCATGGCTGTGTGGGGATTCGAACCCTGGTCTCCCAGATCATAGTCCAACCACTACACCACACTAGCTACAGGTAGTTTAAATTATTTCTTTTTATTGTATTTTAAAAGATGAATGGAAACTGTGAAAAAATGGTTTTTGACCAACAAAACGTGATCAACATAACATGTGACAATTCACTGACAGACACTCACAAATAATTTCCTCCAAAGCAAGACTCCGCATATGACACTTTACTATGCATTCACAAGTTGCAGGTCAGCATCCACGTGGGATGCCCACGGGGAATTGGCTACAGCAATACCCTAATGATTTGTTTCTTTTCAACCCAATGATTTTTCAGAGCTTGGAAAAGTTACTTTTTTGAACTACAACTCCCATCAGCCCCAGCCAGCATGGCCACTGGATTGGGCTGATGGGAGTTGTAGTTCAAAAAAGTAACTTTTCCGTGATTTTTAATCATCATTTGCAGGGAAGACAAATGTAACAGAAACTTTCATTTTCTAAGAAGAGGATTTTGTATTAATGATCAAACACATTTTTATAACAAATTTTGTTTTCACAACAATTTTTTGCTAATACGTTAACAATGTTGTCCACTGACACAGGTACCTCAGTGGTACTTTTGTTATGCTCTTTCTTTCAGGATAATCACATTTCCCATAGAGACATTATTCCTTGTATTTGTGGTGATTATTTTAAATTATGTGAAAAATGAATGTGTGTTCAAGACTGCCTTCAACCCTCTACAGGGCTGTATTGTTTCCTGAGGCCTTCAGTTCCTGAGGTGAATTTTTGTATCTCTAGATAACCCCACTATTCAGCCCAGCTAGGGAGAGCCAATCAGGACAGGCCTGCCTCCTTAATACATCTGAGGGGAAGCTGGTAGAAACTTCTACATGCTTAATCGAAATGGGAGGTCTAGTAGAAAAATATTAATTCTACACTTTTCTAAGCTGAAGTTTACTGGCAATTAATCTAAAATGTTATATAATTACTAAATACATTAACATATCTTTCTTCTAAAAGCAATAATGTATGCCTACCCTCCCTTTACTGGACTGGTCTTTCAGACTGTAAGCTTCTTGAGGAAAAAGGCCTGTCTCTTTTTGTAATAATATAGTAATTATTAAATTCTCAAAGAAAGAATTATGACAATCCTAAAAAGCTATTTAAATGACACAAATGACAACACATTTATGTTATGCAAGTTGCACATTGTGGTGTTATGTTGATCACAAGAATTGTTCTATGTAAAATACACTTCAGGTAATATCATCACATTTTCTTAATGTCAACAACCTCAAAGAAGAGAATAAGGTTGTGAATTATAATTTTTTATTTTCATTTGTTGAGGGAGGGTGTGTGTTTTTGTGACCAACCTAACACACTTACTTATCCAACATAACTTATTGTCCTAAGCTCATCTGATATTGTTTGTAACATAAAATGTCTTCCCAGCTTTCCAAATGAGAAAGCAAAACTATCAATACAATAAAGGGTCATTAACCTATTGTCTCTTTTCTTGGAGAGGTCTTTAACTGAAGATTAGGAGGGGAAATAGAGACATTCAGAGCCATTACTATCAATCAGCCTTAATCCTCGGTGCACACTTAACGTGGAGTAAGTCCTCTTGAACTCAGTAAAATTTACTTCTGAGTAAAACATGCATAGGATCAGGCTGTAGCACAACCAGTCTAACATCTCAACTCTCACAAAGAGGCAGGGGACAGAAAAGGCCTTTGTGAATTTAATCGCTGGAATTGTACGAAGAAATGAAGAGGAAGCAAACAAAATGTCAGAAGTTATTGTGTACTTTGTGTGTGTGTGTTTAAATAAATGAGCAGTGAAACTCACAAAGGGGCTCCCTAATTCTCCACGAGTACAAAAATTGTTGGCACATGCCAAGGGAAATTCTGGAGTGAATATGAGACGAGAATGAGATCACACATATGCTTAAACATCTTTCTAGGAATCTTGGCACACAGTGAGGCTCACCGACAATGTTCTAATTGAACATTATGCCCTGAGAAAAATCATTTAAAATGCTGTAACAAAGCATCCTAAAGAAATACAGTATTTCTTTTTTAGTCACTGTGGAAACTAAACTGATGTACAACTGTCTTCTGTGTGCTTGATTTTTTCCTACAAAATGAGATAGCATGTTGTTATCTTCCCAGTGAGAGTTGACTCAGCAAATTCACATTAAATTACAATATAACCAGATATAAAATATAGTGGTGAACATTTTTAGATGTGAATGTGATGACTTCATCTCTGTGTTTGTCTGTAAACAAAACCTGTTACCGACCATAGTTGGGTTGTTATTTAAACTAGTTTAGGGACCTACACATGATGGTGGTAGGCAGCATGTCTGCCCCAATCATTTCTAAAACAAGGAGTGGGATGTGATATAAAGAGCCAAAGACTGGGAATTACTGCTGGTCCCTCCCACCCATCTTTCTCTCTGCAGCCCCTCCCAGAGGCTTTTCTCTCCGGCAGGCTCATTTCTGGAACCGAAATTCTGCTGGGAGAAAAAGAACTTCAGGGAATTTATTTATTTATCCATCCTGCGTTTCCTTCAAGGAACTCAAAAGTGGTATACCTGGTTCTCTTCTCCCTATTTTATCCTCACAACAACTCTGTGAGGTAGGTTAGACTGAGACAATGACTGGCCCAAAGTCATCCGCTGTGCTTCATGGCTTTGTGGGGATATGAGCCCTAGTCTCCCAGGCAGAGCTTGGAAAAGTTACTTTTTTAAACTACAACTCCTATCAGCCCCAGCCAGCATGGCCACTGGATTGGGCTGATGGGAGTGATAGTTCAAAAAAGTAACTTTTCCAAGCTCTGCTCCCAGGTCATAATCCAACACCCTAACCATTACACAACACTGGGATAGCCTAGGTAATAAAGGTGGGCAGGACATGGGGTTAGTGTCCCTACCCATGTACCCCTTTTGTGCTCTCTCTCTCTCTCTCACACACACACACACACACACACAGAGCTTTACATGTCATTTGGGCAGATATGTATTTCAAATTAGCCAGTCACTGGACCTTAGTGGATTCTTCTGACCAATTTGTTTCTACCACATGCACAATTGCTGGAAGGAGATAGTCTGATCTTAAGTTGTAATTAGCATATTCATCTCTATTGCGCCAATTATTCCAGAATGCAACATGGCTGATGTAATACAATATAATGGTTATAATTAAAAAGGAACATGCCTTTTAATAGCATTGGATACCTGCTAATCATCTGGACAATGGGAATTTGATTCCAGTTTAGGGTATTAAATGGCAGCAGATGGACAATAAAGTCTCTAATAAGCATGCATATGCTGATGAGCATTCCAGTCTGCCAGTTACTTCCATTAAGGTTATATTGGTGGCATCAGTCAGTCCCCAAAATGTTGCATTTTGTGTTGAATTAATTGCTAGGAAGGAAATTTTGATAAATTAATGAAAAATTAGTTACAGTGCCGTTATTGTTGCTGAGACATTAGCAAAGACAGGTGTCATGAAATTGTAACATGGTTCAAAATGGTTTTTGCAACATGGCTCAGATGCAGAGAATTGTGGGGATTTCATCTTGGGAGGAGATGGGCCTCTGTTTGAGTGGAAAACGTTTAAGTTTCATTTCAGCTGCTGTTAATTAAGAGCTGGAGAAGCAGCACCTGGTTATCTCTGTTATCTGTTGAGAGCCTGGTACTCAAGGTCAAGCAGGCCTGAGAAGAGTTGAGATCAGGAAGGGAGGGGGACCTGCTAGGCGCAAAAAGTGAAGAAGCTTTGGGGAAATTACTTCATTAGAGAGCCTCCTGATTGGCTGAATCACTGTGAACTGTTGCTATGGCTTTTCTTTAAGTATAGGGAGTGAAACCGATAGCCCTTGTTCCCCTGGGTCCATCTAGACGGGTGATTACCTGTGTGGGGTTCCACTACCTTCACTACCCTACTTATGCCTCTCTGAGGAGAGGTGAGATTTGCAACAACTACCTCTTCAAATAAGTAAAATAGGTCAGTTAGTTTTGTTATTTTTGGTTGTGCCTGAATTCTCCTATATGTCTTACCTGAACCCCTGGTTGGGTGTGGGTTTTAAGGAATTGTTTTGTTGCTATTAATTGTGCACTTATATTTTTATTAATAAATATACTTCTTATTTACCTTTGTGTGTTCACTGAGCGAGAATAACCTTGGTCCTGGATCTGGCACCTTGACCACTGACCACAAACTACCAAGAGTGTGTTTGGCTGTACCTGAGGGCTTCTGGACACGGAGTTCCTGTTTGGCTCTTGTCTTTAGAAATCTTTGGTGGACCTACATCTGGGCTCTGGGTTTCCCCTGACTCGGAGTGTGAATCAGTAGAAGGGGTGGTGGCAGTCTATCTTCTACCTTGCAGGGTTGGTGTTGGTTTGCACAGCCTTGGCAAGGGGAATTGGGTTCCGGAACAATTACCCAGGGTGGGGAATTGGGTCCAAAGCATGTGCCTGGCACCTGTGGGTTGACCGAGACCATGACAACAGGAAACAGCAGATTTACTCTACAACTGTGATCCCAGAATTCTCTGTTTAATGGCAGTCCTGTAATACAATTTTCAGAAAACTGAGGTCACTTCCAGATGACTTGTTTATTGAATATTCATCCTGATTTTCTTGCACAAAATTTGCAGGGAGATTAGACAACAGTGACTATTTAGTAAGCATTCATTCTCATGAATTTGTGGGGATATTATATGATGTTGCATCAAGCAAGTGCTGTCCCACACTTTTCAGTGCATTTTCCTGTCATTTTCCTTCTAGCAAAAAGTCCAGTTTTGAGAAGAAATTGGTTTGTTGCACAGGAGCACCAAATTAAATTTAATTGCACAATCTGAATTTGCTGGTACGTGATTGAATTCCACCCGAAAATAGCAGCCTTCTGGAAATACTCCAGTTCTGAGGAATCAGGAACTTTGTTTTATTGCAAGCTCAACTTTTTCTTTTTCACTTAGTTTCTGAACCATTGCAATTGTCCTTTAGCTTTGGCCCCCAAGAATGAATTCAAATTAATTAATAGGTAATTAAAGCCAAATGAGAACAGAACTACATGTTTTTAAGTTCAGCATTGAGATAGCAGTTTGGATACTATAGCTGACTAGAAATGAACAGCCTTCAGATGTTGCAAGGGTATGGCACTGTTGAGGGTCTAATGCTGTTCAATTAGCATCCTCTTTTATCAACCTGTATTCACAAATGCACAGCTATTACTGGGGGAGAGGACAAAAAGCACCACAGGTCTCCAGTTTTCTAGCCACACAAGGAAACTGACCCTGAAAAGGATACCCCCTGGAACTTCTGACCAGTTGTGGGAAGTGGGAAGCATAAAACAATATTCTTGTCATGAAGACAGACACCAGAATCTGCTTGCGTATCTGTATGCAAATTGACACAGCTACTGGTGTTCACGGATGTTCTGAGGTTCAACATGGAAAATACATATGCCAATAACCTGGTTATTGTCTACTGATTTAAACAGGCTACTGATGAAAAAGGTATCTCAGTTTGAAATTAAGCCTAATGTGAATTGTGTGGATGAATCCAAACATATTATCTTCCCATGGATCCTTAAGCTTTGCAAACAACAATTATATATGTTTACATTCCTGACATTTTGGTCATTTACAGTAGGTAGGGACATGCCTCAAATTTAAAGTACCGTATATTCCGGCGTATAAGATGACTTTTTAACCCTGGAAAATCTTCTCCAAAGTCGGGGGTCGTCTTATACGCCGGGTGTCGTCTTATTAGGGTTGCTATATTGCCCGGATAGCTGGGTTTTACCCGGATTCTAAGCATGCCACCTGGCGCCCGGCTAGCCCCTTAGGTGGCCCGGATTCTCAGCTTTCATTTAAAAAAAAAATTAAGTTTCTAGGTGGTGCGGTTCTCGAGATATATATAAAAACGTCAGGCACCCCCCCGGTTAAATCTTTTTTTAAACTACTGTATAGCACTTCGTAGCTTTAACCCCGCCCGTTCAGGATTTCAGCCAATCAGTGAAGTGTTTGTTTGGTGGCAGTGTCTGCAAAACTTCATTGCGAGGCCAAAAAATGATGGTTTCCCCTCCTGTTTATCTGAAAATCTCATAAATTGGGTAGGTATATACATTTCAGTTTTTCCCCCTGTTGTGTGTAGGAGTCAGATCCTGGGCAGTGTTTTGAAAACCTTCCCAATAGTTGCTTTTGGGGGTAAAAACAGTGCTAATCCCATATATCCATAGTAAATCCTATTGAATTCAGTAGGACTTACTTTTGAGTAGACATGATTATGAATGTGCTGAAAATCAATGGGACTTTGGAGTGAATGTAAAAAAGAATTGTGTTTGTGTTCTCTTTCTGCCCCCCCCCCCCAGTCCTATTTTAAAGCAAGTAGGCAGGGCTTACTTAGGTATTGCAGTTTTTATTCTGTAGGAAACCAATACTGATTTTTTAAAAACTAATACTGATTTTTCTGCAATGACCAATTGGTTTGACAATAAACTATTCTATGGGCTGTATGTATTTATACATCTGCAGTGTGTGCGTGTGTGTATGGAGTCTTTCCAACACCCCTGTGAGGTAGGGTTGGAAACCAAGGCAGCTCACAACAAGAAATGAAGCCATTTAAAATCCAATAACCATAAAAACAAGTATAAACAGTTGCAAAACAGTGTAAAGTGGCATGATTTGGAATTTTGGGTTGTGTGAATGAAGTTGCTTATCACTTGAGGTTGCATTTCTGTCCCTGTTTGAGTAAGCCCCATTGAATACGCTGGGACTTGCTTCTGAATAAATAAATTTAGGATTGCACTATAAATATCTTTACAGTTTGTGTAAATAATAAATATTTTGATAGTTATGCTTATATAAATATTTCTTCATTTATCATATTTTTGGTTTTTGGTTAGGAATCCTGACTGGTTGTGAGATGCTTAGTTTTTTGCCTTATAGGAATCTTGTTGTGGTTGGTATGGTATTACATTTAGGAAAGTGTTACTGCCTTCTGTATTTTTTTTTCCTATTTGCATTTCACGTATCTTTAACCTCACTCCGTTACAGCCATAGAAGCAACAGCAGCATATGCAAGATAATTAACTCCCATTAGTGATAAGAACAAGAATTTATCATTATTATTTCAATTAAAACAAGAGGCTTATCAATACTTTGAAGAGGACCAGATATTTATTTTCTTTCTGAGCCCAGGACTGGGTCTTTCATGATGCCCGGTGTGTGTGTGGGGGGGGGGAGCAGGAGAGTAGTCAATAAGACAGACATCCTGGCATTGATAATTGAATTAGCAAGTTATGTGTGGGGTTGTTGTACACTTCCAGGCTCAGATTCATTTTGAGTATGGAGGTGGAACCTGTGTAGATATGGTTATCAAAGGGAGAAGAAATTTTGAGTTAAGCAAAGCTCTGCTTTTATAAAACCTAAGAAACATACAGTACTTTGAATGTCTGAGTGCCTGCACCAGTGGAATACTGGAGGAACTTGTAAAATTTGCTGCAACAGTATTTAGAACTGAGCATGTGGTGTGAAAGACTCCTTTTCCTAACATTTTGGCTTGTTTTTCTCTGATTGTGTATTTTTATTGTTTTTACTATATTTGTAAGCTGTGCTGAGCTCTGTTTTTAACAGCAAAAGGGCAGGATATAAATTCTCTTAATCAATCAATAAATACTCCATAGTGTTGGAAACTAGAGTCTAGGCATTTAATGTTGCTTTTTAAAAAAAGATTTCTCACATCTTTCCCCAGTTTTGGGTGGTAATTCCTAGGCACAAAAACAAAACAACTGGACAATCCAAATATTACGTAATATTTATAAGTTTATAAGTGACAGTTTTCCTGCTAAGTACCTGCATGTCATAAGCAGGGGTAGTCTTATACGGCGAGTATATCCCAAACTCTATATTTTAACTGGAAAAGTTGGGGGTCGCCTTATACGCCCAGTCGTCTTATACGCCGGAATATACGGTACTCCTTATTGAACCTTGCTTGCCATCTCCACTTTTTAACAAAATTACATTTGTGATCAAATGTATTTTCAACAACACAAGAAATCAGGAAAAGAATCTGTAGTGTTGCTGGTAAATGTCTGGTTTGTACTGCTTATGCTCTGAAACTTGCAGTCTAGTATAAGAGACAATATCTTATCCAAGAACAGAGAGGAAGACTGCTCAGATGTAAATACATTTGTTTTTGTCATTCTAATGGACCTACCTGAGAGATCATGTAAGCAATGAAAAACCTCAGCCTAGAAGCTTCTACGAGATAATCAGCTAGAAACACAGAAGAATGTGGAAAATGGAAATGGACCGTTTTCAAGTCGATTCCAACTTATGGTGACCCTATAAATAGGGTTTTCATAGTAAGCAGTATTCAGAGGTAGTTTACCATTGCCTTCCTCTGAGGCTAAGAGGCAGTGAATAGCCCAAGGTCACCCAGTGAGCTTCATGGTTATGTGGTGGGGACTTGAACCCTGGTCTCCCAGGTTGTAATCCAACACTTTAACCACTACACCACACTGGGTCTCTGAAAAATATGAGGTTTTATTTAACAGATAGGACTTAAATAGCAGGGAAATCATTTGTTAGAGAAGATACACACAGATTCACTGGACACAGCCAGGCAGAAAGAGCTTGGGGAAGAATCCTGGATTTTTGTCTGGACAAAACCACCTTGGATATTCTGAAACCCATTCTGCAGACATGATCTAAAGAAGTTACTTTAGACTTTGTTACCAACATAAACAGCCCTGTTCTACTGAAGATTTAGGGGGAAACCTAGTGCAGGAAAAGTGAATATATTTGAATCTTTGCACAGACTATGTAAGACAGGCAAATAGTTCACACCCCAATAATAAGTGCCACATTGAATGCTTTTAAGCGGCTCCTGCAAAGTAGGCATAATGTCTTGGTTCATACATAATGTCAAGCCAGGGTTTGGTGACAGAAGAATATGCCTTGTGTACAGGAATTTCCCCTACATCCTCCTTTTGTAAATCTTGCTTCAATTAGTTACTTCCTCTTTTGTGGAAACCACAGGTTGTCATTACATCAGAGACTTGTTTGTGCTTCCCCACCAAACAAAAATTGCAAGCCATGGTTTGAAGCTAGTTTGCAAACCTGGTTTGGCCACTGAGTGCAAATCATAATTTTCAGTTTAGAAATAACATCAAATTAGGGTTTCTGCAAAAGGCAGTAGCAACTAATTGAGCTTGTAAGGGGAGGAGGGGAGGTGAAGAAAGAAGTGCAAGGCAAGGAGGAAGGGAAGCAGGATCAGGATGCATGTGAGAATGAGGCTTGTTCTCATACTTCCAAATTATGATTTGGAATAACAAATGAACCAGTCTAGTAGGTAAACTGTCCTTCTTTAGGATGCAGTCTAAAACAATCTACTGCTGAAGTCCTGTTGAAATAAATGGGAGTTCACTTATACAGGAAACAGAGAGGATTGTGCTCTATCCTGTCATGTATTTCGTCCATAAGCCTTGAAAAGCATCCTTCAGTCTTTGAAAGAAATGGACTGCCTTCAAGTCAATCCTGACTTATGGCGACCCTATAAATATGGTTTTCGTGGTAAGCAGTATTCAGAGGTGGTTTCCCATTGCCTTCCTCTGAGGCTGAGAGTCAGTGACTGGCCCAAGGTCACCCAGTTAGTTAAGTCAAAACCATGCTATGTAAAACACCATTCCTAGAAGAAACAAGTTGCTTGCTTTTAAATTATACTTCCACAAAATTTGTAAAGGCAATTCCATGCGAAGTAGGCTGAGCATCCATACTGCTGTGACCTTTCCCAATACCTAATTAAAACAGAATGAAACTATAAGAAATATATTGATTTCTGCTCTGCATGTTCTGTTGTATTTGAAAAGCTTATTTTAAAAAACAAATCCACAAGAAAAACAGAGCTAACCCTTCAGCTTTTTACAGTAAGGTGAATGAGCGAGAGCTAAAATTTCCCAGATGTTTGTGAAAGAAAACTTTCAGGTTTCCATTTTTTTAAAAAAAAACTGCAGTCAACTGTTGGAGGCCAGCAGAAGCGAAGTCGGCTGAGGAGGAGCTGGCAGAAGGGGCTGCCACAACCAGCTGCACTCAGTCTTGTGGAGGAGAAGATGCTGGCTGTGCCAGCAGGGCACAGTGGATACAGTTTCATGTTTCATGAAAATGCATGCTTCCTTCTGTCACCCCTTTTCCCAGTGTACTGACTGCCGCGATGGAGGGCTGCAGGAGGGAACTGAATGGCACCTGAATATCACACAAGTCCCCCCCCTTGGCCCATCCTTTGATACCCCCGCCCAGGAATGCCCCTTTTGCTGGCCTTCCACTGGCTTCTGCTAGCTCCCTTTACACTGGGATGGGCTTCTTCAGTGGATCTCCAATTGAGCAGGTTGAGCAGGGATGAGGGCCTTATGCCAGCATAGCCTGCCTAAGCTGGGGTCCAGCCGGCTCAGCTGGAAGTCCACCATATTCAACTCACCTCAGCCCAGTATAAATATCAGTTGGATTGTGCCCTTAGGCTATAGATTTAAGCATGAGAATTCTTCTCTAGCAATTTCAGCATTATCCTGAACAATTATGTATTTTAACTCCAAGTCTTATATGTGTATATATCTCCTTATTAATCATATGGCAATGAACTCTAATTAGAAAAGGATTCCTCAAAACAGATTGCTATGCATCATTATATCATTATCTATTTCAGAATTTGCTTGTTATGCAACTGAAATCAAAGCAGATTATACTATGCAATATAATTTGATACATCATATATTAATAATGTTCAAGATGTCATTTTGTTTGCACATACTAACTTCAGTTGTTCAATAGTAAACATATGCATAGGACACAGTATGAGTCTAACATAAATATTCCAGCCCAAAATTATTTTGAAATATTTGCACACATTTAGCTTTGTTTCTCCACTTTCAAACCTTTTCAGTTCAAACCTTTTCCACATTTATGAAGGCTACAATTTCTGAAAATTAAACTGAATCCCCACACAATCCCAGAGTAAGAATGGAAGCTGTTAATAAAAGCATCAAAATGAAATTGTGAGAGTTGACTAGTATGTAATGCAATGGAAGTGTCATCATAATACAGCATTCTACAGATCTTCTAAAAGTCAGATTCTGCTGTGTCTAGTTGCTTAAAATAATGATGATGATAATTAATAAAATTTATATCCCACCCTTCCTCCCAGTAGGACCCCAAGGCAGCAAACAAAAACATTAAAAACACTCTAAAACATCTTAAAAACAGACTTTAATATATTAAAACAAAACATATTTAAAAACATCTTTTTAAAAACACCTTTTAAAAATCATTAAAAGCAATTCCAAGACAGACACAGACTGGGATAAGGTATCTATTTAAAAGGCTTGTTGAAAGTGGAAGGTCTTCAGTAGGTGCTGAAAAGAGAACACAGATGGTGCCTGTCTAATATTTAAGGACAAGGAATTCCAAAGGGCATGTACCTACACTAAAGGTCCAGTTCCTGTGTTGTGCGGAACAGACCTCCTGATAAGATGGTATCTGCAGGAGGCCATCACCTGCAGAGCGTGGTGATTGATTGGGTATATAAGGGATAAGACGGTCTTTCAGGTATCCTGGTCCCAAACTGTGCAGGGCTTTGTCCACCAAAACTAGAACCTTGAACTTGGACTGGTAGCTACTGGGCAGCCAGTGCAATTCTTTCAGCAGCGGAGTGACATGTTGGCGATAGCCTGACCCAGTGAGCAGTCACACCACTGCAAACCAATGGGTCCAGGGTGGGCTTTTTCAGGAGCGCTTGGATCACCGCCTGTTTCAGGGCAGCTGCAACCACTCCATCCCACAATGATGCACTGACCACACCCTGGATCCACTTGGTCAACCCCCCGGCAAGCTTTAATAAGCCAAGAAGGGCAAGGATTGAGAGGACACGCTGGCCATATCAATGCAAGCACCTTGTCTACGTCATCAGGCCGCATCAACTGAAACCATTCCCAAGAAGTTGCAGCAGATGTTGCATCACACACATCATTGGGGACTACAGTAGATGTGGATGGGGCATCAAGACTACTGTGGAGGCAAGCAACTTTACCCTCAAAGTGCCTTGCACACAATTCACAGTGGGCCTCTGAACGGTCTAAAACTCCATTTCCTGGAGTTGATGTCAACAGACCCCTGACAATACAGAAAAGCTCCAGTGGACGGCTACTTGAGGATGTGATGGAGGCAGAGAAGTGGGCCTTGTTCGCTGCCCTCACCACTACACAGCAGGCATGGTTATGATGTTTTATTCATGCCAGATCAGCCTCACAGCATGTCTTTCACCACTTGCGCTTTAGCCATCGTCCGGCCTGTTTCATTGCTCTTAGCTCACTGGTGTACCAAGGTGCAAACCAGGCTCCACAATGCTGGAGAGGGCACTCAGGGGCAACCATGTCAAGAGCCCGACGCGCCTTGCTGTTCCGCAGCGTGACAAGGGCTTCAACAGGGTCACCTGCTCTATCTACTGGGAACTCCCTCAGGGCATTCAGGAATCCAGTGGATTCCATTAGTCTCCAGGGGCAGACCATCTTAATCTATCCACCACCACTGTAGGGGAGGATCAGAGCCATACGTCTAAACTTCACCAGGAAGTGGTGAATGGCTTTGGAATATGCCAGGGTATTAAGACAACTGCAAATCATAGCTTCATATCCTGGATCCTCCAAAGCCAGTAACCATAGTTTCCCAGTTCAGATAAAATGGGAAATGGAAGACTTCCTGGTCTGAGATGTCTGCATAACCAAAAGGCTCATTCATATATTGGCTTATTAAGCTGAGATATGATCACTGAATGCATAGTGTAAATTAACTAAATACTTATATTCTTAACCAAAGTATTCACAAACTTTTAGGAATAGTGGGGAAGCCACCTGTCAGCTATGCTTTAATTTGGATTCCTGGAGGCATTCAAGAGGCAGCTGGACAGCCACCTGTCGGGTATGCTTTAATTTGGACTTCTGCATTGAGCAGGGGGTTGGACTCAATGGCCTTATAGGCCCCTTCCAACTTTACAATTCTATGATTCTACCATTTGTGTATAAAGATAAGAATGGTTTAACTATTGTATGTTCAAAGTCCCACTGATTTCAATGAGAGAAAACTAAGCATGTTTTTAGCTCTCCCATGAGAATTAATGGGAATTGGGTTGTACTCTGTTCTTTTTTTCTTGCATATATATGTGGCTTCATTAGTATGCAGCATGTGTGCTTGTGATATTAGAAGTGCTTCAAAACAAATTCCAGGCAGTTGTCACAAATAATCTGACTCAAATGAATATTTGTAAAAAAATGTATGTATCTATATATCTATAGATACATCACACATCTTGCAGCAGGTTATAAAAATGTAAATGGAGATTAAATTCTGATGGATCACAAAACACCTGGTAATAAGAGATTTATCATTTCTTCCTTTTTATTTTTGAAGCACTAATGAGTATCCATTCTTTACTATTTTTTTCAGACTAGGCTAAGTGCTTATTGCTGCAATTCTTTGTCAGGGTAGGAAAGGGAAGTCTGCCTAGCACAATCCATTAGGAAATCCAAGCTATAAATGAAATGACCACAAACGCCTATCAGTTAGCAGAAATGCAGCAGCTGTACATATTTATTGTAACATAACACTATATTGTTGCAAAGATGTGCTATTTAAAACATGCATAAGGCAGGTGAAACGTGACCATATTACTCCTCTGTTTGAAAAATGAGAAGGTGTAGAGTGGCATAACCTCAAATACATAAACAAACATTAGACTAATGGAGAAGACAGGTACACAACCAATCTGATAGTAACAGTTCAAAGATCACTGGTTAAACGTGAAACTTTTGCAGCCTTGCAACTTTGATCTCATACTATATTTTTTCAAGATGCTGTTCTAGCAGCCAGGGGAAAAAACACAGTAAGAAATATAAGGGGTTACTTAAGCTTTGTTGCACTTCCCTAAAATGAAGAGCAGAAGGAAAAATGTCTGAGCATTACACCCTGCTCTTTATCATATGTGCAGATTGAAAGCACCAAATATCATTTTGCTCCCAGAAACACCAATAAAGCCATGCAATCCAATAAAACAAATGCAACCAAAGAAGAAATTACATTTCCTTATGTGATTAAAACAAGTTTAACTAATCTTAGCTAAAATCCTGACACCACTAATTCCCAAATAATCCTGAAGTAATTTCACTTCAGTAGGACCTAATTTAGGCTAATTCAACACATGCACCTGGATTTTAGTCAGATCATTTGCATGTCCCATTTCATTTTAACCCTTTGTGGTGGGGGCACATGGGGATTTTGGAACAAGTTCTGGTTTTCATATGGATTCAATTTGTGTGTCGCAATAGCCATGAAAAATTTAAGATTGTGGCTGTAATCCTACGTACACATAAGAAATAAACCCCACTGACACAGTGGGACTAAATATCCAAGTAAGCATGCAAAGGATTGTGGTGTAAAAGGGATTCAGGCATAAGGCAGGTACTTTAAGGAATGCAGAAGTTTGCTCAAGTTGAATTGACATAGTCTAATGGCATACAATAACTTCCAGATCACTATATGCCCTATTGACCATGTAGAAATCAAAAGCTCAGATTGGTTGAATGGTGCCAATAGAAGAACTGAATTTCAACATTTGCGGAAATGGAAAATCTCAGTATGAAGAGATGGGAAACTGGTGGCCCTCCAAATGCGTACTAGCTCCAATTTCCATCAGCACCAGCCAGAATAACCAATGGTCAGGGACTATGAGACTTGTAGTCTAACATCTGGAGAGTCATGGGTACCCATCCCTCATATAAAGTTTCCATTCTGGAAGCATTAACATTCAGTTTCCATTTTTTCATATTGTCAGTTTATGGGAATCTGACAGGAATCATGATGGGAATATTTCCCCAAAGGTTAAAAAATTGTGAATAAGCTTTGTCATAGCAGCCCAGCAACAGTGCAACATAACTATCATTGTGTTTTAGCAGTCTCTTATATTGCTCTATGCCACGTCTTTGTTTTCTAAGTTTTAAGAATATTTCATACATTGGACAGCATCAAACTTGGATTTGTCACTATATATGAAGCCATCATCAGTTCTCAGTTCTCAGAGGGGTAGCTCTGTTAGTGCCACAAAAGAATCCTAGGTATATATCTGAAATCTGTGAAGAGACCCTTAATGTGGTTATCCAATTTATCTAGTTTAGTGAAAGCCGTGTCTCTGTTGGAGTCAAACTACAACTGACAGATATATATTAAATCCTGATAGGATTGTTTTTTCAACGGAAAATCAGCTTCAGAAGGGGTGATTTGGAACAGAGAACTCTCTACTTCTCCATTACCACTATCCCTACCAGGTACCCCTCCTCCCCACTCTTCCCGAAGTTTGGGGATTTTTAATAAAGTTTTTAAAATGTTGTATTCAGTTTGTAGGTTGTCCTAATATTCCACACAAATGTGCCCATGAATATGATGAATCATCTTTTCCGGTTCCTTTGGACTCAGCATGTTGAGTCCTGGTCACACTTTTTCTTAGAATGCCAGTAAATGGATACAAGATTGCAGCTTGAATACTTCTTGCACATATAGAAAAGCAATTATATGGAAGTGTAGGCAATTTTGACCTATATGTTTGTTAGAATTCAGATACTTTAAAAGTTCTGAACACAAAGATTATAATCAAGCACAGGTCTAAGCTTTGGATTGTGCAACTCTGCTTTGGATTGTGATCAGTCTCTCTGTAATTTGTGTGCTAGAAAAGACTGAAATGTGTGTGATTTTATTCTTATGTATTCTTGAAAAAAATTACAAAACAGTAGGATTATGTTAGATAAATTAGGAAAGTATGGAAAGAATAAATGAAGTTACTATTACTTAAAACTAATAAATTTAGCATTTTGAAAGGCAGCCTAAATTCCTCATCAAATAACCCATTTCTGAACCTTAATGTTTATTTTGTATTATGTTTCTATATTACCTTATTTTTGTAAATCATTGTTTACCATGTGACCATTGTACAATGTGAAGGGAGCTATAATGTGTATGTATTATATATATATATATATATATATATATATATATATATATATATATATATATATAAATATTACCCATCTTAAACAATAAGTAGTTCCCATAAGAAAATGTTGTTTTAATTTGGACATATTTCCTGTGCACAGTGTTCAGGTCTGGTGTCAGGGATCATTGCCAACCTAACCCTGCTGACCTATTGGGGCCATAGCCTGGTGCCAGGTGTTTCTGCTGTTCTTGCCACCATCAGAGCCCTGGCACTCTTGCTGTTTTCTGCTGCCACTACTAATCACCAATCTTAAATCCCTCCCCCCATCCCAATTCTTCTGGTGTGTGGTGGTGGCGGAATTATTGAGTGCTTAGGTCTGAACTGCAGCACACAGTCACCATGCTAGGTTAACCAAAATGCAATGTTCAACCCAGCATCAACATCAGATTCGGTATCACATTTTGAGTAATCTAACATGGCTAGTAGTTGCCACCAATTTGAGCAGAGCAAAGACAATACAATAGCAGTAGCTGCCTACCTCAGAAATATGTCTGATCTGGGTCGAGGTGAGTGACTGGTAGTGGTGGTAGTGCACAGGGGGAGCTGCAACACACAACTGCACTAGGTGGGGTCCCAGATTGGTACTGGGTGAGGTCAAGATGGAGCACCATGCCAAGGGCCCAGTGAAGTCTGGCTTTAGGCCTCATTTAAAACCAACCATCTGATGGGCAATGTGAAAGCAAACCAAACGACAATGACCATTTTAAAGCAGCCCTCTTCTGATACACCCTATATAAATCTGCCTGTTTCTGCTCCTTCATTCTAGAAGGTTTAAACAGCCTTCAAAATAAAAACAAAATTTAATATTTACAAACATTTAATGAAAAAACTGAGAACTAGTGGAAAGTATTCGTTCCACAGCAAATTTAACCTCTTATTTGTTTCATTTTGCTTTGTTTTGCCAAACTTATAGTGTGGAGGAAGACACTGCTGGGTCAAGGAACATGTTCATAAACAGACTGTGTGTATGCGGTTCCTGTGACTGGATCCCTGGATGCAAAGATGAATGAAAGTTCCCAATTTCCTTGAAACACTTTGCCTATAGACATCAGTACTGACCCATCCTGTCTTTCTTAAGCATCTCTTGAAGATTTGTTTCCTTACTGAAGCCTCTGATATCTGATTTTCTCCTCCTCTTCTTCTATTATCTTCATTTCTCTTTCCCATCCTTTTGTGGCCCTGTTCAGCTGTAAACCTGCAGCAGGATTTTTTTTATGTTTCTACTTTTGTACAGTGCCTAGATTTTTGGGCAATATTCAGCAACCCATCGTGTCAGTAGAAGGATTATCACTAGCGTGACAGAACTTCCCTCCCTTCAGGAGACATGCAGGGGAGGGAGGGAGGGGGGGAAATTCCATTGTGCAAGCAGAAATCCTTGTGGTAATAGAACAACTTTTTTAGTGCTCCTTTGAATACAATCCATTATTTTTTGTTTGTATTTACATTTTGATTGTTTTATTCTTTCTCTCTTATTCTGGGAGTATGACTGAAGGGTGGAATAAAACTTGTAACAATAACACTAAATAAATCAGTAAATATTATTTCTTAAAGATTTGGGGTGATATCCAAAGTTAGTTATACATAGAGTATACCTACTGAAATCAATGGACTTAAGTTGCTTAAGAAATCAATGGATTGATTTCAATGGGTTTATTCTAGGGTGACTGTCTTAGTTAAATATCACCCTTGCTTTTCCCACATCCATCACTACCAGTCAACTTTCTATGAAAGTTCTGAGAGACCTTCCACTATAAATATGGTAAGAATGTAGAAACACACAACAATGCTTACATTTTGTACAAAAATTCAATTTCATGAAATTTTGTTACAATACTAATTATTAAAAATAAAATGAGTGGTGCCTCAAATATCCATTAAGTACTCTGCAAAAAAAAAACAAACTACCACTGTATCATTAACTAAATCTGAAATATCATTGGAAGGAAATGCATTTGTATATCATTTTATTTCAAAAACATGTTCTTAGCTTCTGGCTGTTTGTAAACTAAAGCAATTTTAACCATTTTTCTTCATAAATCATGTTACTCTTATTGTCTGACTTCTTTTGAAATTGACTCCTAGACTAGTTATGGTGTTTTAGATACTGCTAACACCACAAAAATAATAAACTGAAATGTCTGAAATGTTTGGTAGTATGCAGAAATTAATTAAAGAGAGAGAAAGAGAGAGAGCAACAGAGGATCCATTGGAGTCAATGGAAAGAATTCAAGTCACCTACAAATGACTTTGAATCAGCCCTTTAATCACCATTCTAATCCTGCTGTCAGCTGTAGCAAGTGACACTTTCACTAATGTTATCTAGATAAGGAGAAACATCTAAGTGAGATTTGTATTCCTGCTGCTTTCCTGCATAGATTTTAAGATTCCTCTGCTTTTAACAATAATCCTTACAAAACTGTGACTCCAATAAGGATTCTTGTGGCTCTTATTTTTATAGCACACTATTAATATTCTAATTTGCTTTACAAACACATGACTTTACATAATGCAAGTACAACCAGCTGATAAAAACTCATGAAATAGGGTATGTTTTAATAAACACTTTGATAGAAGTGGTGCATGGGTAAGAGGAGGGGAGGGGGGAGAATGGGAAGACATAAGGCTTTCAAACATTAAAATGCCACCCAAGGTATTGCGTAGAATCAGGGTCTGTGTTATATCGCACTCTGATTCTCTTACCTTGTTCCTCTTGAAGTATGCTCTTCGGCAAGCTGCAAAGCACTTCTCACTACAGAAACATTTTACTTCACTCCCCATACTTAGAGAATAGCGCTTGATTCCCACTTTCTGGCACCAGGCACACATTATTTGTACATTTGACACATCATCTTCTGCAACAAAAAGACAAGAAGAGTATTTATACAAGAATGAGCATCCTGTCAAACATCCACACGCTACATCTCAAACATATATTTCAGTCAATTTTCTTGTATCTACTTCTCTGTAAGCAATTGATGTGTGCATGTATATGTTTGTCTGCCTGTTCCTAAAGCAGCTGGTAGCAGGCTGCCTCATTCTTCAGCTGTCTGGAAATGATTATCAGTTCCATAAATGATCCGATGCATTGCCAGTCCCAGAATTCTTAGCATTTTAAAGAAAACACTGAACTTTAATTTATTAAAATCAGTAACTATAACTAAATAACACTGTAATATTCCCATTACATATAACTCAAGACAGCTGAATCAACATTATCTCTTATGAAACACTTATGAAACTCAGGAACACTGCTCATGTGACTAATTTGGGTAGGTTGTCTCCCTCTCGCACACATGCATGCACACACATGGATTAATTCTTCACTTCCAGCATTCCAACCTTCCCCTTCACAATTCTGCTATCCCACAGTTGGAGAACCTCTGGCCTCGGGGGCCAATCATGGCCCTTCCTGGGGTCCCATTTGGGCCCTGAGGCATTTGCCCCAAACCACATCACCTGCCCATCAGCTGACATCACTAGTGACATCAACTGATGGTTGGGAGGACAGGGCTTAATTCTGCATTGGCTGTGTGTTCCTGTTCCCAGAAGGGAACAAGATCATGCAACGAAAGCAGCAGGATTTATTCGCGGCTCATCAGCTGAATGCACAGCCCTGTGCAAAAGGGCCCTTTGAAGCAGCCCTTGCAAGCTACTTCAAAGAGGCTTTTGCAAAGGCTTTAAGACAGCTCCTCTGCTCCCATTTGCTCAAATAGGAACACAGGGGCTGTATTAAAGTCTTTTTCCAAGTCTCCATGAACGTTCCTTTTAAGTCTCCAACTCAGAAGAGGCTTTTGCAAGTATCTCCCATCTCCCCTGTTCAGTCTCCCATCTCAGAAAGGAAAGGTTGGGGAAACATGGATAAGGGTTTAGCAAATCTCCTCCTTTTCCCTTTCCCAATCTTAGAGACTTAAATGTGAAGCACAAGGGATTTTGACAGGTGGACAATCCTGTCCATCTATTGATCATGTGACATCATGACACCATGTGATTGCTAGGTGGGTGACCATGCCCACCTGTCAAATTTGGTCTGCAAGGTAGATCCTGATAAAGATCTGGCCCATGGAGGCAAAAAGGTTCCTCATCCCTGTGCTATCCACAGCCCACTGAACGGCTGTTTAATGGGCTATAACCCACAAATTACATACAAAGCAGTGGAGGAGGGTGACGCAGACACCTGTGCAGGCAGCATGGAATACCTCCAAGAGTTTCATGCATTTCACAAGCCACAAGTTATCCACATGAACTCTAAAACAATACTTGTTCTTATGAATTCTTATACATAATTAAGTCCTATTGAGTTCAATAGGCTTTATCCCCCAATATCATTGCTGTATAACGATGTAATATACTGAAATCACAATAAAATGTATGGATGTATTCATTTATTTAATGGAATTATACCTGACCATACCCTGCATCCTACAGATTTAATTAGCATGCAACACATTTCCCATGGACTTCCAATCTTCATGGACTGCAATTTTCATACAAAAACATTATGCATGATCCCTTTTTCCCGTTCCCTTTTCATAAGCATCCTAGATAGAGAATTGTTCAAATCTTTCCATAACACCATTTTCTGTCAGTTTGCTTCAAAGTTTCTAATTCAAGAGAATAATAAAATGCATAATCTTTGTGCATAAAACACAAACTCATATGGCTTTTAAAAATGAAGAGCCTGATTAAATAAAAAAAAGCTCATTGTCAACATCATGTAACTTTTACCGATAAACATAAATCACAACACAATTTGGGAGTGGAAAAAAATGCTATTAAACTAGCAATATTTATTCTGTTAAAATGAATCAAATATGGCACATAATTTTGAGGTATGGCAGTTGGAGAAAGGAGCCAAATTAGTACAAATTAGTTAGCTGATAATTCTGCAGAATTATGACAGTGTTGCTACACAACAAATCCTTTACAGGAGAATGGGACGGCTTTATGACAGATTATCTGAACCTTGAATTGTCCACAGTACATGGACTGCAAACAGGCTTCATAATTAGTCTTTGGGGCATCTTTACAGCAATCAAACAATGAGTATCAGGATGGTAAATGTTGTGGCAAACTGAGTTTGAAAACACAAGTTTGGGTTCCAAATGCTGCTTTCTTTGCCACTGACCTGTTATATTGCTTTATCCAAGTTGTTCAGTATCAACTCCACCATACAATGAAATTAAAGCTGCAGTCCCATACTCACTTACCTGAGAGTACATTACATTGAACGTAATGGTACTTCTGAGTAAACAGATATAGGATTGCACTGTAAAGTTACTTTGCATACATGTCATAAACATGCCTTGCCACATAAGAACACATCCAGGGAGCCCTAACTCTATGGATTCATTGTACTGTTTCAACAAAATTCAGGTCTTAGTTCATACCTTGCTTCACCCTACAAACTCATTGATAGGGATTGATACAGGGCCACCATAATTGGTGCAACCCGAAATGTAGTTGCTAGTTCAGAGGTGGGGAACCTCTGGCCCCCAGGCCTCCCCATTTGGCCCACCAGGATGTTTGGGGCAAACTCATGTCATACATGTGGGGCAGGTAAGGGCAGGGCTTAGCCAAAAGGGGCTTTGCAGGCATTGCCAATTGGCAACACCCGTGAAACCCCCTTGTACAGCTTCCAAAGCAATCAACAACCTGCTCATTTTCAGCAGCTTCTGAAGTGCTGCACAAAGTGGTCAGTCATGTTCAGTTCATGTACCTGAACCCAGCACTAAGCAGGCTGATGTGAGGGAAGGTCAATCCTGTCTGATTCAGGCACAGGGATCTCTGTTGTACACCCCAACCCAGCACTCAGGATGGAAACCCCTATAGAAATGGATCAGGAAAGGGTTTGCATTGAATCCTAACAAACTGAGCAGGAACCCCAGGGGAGTTAGATTCTACTGTTTGCCTGGGTTTGAAGTTCTGAAATTGAGATTTCAAAGCACTTTGCAGGTAGTAAGATGCTGATAAAATAGAGTTATTTCCCTTCATTTAACCAACTGTTTCAATACAAGCTCCTTTCTGAGTCATGATTTCTGACTTTGGGGCTTCAAAGTGCCAAACTGCCTGACGTCATTGTGACATTTATTTATTATTGCATTTGTATACCGCCCCATAGCCAAAGCTCTCTGGGCAGTTTACAACAATTAAAAACATTAAAAACAAATATACAAATTTAAAAACACATTTTTAAAAAGCAATTTAAAAACACATGCTAGAATGCCTAGGAGAAGATGAAAGTCTTGACCTGGCACTGAAAAGATAACAGTGCTGGTGCCAGGCGCATCTCGTCACAAACATCATTCCATAATTTGGGGCCACATGAGATGATTGACATATGGGCAGTTCCCACAAGCCCTACAGACCAGCTGTAACAGACATTCACTTTTTGATCTGTTTCACCTTACTGAATTCACCAGGAACAAGACACATACACAATACATAAGAACTTTTCAGGGTCCTCTTCCACCTACAACATACATTTGTTTTGTACTGAGAAAAGAAGGGTGACAAACACCCTTTGTTAGATAAGAAAACAGAGATGAAGTCAAGTGATATCTGTCACTTGGAAAAAGTGCAGGCAACAGGATCTAAATAAGAGTTTGTTCATTTTATTGATTGCCTGTCCATAATTTGCAACAGAATCCTATATATAGAATTCCAGATATCTAATAGGATGTTTCCCTCACAGTAGAGTAACCCTGAGAGGTTGCATACATCATTAATAAATAGACATGTCCTATACAATTAATAATAACGTGATTCTAATGTATGTAGGTCTTGTTTGCACAACATACCTAGCCATAATTAACATTAACCATTGTAAACATTATCCATAGTTTATAAACCTTGGTTGATGAGAAGGAATCTCACAGACAAACAGTTTAACCACATTTCATTAGACAGCTGACCTTATCTGAGTTAATGGCATCACCTATCACTCTGTCATTAGCAGGAAGGGATACATTTTACCTCACACCACACAGCCAAACAATACTTCTACTTTTTGCTATTCAGGCACTAGGCAAACCTTAACCCCCTCCTCCACGTATCTTTATGCCTTCAAAAGACTACTGCTGTGGGCTGCTCCCTTAACCTGTTACTATATTTTTTTAGGATAAACTCCACTACCACCATTTGTTACAGTTACCACCTTTGTATATATAGAGTCAACGCTTATACTTCTTATAATGTTGGCCAAGAACCAGGCATGTTTTATAAACCTAAAAGGTTTATTTAACCAAGGATATGAACAAACAAGAATACTTTTCACTCAGTATGTGGTTATAACCTCAAGCATGTGGTTACAAATTGTTGTTCTACTTTTCTTAGAAAGTACACTCATTAAGTTCCTCAAATACTATAAGTAAAACCCTGCCTCTCTACCCACTCCAACTTCCAACCCTCTGCTCTAAGCCCAGTTTCAAGCCGTATCTCTATCAAGTCTGTAGCCCATCTCTCAACTGTCATCTGAAATGGAAATGGACTGCCTTCAAGTCGATTCCAACTTATGGTGACCCTATGAATAGGGTTTTCATGGTAAGCAGTATTCAAAGGAGGTTTACCATTGACTTCCTCTGAGGCTGAGAGGCAGTGACTGGCCCAAGGTCACCCAGTGAGCTTCATGGCTATGTGGGGATTTGAACCCTGGTCGCCCAGGTTGTAACACCTTAACCACTACACCACACTGACTCTCCAACTGTCATCTACTCAAAATATAAACCAAACATCCCCCATACTCTCAACCAATCAAATACAGCATTCATTAATATTTCATCTCACTCACTCCCCATCCCATCGCTAATTACCTGAGGGCCTTTGGCCAAAAGGTGGGGTATAAATAAATTTAATAATAATAATAATAATAATAATAATAATAATAATAATAATAATAATAATAATAATAATACTTACCATACACAGCCTAATACTAACCTCTACCATAAATATTACAATGTATGTACACTGAGACATCACACCTTTCTCTGACAATATGTTACTACATCAGCAGTAGCACCCACCCACTTGCTATTGGCTGGCTGAACAGACGTGCAAGCCAAGCAACTCATAGCTTCTCTTGTGGCAGTCTTGATTTTTCCCCATCACCCTCCCTTCTCCTAGTCACAAACAGAACAGAATTAACCCCCTCAGTGCACCCTTCTGCTGTTGTTATCAAAAAACAATGAAGATAGAAATCCCCCACTTTCTCTTTAAAAGTTATTTCATGTTAGGCCTTTTGCCATTTTTTTCTTTCCTATTAAGCCTTGTTGAGAAGCAAAATGCATGCTACAGTGGTCATTAACTGAAAGTGGGCTACAGTGTTCCCTACAAGTGTTCCCTTTAAACCATCCTCACCTTATTGCACAGTGATGCACATGTAGAAATTGCTTCCTGTAGCTAATGTACGGGGATGGTCAGAACAGCTGTTGCCAGGCGGAGTAAGAGACACGAATGAGAGCCGATGAGTGCAGCTTTGTTTTTCAGCTGCTCTATACTGGTAGCTTGGTGGCTTTTTGGATCCCTGCTCTTTAACCATAGTTAAGAAGAGATACAGGTCCAGATATCATACTAAGCTCTGCTTAATGTAAACCAACTTCAAATCTTGGTTAATAAGCTCCCATGAGCCATAGTTAGTAAACCATAGTTAAGACGCAACACCAGGTTTGGACAATCAATTTTAATAACAGTTAACTAAATCATGGTTTATTATACAGCCACAAGAGTGGCTGTATATGATAGCCAGCATGGATTTTTCACATTCTGCAATGTTAAATTGAAATACCCCCCATGCCATTCTGATGCTTCCCATATGCTCATTTCAAAACAAAACCTTACAAAATGTATAGTACTGAACTCAGAAACGCTTGCTTAACAACACTGTCAATTTTCATGGCAATACACAAAACAGTCAGAGATAATCGAGAGTTCAAAGTCTAAAAAGAGAGAAAAAAACCTCAGAGCCCTTTTAGACTTTTTTCTCTGAGTTCTCATAATCTGTTGAAATTCATTAAAAATCAGTCATGTTCACAGAGTACCTGTAATACTAATACTGACCTTGCCTCATACTCTGACCTTCATCTTCTGCAGTTTAAAAGTTAAAAAAATGCCTGGCTGATTTTTAATTAATTTAAGAAAGTTTGGCTGGAAGCCTATGATAACGCGGGGCATGCTCAGTAAGAACCGTCAGTGTTCTAAAAGCCTCACAGCTGCTGGGCTTGGCTAATCAGGGGGCCACACCCACACCAGACTTTGATTTCACTTGAGACCGTCATGTCTTCCCTCAGAGAATCCTGGGAAGTGTAGTTTGTGAAGGGTGCTGAGAGGAGACTGCTATTCCACTGAGAGAGCTTCAGTGGCCAGACTGGTTTAACAGATTGAAGGTCTGTGAGGGGAACAAGGCATCTCCTAGCAGCTCTCAGCACCCTTCACTAACTACACTTCCCAGGATTCTTTGAGAGAAGCCATGACTGTCCAAAGTGAAATAAAGGCCTGGTGTGGATGTGGCCGGGGACAGCTTTGGTTTACATTTGGGTGGGAGGATGCATGTGCCTGCTGTAGAATAAAAAGGTGGGGGAAACGCTGAAAAGCAATCATACTGTTCACAAAGTTTTCCTTTTGTTCTCTGCTATCTTTTTGGCACCTTTTGAAGACTTTTCCTCTTTTAACAAGCCTTTTAAGTTGAGACCTATCCCAGTCTGTGTTAGAATTGCTTTTAATATGTTTTCTTTAATAATGTTAACCCTTTTTATAAAAAAAAATGTTTTTAAAGCTTTTTTAAAAATGTTTTTAACGTTGCTTTATTTTAATGTATTTTAATGTCTTTTTATGATGTTTTAGTGTTTTTATTGTTTCTGTTTGCCACCCTGGGCTACTGCTGGGAGGAAGGGCGGGAAATAAATCAAATAATAAATAAATAAAGGAAAGGGGCTTCCCTTCTGCCCAGTACACACCCACCAAATCTCTTCCCCCTCCCCTCCCCCAGGTCAGCGTTGGACTATGACCTGGGAGACCAGAGAAAGGCAATGGTAAAACCACCTCTGAATACTGTTTACTATGAAAACCCTATTCATAGGGTCAACGTAAGTCAGGATTGACTTGAAGGCAGTCCATTTCCATTTTCAAACATGATTGCACAGAAATAAATCCCATTGAATGCAAAAAGTATGCAAACAATCAAACCCACCCTCCCTTTTCCTCCCTATTGCCTCTTCCCTCCCCCTTCCTTTGCCCCTCCCTCCCTATCCCCATCACCTTCCAATCCCCTCCTTCGCCTCCCCCTTCCCCCTCCCCCTCCCCCTCCCCCTTTCCTCCTCCCCATGGTCAGTTTTACCTATCTTAAGCATGATTGCATGGAAGTAAATACCATTGAACTCTATAAGCCTGCAAAGGATCAAACCTGCCCTTCCCTCCCCCTTCTTTTGCCCCCTCCAATACGGTCTGTCCCCCTCCCCCTCCCCCATGGTCAGTTTTTCCTATCCTAACCATGATTGCATAGGAGTAAATCCCACTGAACTCAATAAGCATGCAAATGATCAGACCTGATTTTTTCCCTCCTTCCCCTCTCCTCTCCCTTCCTCCTCCCCTCCCTTCTTCCTTCTCCCCTGCCCACTCCAGCCCTCCCTCCCTCCCTCCCCCCCATGGTCAGTTTTACCTATACTAAGCATGATTGCACAGGAGCAAATCGCACTGAATTCAATAAACATGCAAATGATCAAACCTGTCCTTCTCCCTTCCCCGTCCTGCTTCCTCCCATCCCAGTCCTCCCTTCTGTCTTTCCTCCCCTCATTCCCTGTGGTCAGTTTCACCTATCCTAAGCATGATTGCAGGGAAGTAAATCCCACTGAACTCAATAAGCATGCAAATGATCAATCCATTCTCAGCAAACTTGGACAGGATCCCATTTCCTACCTCCCGGATTAAAAAGCAGGGAAATTCACTAATAGGCAAAAAACCTTGCAGTTTAAGAACATTTCTGTAGCCCACAGATATTTCTATCAAACTTTTAAAAGCAGGGAAATTGGGCAGCTATACTGAATGCACCAGGGGAGCAGGAGACCTGACCTCCTCTCTGAGATATTGGACTGCCCTACAAATCTGTCAAAATGCAAACACAATTTGGGCTGGTCTTTCACAGTCCAATCTACTTGCTGAGTAGCTTGGAAGATCTTGCAAGCTACACAGCAAGTGGATTGGACTGTGAAAAACCAACCCAAATTGTGTTTGCATTTTGACAAATTTGTAGGGCAGTCCAATATCTCAGAGGGGAGGTCAGGTCTCCTGCTCCCCTGGTGCATTCAGTATAGCTGTCCATTTTCCCTGCTTTTTAAAGTTTGATAGAAATATCTGTGGGCTATAGGTACATTCTTAAACAGCAAGGTTTTTTGCCTATTAGTGAATAAATCATGGCTTAGTGTGTTTTATGAACCAGACCATAGCAAAAATGGCACTATCCACGCACAAGTTGGAAGGAATCAACTTATTTGGAGGAACCCCAAAGTATGCAGAATGATAAAAACAAGAATTAGAAAAAACAATCTATGGAGATTTTTTAAAAAACCTCCAAAACAACCAAATGGGAACTGAGAATGCTCAGTAGCCACAGAATGCTGTGTGTGTTGAATTGTGGATGAAAAAACAGAGCACAGGATGGAATGGAGGATCCTGGGAAATGGCATTGCTAACTGACTGAACAGGAGTCCTCCACACTGCTGCTTTTTGTTACATATCCCATCTGGTGTTTTTTCCAAATTCCCAAACAATAACATACAGAATAAATATTAATGGACACTAACATTTCTAAGAACAAGTGCTGAATCTACACAAGCAAACCCGAAGTCATTTTGCAAAGAAGTTAAATTTGCCATGAAACTTTACCATTAAAAGCAATCAACAATCCTTAAATTTATTCTTCTGCATCATGAATCAATACTGAATCAAGAAGCAATGGGATTAATAGCATGGTAGACACACCACCACATCTGACACCCTGCTATTTGCACTGGCCAGGGTGGAAGGGGGGATAATTTTTTTGGTGCGCTAGCTCCAAGGGGGCACTGCAGAGCGGCCCATGTCTCCAGCTCTTGGACCAGCTTAGGATCGAGTGGATCCTTGGCTGCCTCCACCCCACCTCCATTCTGCCCCATTTCAAGGCTTTACGCCAGATACTGCCAGCAGAAACAGCACCAATGGTAAAAGGAAACCTGTGCCACATTCTCACTCACTCCAGCAGTACTGGATCAGAGTTAGGCTTGCTTTGACCATCCCCTAAAATATTATTCTGGAAGCTTTTATAGAAGGAACAAAAATCTGTACTACAGGTGTCACAGCTGTATACCAGGAACTTGGAGCAACAAACTGGGAAGAATTTAACTTCTTCAGATCATTTGTCAAGCATCCCAAAATCTTTATGTTAATACACCCAATATGAACAACTATCTACTGAAGTAAATCTTGCTAGTTTACTCGAGTCTTTTTCTATGATGCTGTAAAAATGTACTTAGATCATGTGTTATAATACAACTACAACTTGAGAAACACAAAACAATAAAATATCTGCACTGTTTATTTCAATAAACATCTTAACTGTTGCAATTAGAGGAGGTGATATTATCAACACATTATTATTCTAGCTGTTTGAGGACTAGAATGACTGTCTTTGTCATTCATATAGCTAAGAGTTATTTAGGGAGTTCCAGCTTGTGTTTTCTACTCCAGGGCTATGCCATTATAAGTGGAAGCAGTACTTCCCATAACTGTTGTACAAACAGTGCTTATGTATAACTCCTTATGGTTTTCCAGGCTGTGTATGTTTCATAATGAACAATGCAATAAACATGGAGTGTTCACAGTGTTAATTCATGCTCCCAGTGGGAACAGTTTGTACAACAAGATAAAATTATCACATTATAATAACTAAATATGCATCAGGCAAAAGCATGCTTCAATTAATCATCAAAAGTTTGCAGTGTTATTTTAAGTCTTAATTAAGAAGAATGTTTCGTGGCTCTTTTTAGTATGAAATAAATGAACTAAAGGAAGAGCTGAGAGAAAAACCAGTACAGCCAAATTATTCTCATATCCCACATCCCTGTATTTTGTAAGAAGATGATCAGCAACATGAAAGAGTTATAGAACTTCCTAGAACATAAAGACATTTTGGCTTTTATTTTGTTTAGAGAGAAGAAACATCCAAATTCAAGAGCTCATCTCAGTTTACTTTTAAGACAATTGTTAAAATATTCCAACATAGGTTAACAAGAATTATGACTTGGATTTTTTTTAATAAAAAATATTGCTTTTGCCTTGTGAATTTTTAAGAGAAGAAATATTACAAGATGGAAAATACTGGCAGGGAGCATTTCACCATATACCGCTACTGAATCTCTTCTAGCTTTAACATATTAAGCAGCTATTTACCCCAATATATGTTCTTCTCTATTGTTTCAGTACATACTACTAACAATAAGGCAATTTCGGCATAATCTAGTCAAGGTTAATTCATTCTAAGTCCCACTGATTTCAACGAAAAACATTTAAGCAGATGCATAAGTTATGTGTAGATATGTCAGCAGGACACAAGGTAAGCACTATCCAATGTTAAAGTGTGAAGGAGGAAACTCTAAATTTCACCACTTAGATATGCTAATGATTAAGCGGTATAGTATTAACCCATAAACAAATAAATAATGTGGTTACCATTTTTGGAGGCAGAAGTGTGTTGCTGGTTTAATTTAGTGTCCTCCCCACACACCCATAGCAGCATCTGATTCTGGATGAACAATGTAATTTGTTCTTTACTTGAAAAGTTGTTTCTCTCTCCTGGATTTCTCTGAAGGTCAAGTACTGATATCCACATTGCTGGAGCAATGTCCATATTCAGTAGTATTGGGACAACCACATGCCAGCCTTGGGACCAAGGGCTCATCCATACATCTGTATAATCAGTAATGTAAACACCTTGTGCCTGTATTAATTCACACTCGTCCATATGATGTTTTCCTCTAGTCACTGCCATATCACACTTTCCCCTCCTTTGATCCAGAGTTTCCAATACCAAGCATACACCAAAAAGTAGAGAAACAGTGATTACAAAGAGTTGCTGAAGAGGGATGCCAATTGCATTGTCTCGCATTTTCATCTCTTTCCATACCTTCTGCTTCTGTTGGGTTCCCATTGGCTCCCTCACCCTTCTCCCTTCTGATATGAACCACTCAGCAACACAACAAGATGAGAAGGAGGGAGGGGAGTTGTAAACAATAAATATGAGGATTTGAGTACAAAGAAAGTGCAAAACAATTAGTTTTCGACTACCAGCAGACAACACTAATAAGGAAACTGTGATTTTTAGTATGGTCTCGATGAGCCCCAAGATTCTTTGTGATGTACGAGTATAAGTATGGACAAGTATGATGTATGAGCACAAGTATGGACCTTTGTGTGAGCAGAGAATGGGGAGACCCACAGATCTTAGGCAAGATTCTAGGATAAGTTAGCAAAGCCATGGTCCTTCAGACACAATACTTTATCCCTGAGACTGAGCACTAGCAAAAGCTTGTAGTGACAAAGCAGTGACACAAAGTATAAGAGTCGTCTATAGAGGCAAAGGAGATAGAGATAGGTTGTTTTCACTCCTTGTCTCACAAAGGATGCTGCTGTTCCTGCTTGTACACAGTATGGTTAAAACAAACCATATTTCATGACATAGCATTATGTTCAAATGGCCACTAGCTCAAAAAGCATCCAGACTGATGATTTAGTAGCATGCAATTTTATGAATTTAATCTATCAACTGGTTAAAAAGCAGATTATTAATCAACTCAAAAGTTTTTGATCAGTGGACCGCCTTAGTTAAAGAATACCTTACATTTTCCCTATCAGGGTCAAAAAATACATTTTAAATAATGAATAATTAAAACATGAATTAATTGGTCTTAATAGGTTAACTTAACTTAATAGGTTTGCTGTGATGAAAGCCAAATAAATTGTCCATATTAGCCAATCTGTGGAAACAAAATATTTCTGATAAAATATTAATATTATGTTGTCTTATCTAATTCAAATGTGAAATACAACCTGGGAGACCAGGGTTCGAATCCCCATATAGCCATGAAGCTCACTGGGTGACCTTGAGCCAGTCACTGCCTCTCAGCCTCATGAAAACTCTATTCATAGGGTCACCATAAGTCGGAATCGACTTGAAGGCAGTACATTTACATTTACTGTTATTGTGATGCCTACGCAATTGTTTTGTTACTTGATGTGTGCTTCACCTACAGTAGTCAGACAAAATACTTATAAAAAGAGAAGTTTAAAAAACAATTTAAACTGTAATCTTATGCCCACTTACTGAAGATGGGACTTACATCTCAGTCAAGGCTGTCAAGTCTCCAGGTTTTGCCTGGAGACTCCAGATATTTGGGGTCCCCTCTGGGTCTCCAGGTGAGTCACTTCAATCTCCAGACTCTCAGGTTTATTTTTTAAAAATTAAGTTTCTAGGTGCTCTGCTTCAAGAGATACACACCACAATGTCATCCGCCCACCCCCACAGCTTCTGTTAAATTAGCTGGTAGCTGGATGCTCTAACCTGCTCTTTTCATGTTTGTAGCCAATAAGTGAAGTCAGGGTTTTGATTGACAAGGGATTTCTTGACCTCCAAGCAGTAGCTAGAACCCATTGCAAGGCCAGAAAATTGTTGTTTTTTCCTACTTCTCTGAAGATCTCATAAATTGAGTAAACTAACGTTCCTTTTCCCCCTGTAGGATGCACACCTTAATGTGGTGAGGGGGTTTCAGAGTGCTGAAGAAGCTGAGAGCAATGCCGTCAGGAGTCTAGACCAAGAGGCTACACTCCTAGCAGGGGCACAGAAAGTGGAATGGTCAAAGCTGAAACACCAGACTAAGATGCATCCAAACTCAGAGGAAAGCAATGGTAAACCACCTCTGAATACCTCTTACCATGAAAACCCTATGAACACAGTATCCAAAATGCAACACGTGGTAGTGCTGGAAGATGAGACCCCCAGGTCAGAAGTCACTCAACGAGCTACTGGGGAGGAACAAAGGACAAGTACTAGTAGCACTGTGCCTATAACTGTTAACAGAAGGTGGAGAAGTTCCATACTTTCTGTGAAAACAAGACCAGGAGCAGAGTACGGTACAGATCATGAACTGGTTGTATCAAAAATCATAGTAAAGCTAAAGAACAACAAAGCAATCATAATGCCAAAATACAATTTAAATAACATCCCAGAAGAATCTAAAGGTCAAATAAGGAACAGGTTTGAGGCTTTAAACCTAGCTGACAGAGAACCAGAAGAGCTATGGATTGAAGTCAGAGACATTATCAGGGAAGAATGCAAAAAGACAATACCACTAGTTAAAAAGATAAAGATATTAATGGATGACTGATGAAACTCTTAAAATGGTTAAAGAGAGAAGGAAAGCAAAAGCAAAAGAGACAGAAACATGCTTAGAACCTTAAATGCAACTATACAGTGACTAGTACGTAGGGACAAAGAGAACTATTACAATAGTTATTGTACAGAAATAGAAGAGAATAACAAAAAGGGTAGAACAAGAGCCCTATTCCAAAAGATTAGAGAAATGAAAGGGAAATTTAAAACAAGAGTAGGGATGTTGAATAATCAATGGGGGAACACACTGACTGACCAAAATGAAATAAAAGAAAGATAGAAGCAATACACTGAAGAACTCTATAAAAGAGATGCAAGGATGACAGATTCATTCATGGAGGAACCGTATAATGAAGGACCAGAAATTTTAGAATGTGAGGTGAAAGCTGCTCTTAAAATACTTGGAAGAAACAAATCACCAGGAACAGATAGCATACCAATAGAGTTGCTACAAGCTACTGACACTGAATCTGTCCAAATTTTGACAAAATTTTGTCAACAAATATGGAAAACTAAACAATGGCTCGCAGACTGGAAGCATTCAATATACATCCCAATTCCAAAGAAAGGGAATCCCAGGGAATGCAGTAATTATCAAATTATTGCCTTAATATCCCATACAAGTAACGTAATGCTCAAGATTCTATAACAAAGGCTCTTACCGTATATGGAGTGAGAAATGCCAGGTATCCAAGCTGGATTTTGAAAGGGAAGAGGCACCAGAGATCATATCGCAAACATACGTTGGATAATGGAAGGGACCAAGGAAGTTGAGAAGGAAATCACCCTGTGCTTTATAGATTACAGCAAAGCCTTTGATTTTGTGGATCATGAAAAACTATGGAATGTTTTAAAAGAAATGGGGGTACCACAACATCTAATTGTCCTGATGCGCACCCTATACTCTGGACAAGAGGCTAGTGTAAGGACAGAATATGGAGAAACCGATTGCTTCCCCATCGGAAAGTGTGTGAGGGGTGTATTTTATCACCCTATTTATTTACTATACCATATATATTACTATATATTTATTTACTATACCATACGGAAAGCAGGACTGGACCAAGATGAAGGAGGTGTGAAAATTGGAGGGAGAAATATCAATAATTTAAGATATGCAGACGATACCATACTACTAGCAGAAACCAGTAATGATCTGAAACAAATGCTGATGAAAGTTAAAGGGGAAAGTACAAAAGCAGGACTACCGCTTAACGTCAAGAAGACTAAATTAATGACAACAGAAGGTTTATGTAACATTAAAGTTGACAACAAGGACATTGAACTTGTCAAGGATTATCAATACCTTGGCACAGTCATTAACCAAAATGGAGACAATAGTCAAGAAATCAGAAGGCGGCTAGGACTGGGGGGGAGGCAGCTATGACAGAACTAGAAAAGGTCCTCAAATGCAAAGATGTATCACTGAACACTAAAGTCAGGATCATTCAGACCATGGTATTTCCGATCTCTTTGTATCGATGTGAAAGTAGGACAGTGAAAAAAGTGGATAACAGAAAAATCAACTCATTTGAAATGTGGTGTTGGAGGAGAGCTTCATGCATACCATGGAATGCAAAAAAGACAAATAATTGGGTGTTACAACAATTTAAACCACAACTATTAGAAGCTAAAATGATGAACCTGAGGTTATCATACTTTGGACGCATAATGAGAAGACATGATTCACTAGAAAAGACTATAATGCTGGGAAAAACAGAAGAGAGTAAAAAAAGAGGAAGGCCAAACAAGAGATGGATTGATTCCATAAAGGAAGCCACAGACCTGAACTTACAAGATCTGAACAGGGTGGTTCACAACAGGTGCTGTTGGAGGTTGATGATTCATAGGGTCGCCATAAGTTGTAGTCAATTTGAAGGCACATAACAACAACAACAACAACAACATTTACCTTCCTGGGCTCACTTCAGGTGTTGGAGGCCAGATGGAAGGAAAATGACACCGAGAAATATTTGGCTACCGGGCCAAGTTCATGGTTCTAGTTTTGGTGTACAAAGCCCTATACAACTTGGGACCAGGATACCTTATATACCCAGTTGATCACTGCACTCTGCAGGTGAGGGCCTCCTGCAGATACCATCTTATGGGAAATGGACCTTTAGTGTGGCAGTACCTACCCTGTGGAATTCCCTGCCCTTAAATATTAGGCAGGCGCCCTCTCTGTTATCTTTTTGGCACCTATTGAAGACTTTCCTCTTTCAACAAGCCTTTTATGTAGAGACCTATCCCAGTCTGCGTCTGGTTGGAATTGCTTTTTAATATGTTTTCTTTAAACCTTCCCCCCCCCAAACAATATATTTTAACCCTTTTTATTTAAGTTGTTTTTAAAGCTTTTAGAAAAAATGTTTTTAAAGTTGTTTTGTTTAAATGTATTTTAAGGTCTGGTTTTATGTTTTAAAGTGTTTTTAGTGCTTTTGTTTGCTGCCCTGGGCTCCTGGTGGGAGGAAGGACAGAATATAAATAAATAAAAAAATATTGCAGAGAGGGAAATTACAGGTGTGTGGGTGGCATTTAGCACCTCCTGCCCATGCACCCTTAAGAATCAGACCTCTACCTCTAGTTTCTGTATGACAGAGGCAGATCTGTATCTGCCACCTCATACTTATTTTGAACCCAGTATGTTCAAAATATGTATGAAGTGGCAACTACATATCTAGACCTACATACAGACCTACATATCTAGACCTACATCTATCTATGCCTACATATCTAGACCTAGATCAAAATGTGGCTCTATACATTTATTGATTTATTAAACTCAGAAAAATGTAGTAAGGAAGCGAAGCCACAAATCAAATGGTCTTCGATGTCTGTATACTAATGCCAGAGCATGGGAAACAAGCAGGACAAATTTGAACTCTTAATACAGGAGGGTAATTATAACTTGATAGGTATAACTGAAACTTGGAGGGATGACTCCCATGACTGGAATACAGCAATTAAAGGATATAACTTGTTCAAAAAGAACAGAAGGAATAAAAAGGGAGATGGAGTCGCGCTATATGTTAAAAATATATATCCCTGCACAGAAATACAGGAAGATGAGCTTGGTAGCTCCACCGAGAGTATCTGAATTAAAATTAATGGGGCAAGTAATAAAAGGAATGTGGTGCTTGGAGTCTACTACCGACCACCCAATCAAGGAGAAGATGAGAATGTAAGTTTTGAAAAGCAAACTGCCAATGTTTCAAGGAGGCATGATGTAGTAGTAATGGGGGACTTCAATTATCCTGATATCTGTTGGGAGACAAATTCTGCCAAACATGGCAGCTCCAAGAAATTTCTGTCTTTTGTTGGAGATAACTTTCTCCTACAGAAAGTGGAGAAAGCAACCAGACGATAAGCTATCCTAGACTTGATTCTAACCAATGGAGATGATTTGGTGGATAAAGTGGCAGTTATGGGAACTCTGGGGGAAAGTGACCACACCATACTTGAATTCTTGTTTTTAATAGAAGCAAAAGCTGAGAGCAGCCATATGTGCACCCTGGACTTCAGGAAAGCTGATTTGAATAAACTCAGAACAATTGTAAGTACAGTTCCATGGCAAGCAACCCTAATGAGAAAAGGAATCCAAGATGGGTGGGAGTTTCTAAAAAAGGAAATTCTAAAAGCGCAATGGGAAGCAATTCCAGCAAGAAAAAATGGGGGAAACAGCAGAAGAAGCCAATGTGGCTTCACAGAAAGCTTAGAGATGACCTGAAAATAAAAAAGGACACATACAGGAAGTAGAAAGAAAGACAGGCCACAAAGGAAGAGTACAGGCAGGTATCACGGAATTGCAGGGATGGTGTCAGGGAGGCTAAAGCTGAGAATGAGCTACGGTTAGCGAGGGATGCTAAAAGCAACAAAAAAGCTTTCTTCAGGTACGTCCATAGTAAAAGACAGAGAAAGGAAATGGTGGCACAGCTACTCAATGAGGATGGCAAAATAACAGATGACAAAGAAAAGGCAGAAGTGCTGAATTCCTACTTTGGCTCAGTCTTCTCCCAAAAAAGGGTCTATGACCCTTCTGGGAAACATGAAGTAGAAGAGGCAGGACTGGAGCTTGAGACTGATAGACAAACGGTCAAGGAATACCTAATCACTTTGAACGAGTTCAAATCGGCAGGGCCCGATAAACTGCATCCAAGAGTATTGAAGGAACTGGCTGAAGTACTCTCAGAACCACTGTCCATTATCTTTGCGAAATTGTGGAGGACTGGTGAAGTGCTGGATGACTGGAGAAGAGCTAATGTTGTCCCTATCATCAAAAAGGGCAAAAAGGAGGAACCAGGGAACTACAGACCAGTCAGCCTAATATCAATTCCTGGAAAAACTCTGGAGCAGATTGTAAAGCAGTCAATCTGTAAGCACCTTGAAAAAAATGCAGTGATTACTAGCAGCCAACATGGATTTATGAAGAACAAATCCTGCCAAACTAATTTTATCTCATTTTTTGATCGGGTAACCTCCCTTGTAGACTGTGCGAATGCTGTGGACGTAATATATCTCGACTTCCACAAAGCTTTTGACAAAGTGCCCCATGATATTCTGATTAGCAAGCTACCTAAATGTGGGCTGGATGGAACAACTATCAGGAGGATCCACAGTTGGCTCCAGAATTGTACTCAAAGAGTGCTTACCAATGGTTCCTTCTCAAACTGGGTGGAAGTAACGAGTGGGGTATCACAGGGCTTGGTCCTGGGCCCAGTGCTCTTCAATATTTTTATTAACGACTTGGATGAGGAGATACAGAGCATGCTTATCAAATTTGCAGATGATAAAAAGTTGGGGGGCACAGCTAATACCATGGAAGACAGAAACAAAATTCAAAGGCAGCTTGATAGGCTGGAGCATTGGACTGAAAACAACAGAATGAAATTCAACAGGGATAAATGCAAAGTTCTACACTTGGGAAAAAGAAACCAAATGCACAGTTATAAGATGGGGGATACCTGGCTCAGCAATACAACATGTGAGAAGGATCTTGGAATTGTTGTTGATCACAAGCTGAATATGAGCCAACAGTGTGATGTGGCTGCAAAAAAGGCAAATGCTATATTAGAATGCATGAACAGAAGTATAGTTTCCAAATCGTGTGAAGTATTAATTCCCCTCTATTCAGCACTGGTTAGGCCTCATCTTCAATACTGCATCCAGTTCTGGTCTCCACACTTCAAAAACTATGCAGAGAAACTGGAACAGGTTCAGAGGAGGGCAACAAGGATGATCAGAGGACTGGAAACAACGTCCTATGAGGAGAGACTGAAAGAACTGGGCATGTTTAGCCTGGGGAAGAGAAGACCGAGGGGAGATATGATGCCACTCTTCAAGTACATGAAAGGTTGTCACACAGAGGAGGGCCGGGATCTCTTCTCAATCGTCCCAGACTGCAGGACATGGACTAATGGGCTCAAGTTGCAGGAAGCCAGATTTCGACTGGACAACAGGAAAAACTTCCTAACTGTTAGAGCCATACGACAATTGAACCAATTACTTAAAGAGGTAGTTGGCTCTCCGACACTGGAGGCATTCAAGAGGCAGCTGGACAGCCATCTGTTGGGAATGCTTTGATTTGGATTCCTGCATTGAGCAGGGGGTTGGACTTGATGGTCTTATAGGCCCCTTCCAACTCTAGTATTCTATGATTCTATGAAACTGTTGTTGTGTGCCTCCAAGTCGACTACGACTTATGGCGACCCTATGAATCAGCGACCTCCAAGAGCATCTGTCATTAACCACCCTATTCAGATCTTGTAAGTTCAAGTCTGTGGCTTCCTTTATGGAATCAATCCATCTCTTGTTTGGCCTTCCTCTTTTTCTACTTCCTTCTGTTTTTCCCAGCATTATTATCTTTTCTAATGAATCATCTCTTCTCATGATGTGTCCAAAGTATGTTCACCTCAGTTTCATCATTTTAGCTTCTAGTGATAGTTCTGGTTTACTTTGTTCTAACACTCAATTATTTGTCTTTTTCACAGTCCATGGTATGCACAAAGCTCCCCTCCAACACCACATTTCAAATGAGTTGATTTTTCTCTTAGCCGCTTTTTTCACTGTCCAACTTTCACATCGATACAAAGAGATCAGAAATACCATGGTCTGAATGATCCTGACTTTAGTGTTCAGTGATACATCTTTGCATTTGAGGACCTTTTCTAGTTCTCTCACAGCTGCCATCGCCAGTCTAGCCTTCTTCTGATTTCTTGACTATTGTCTCCATTTTGGTTAATGACTGTGCTGAGGTATTGATAATCCTTGACAAGTTCGATGTCCTCATTGTCAACTGTAAAGTTACATAAATCTTCTGTTGTCATTAATTTAGTCTTTTTGACATTCAGCTGTAGTCCTGCTTTTGTGCTTTCCTCTTGAACTTTCATCAGCGTTCGTTTCAAATCATTACTGGTTTCTGCTAGTAGTATGGTATCGTCTGCATATCTTAAATTATTGATATTTCTCCCTCCAATTTTCACACCTTCATCTTGGTCCAATCCTGCTTTCCGTATGATATGTTCTGCATATAGATTAAATAAACAGGGTGATAAAATACACCCATCTCACACCCTTTCTAATGGGGAACAAATTGGTTTCTCCATATTCTGTCCTTACAGTAGCCTCTTGTCCAGAGTATAAGGTGCGCATCAGGACAATCAGATGCTGTGGCACCCCCATTTCTTTTAAAGCATTCCATAGTTCCATAGTTTTTCATGATCTACACAGTCAAAGGCTTTGCTGTAATCTATAAAGCACAGGGTGATTTTCTTCTGAAATTCCTTGGTCTGTTCCATTATCCAACGTATGTTTGCGATTTGATCTCTGGTGCCTCTTGCCTTTCAAAATCCAGCTTGGACGTCTGGCATTTCTCACTCCATATATGGTAAGAGCCTTTGTTGTAGAATCTTGAGCATTACTTTACTTGCATGGGATATTAAGGCAATAGTTTGATAATTACTGCATTCCCTGGGATTCCCTTTCTTATAATTGGGATGCATATTGAATGCTTCCAGTCTGCGGGCCATTGCTTAGTTTTCCATATTTCTTGACAGATTTTTGTCAAAATTTGGACAGATTCAGTGTCAGTAGCTTGTAGCAACTCTATTGGTATGCCATCTATTCCTGGTGATTTGTTTCTTCCAAGTATTTTAAGAGCAGCTTTCACCTCGCATTCTAAAATTTCTGGTTCTTCATCAAATGGTTCCTCCGTGAATAAATCTGTCATCCTGACATCTCTTTTATAGAGGTCTTCAGTGTACTGCTTCCATTTTCCTTTTATTTCATTTTGGTCAGTCAGTGTGTTTCCCTGTTGATTATTCAACATCCCTACTCTTGGTTTAAATTTCCCTTTCATTTCTCTAATCTTTTGGAATAGGGCTCTTGTTCTACCCTTTTTGTTGTCCTCTTCTATTTCTATACAGTAACTATTGTAATAGTTCTTTGTCCCTACGTACTAGTCGCTGTACTGTTGCATTTAGCGTTCTGACCGTGTTTCTGTCTCCTTTTGCTTTTGCTTTCCTTCTCTCTTTAACCATTTTAAGAGTTTCTTCAGTCATCCATTGCGGTCTTTCTGTCTTTTTAACTAGAGGTATTGTCTTTTTGCATTCTTCCCTGATAACGTCTCTGACTTCATTCCATAGTTCTTCTGGTTCTCTGTCAACTAAGTTTAAAGCCTCAAACCTGTTCCTAATTTGACCTTTATATGCTTCTGGGATGTTATTTAAATTGTATTTTGGCATTATGATTGCTTTGTTGGTCTTCTTTAGCTTTACTCTGATTTTTGATACAACCAGTTCATGATCTGTACCGCAGTCTGCTCCTGGTCTTGTTTTCACAGAAAGTATGAAACTATTAATTTCAGTAAAAGACACAGTATTTGAGGTAACATTCAGCATCTCACTGTTCTTTCAACATCAATGGCAACTTCAAATGCCAGCATAAACAGTCATGTCTTGAGGTAGTGTCTAAATATTAAGTGTGTGTGCCAGCTTAATTTCAAGAGGCAGTGAATTCCAAAGCCAGCGAATTCCAAAGCCAGCATGCCATGTGCTGTATGTCATCTCCTAATGTGTAGCTCCTAATAACCGGTCTCCCAAGCACATTTCAGCTCCTAGGCAGGACTATAGAGAGGGAGGCGATCCTTCAAGTATTGCTCATTAATTTTTCTTTCCTCTCATTGACATCTTTCTCCTTTTTATATTTCCCCTTTTGCCAGAAGACCACCCTCATTTCCACTTATACGCTATAGCTGACAGGACTGGTGCATTTTATGGTTCCTAAATTCTCTCACAAAGCATGAGCAATGCTCTTTGCTACATGTTGAGTCTACATTAGGTCTATTTCTTCCTTCAATTAAGTCAATAGAGTGCAACAAAACTCCCATTGACTTAAACAGATACACATTTGAGCCTGCTGTTATATAAATTCAGCAATTATTGCAGTGTATACAACAATAAATAATAACATAGCAATTAAGCAGCCTTCTGCAGCCATAACAGTTACTTTTGCTGATTATGAAAAACAGCACCCAGTGCAAATGAATCATACTTCATCTAAATCTTGAAAAATGCCACATGGGAAAGAATTGCTCCAGATAAGAAGGTCATGAAAATATAATGCATTTCAGCACAGCCTCCCTGGGGTATATATATCTGATTATATCAAGCCTTTCAGAGGTGATGCACAGGATTTCAATTCCTGGATGAGTTCATCAACATGACAGGCACATGATATTAATATCACTACTATAGTTGTTTAGTTACATGCTTGATATTAATCCTGACAATCTTTCTTTACATTACTTAAATACTCTTAGCCATTCCTCAATACACTCTACTGCTGAAAAACCGAATTAAAGTGATAGGACTAGTGCCAATCAGTCATTTAAAAGATTACTGTGTGAATGCATAATTCATCTAAAAAAAAAAGTGAAATGTACAAGATATTATAACCCCAGACTAAACCTCATGTAAGTTAATAAAACACTGATATGGTTTGCTATTGGCCAGACCTCAAGAGGTATCCCAAGTGAAATCCTCATTCAACCTGTCTGCCATATTAGGCTGAAATCAAGGTTTTAAAAATCCACAATAGCTAGCCATTCATTAATTATGTGCATCAACTTTCAGAACAAGTTTTTTCCATATCTGGTGGGGAGATGAATAGAGGAGCTGCACCTTGTGGGACTTAACTTGTATGCTCCCCTAAAAGCTACAGGATCCTTCTTAGTGACAAACTATTGTTCCTAGATGGGCACAATCTAGCCAAAATAAAGCAATTTTATGCAGCATGAATTTCAATGAGAGAATTACGTTTGAGCTATAGTCTCTGTCATTGAAATCTGTGAAACCTAAAAATGCACAGATTAGTTAAATCATAACTGTTGGTAATAGCGAACACATAGCTTATACCAAGTCAGGCCACTGATCCCTCTAGCTCTGTACCATTTAGGCTGACTGGCAGAAACTCTCCGAGCCTGAGCTGGAGATATTAGGAACTGACTCTCTGACCATTTATTTATTTATGTTTAAAATACTTATAAACTAGGGATAGGTGAGAATTCTGCTGAATCCAGATATAGCACCGAATTTTTCAGTGGTCCATATATTCTCCATCTTTGCGGAGTGATGCGGTTTGCTCGAAACTTCAGCAGCTTTCCCCCAACAATGGAAAAAGCCAGTCTCTGCTTGATAACATGAAACTGACCAGCCTCAGAGAAAGCCACTTTCCTTTCCTTTATCAGTATTAATACTGATATGAATATCAATATTTTCAGGACAAAAACTGGACCAATAAAAGCAACAGATAGCAGACCAAGAACAAACATGAACTGACAACTGCCTGTCAGGTCAACAGAATGCTTTCGATGTGGCACTGGCCTACAACTCCCATCCCTATTATAAATTGCTTTATTTTTTTAAATTGCAAAGTGGTGTACAAAAGAATAAAAAGCATACAATAAAAAAATACTGGAGGTCTGCAACTGCTTTGTGTTGGGGCTGAAAAAATGAGGCTAATCAGGGAGATACCTGAAAGAGCGCCTCCACCGCCACCAATTATGCCGCCCAACTAGATCAGCCACACAAGGCCTTCTCTCAATCCCTCCAACCAAAACAGCTAGGTTGGTGGGTACTAGGGAGAAGGCCTTTTTTGTGGTGGCCCCCACTCTCTGGAACTCCTTCCCATATGATCTTCGACATGCCCCTTCCCTAGATGTATTCCGCAAGGCCCTGAAGACGTGGCTATTCCAGCAAGCCTTTGAGGTCATTGGGTAAATCACCATGATTCTGTCATTTATCGTATGTTGTTATTATAATTGCTTTTATATGTATTGATGACTGTCCAGTATTTTACCTATTGTTATTAATGTGATTACATCTGTTATTGTATTTTATCTCTTTTAATGTACGTCGCCTAGAGTGGCTAATTGCCAGATAGGCGACAAACAAATTAAATATTATTATTATTATTATTTTACTCTTCCTGAAGTTAAACCACAATGTCAACAATTCCCACCCCTGACTCAGATCAGGGCACGTCACTCTTCTTTTATGTACAGTCTACTTTTCTGCAGAGCTTGGAAAAGTTACTTTTTTGAACTACAACTCCCATCAGCCCCAGCCAGCATGGCACTGGCTGGGGCTGATGGGAGTTGTAGTTCAAAAAAAGTAACTTTTCCAAGCTCTGCTTTTCTGTACAGTATAGCTCTACATTTTTCTGTTTCTCTACCCGTAGCTCCATGGGTTCTGCAAGTGATGCTCTCTAAATGCTGCTTGCAGAGCACTGATGAGCTCTGAATGATTTGTTGTTGTTGTTAAAGCAGAGGCTTACTTAACTTTTTTTTTTAAAAAGCCACTGCTTTTCTTGAAGAAAAAAAATTCTCCAGTGCTCTTCAGCATTCTGCAGACAGTACTGGGGGAAGTTTCATCTTGTAAAGTCTATTGTAGGACATCCTTTTCCAACACAAACAAGTGAAAGGAAAACTAACTGGCTGGTGTGAAGCTGCTAATATTTTAAAACTGTACAAACAAGAATACATACCACTTGACCACCTCTCAATTATTTTAAGATAAAAAAGAGCAAGTGACTAACCCCCCCCCATTCCCACACTCCCTTACAATATGAAACTAATATGGATGTTGGAGTTTTAGTTGGCCTAATATAAACGGTAATATGGATTATGGAGAAAAGTAAATCCTTTTTACTTCCCTCACATCCTTTACATCTGGATATACATAGTAGACTTAATCCCCTTTGGAGGGGCTCCTGTGCTAGCAAGTTTCATCTGCATCTAGCAAAAGGGAAACAAAGTTATAGCCCATTTCCCATAAGAGTGAATGGGGCACACAGGTCTCTATTTTATATTGAGCAGCTTGGAACCCAATTTGAATTACAGCTCAAAGTGGACAGAGTCTCAAAAACAGACCAGAATTTTTCAAAAACAAAGATGCAAGGTGAATCTTGGGGCCCATGCACAACACTAAAAAATACCCCTTAACCAATATCACTACTTTGAAAATGCTTAGATGAACAAAATCACTTTTAACATGCCACTATGCATGCCACTATGCTAAAGTCCTTCCCCAAGTCTAGGTTAGTTGCACTTAAGTCCCATTTAAATTAGTGGGATAATTCAGTCATAACTTAGCTTCAATCCTAACCTTGTCTACTCAGAAGTAAGTCCCACAGAATTCAATGAGGTTTATTCCCAGGTAACTGGGTTAGGATTGCACTCCTAGTTCCCATTGAAATCAATGGGATGTAAGTGTAACTAGCCTAGTCTGGATCCAATCCAATTACTTTTTAAAAGAACTTAGCGAGAGATATAATAATAATAATAAAATTTTATTTTTGAGTCGCCTATCTGGCCAAATTAACGGCCACTCTAGGCGACGTACACAATAAGATAAAATACAACATATAAAATACAACATAATCAAAAACCTCAAACTGTAATTAATCAAAATCATCCACAACTGTATCACACTAAAATCAGTCCAGCCCAGGAATCTTATATGCCTGCCTGAATAGCCAGGTTTTTAAGGCTCGGCGGAAACTTGGCAAGGAGGGGGCATGTCGAAGGTCATAGGGCAGGGAATTCCAAAGGGTGGGGGCCACAATCGAAAATGTCCTCTCTCTGGTCCGCACCAGCCTAGCTGTTTTCACTGGTGGGACCGAGAGAAGGTCTTGTGAGGCTGATCTCATCAGGCGGCATATTTGGTGATGCTGGAGGCGCTCCTTCAGATAAACTGGGCCAAAACCGTTTAGGGCTTTAAAGGTAAGTACCAACACCTTAAATTGGGCCCGGTAAACAACTGGTAACCAGTGTAGGTCTTCCAACACCGGAGTGATGTGATCCTGGCGACGGCAGTTCTTAATCAAACGTGCCACCGCATTCTGCACCAGCTGTAATTTCCGGACCGTTTTCAAGGGTAGCCCAATGTAGAGCGCATTACAGTATTCTAAGCGAGAGGAGACTAGGGCATGTACCACCCGTGGGAGCAGATGGACAGGAAGGTAGGGTCGCAGCCTCTGTATAAGATGTAATTGATACCAAGCTGCCCGGCTCACTGCTAAAACCTGAGCCTCCATGGACAGCTGGGAGTCAAGAACGACTCCGAGGCTGCAGACCTGGTCCTTCAGGGGTAATCTTACCCCATTAAACACCAGGTCTATATCTCCTAAACTTCTTTTGTCTCCCACTAGCAGCACCTCGGTCTTCTCAGGGTTCAGCCTCAGCCTATTACCTCCCATCCATTCACTTACGGACTCTAGGCACTTGGAAATGGTATCCACAGCCATCTCTGGTGAGGATTAAACGAGAGATAGAGCTGAGTGTCATCCGCATATTGGTGACACTGCAACCCAAATCTCCTGATGATGCCTCCCAGAGGCTTTACATAGATGTTAAATAGCATGGGGGAGAGGATAGATCCCTGTGGCACACCACAATTGAGAGGCCAAGGGTCTGAAACCTCATCTCCCAACGCTACTTGTTGATGCCTGTCTGAGAGATAGGAACAGAGCCACCGTAACACAGTGCCCCCTATTCCCATTCCCTCCAGGCGATCTAAAAGGATACCGTGGTCGATGGTATCGAAAGCCACTGAGAGATCCAGGAGGACGAGGAATGCGTGTTCTCCCCTATCCAACGCCCTCCTCAGATCATCCACCAGAACGACCAAGGCTGTTTCAGTTCCATGTCCAGTCCTGAAGCCCGATTGGAATGGATCTAAATAATCAGCTTCATCCAAGTGTGTCTGTAACTGTGTGGCCACCACTCGCTCAATCACCTCGCCCAAGAATGGAAGATTAGAGACTGGGCGGAAGTTGTTTAACACTTGGGGATCCAAGGAGGCCTTTTTTAGAATGGGCTTTATTACCGCCTCCTTGAGGGCTGATGGCATAGCACCTTCATCCAAGGAAGCATTCACCACTACCTTGATCCCTTCGCTCAGTCTCTCCTTACAACCCATAATGAGCCATGTAGGGCAAGGATCAAACAGACAGGTGGTCAGCCTCAGAGTAGAGAGCACCTTGTCCACTTCCTCAGAGGGAAGAGGCTGAAACCGATCCCATTGGACCGGAATGCAACTGGCCAACTCTGGCCCACTTCCTGTATCCACGGCATACGGAATCGTGCTCTTCAGACGTTCAATTTTATCAGCAAAGTGTTTAGTAAATATGTCACAAGAGGCTTTAGAATGTTCCATGGGTTCCTGCGCAACTGGACTGACCAGGCTTCGGACCACTTGGAACAACCTCCTGGGACAACACTCCGTGGATGCAATAGAGGCAGCAAAGAATTCCCTCTTTGTTGCCTTTGTTGCCACTTGGTAGGCAGCTATTGCTGCTCTAACCAGTGTCCGATCGTCTTCAGAGCGAGATTTTCACCACCGGCGCTCTAGACGTCTCACCTCCTGCCTCAGACCCCGCAGCCGTGGTGTATACCAGGGTGCAATCTGAGTTCTATTCAGGGGGAGAGGACGTTTTGGAGCCACCCGGTCTATTGCCCCGGTGATCTCCCATCACTCCAACACCAGGGTTTCAACCGGGCGACCTTCAGACAGCTCCAACTCTCCCAGCGCATTCAGGAATCCCTTAGGCTCCATCAGGCGTCTGGGATGGACCATCCCTGTCCCCTGCGGAGGGTGTGTGGCATTGAGAGGTCTACATTTACCAGATAGTGATCTGACCATGACACGGGGTTAGAAGAAATAGCCCCCATTTTCAGAGCACTTCCCCCTCCTCCTGAGACAAACACAAGGTCAAGAGCATGACCGGCTACATGGGTGGGCTCAGTATTACTAAGGTGCAGTTCCCAGGAGATCATGGTTTCCATGAAATCCCGAGGAGCTCCTATGAGAGCTGCCTCGGCATGCAGGTTAAAATCCCCCAACACCAATAGGTCGTGGGAAAGGACCCGCACGCCCGAGACAATCTCGAGCACCTCTGTGCAGCGGGGTGGGCGGTACACAAGCAGAATCCCTAAACTGCCCTTTGGGCCCAACCTCCAGTACATGCAATCAACAAACTTGGTCTCATGGAGAGGGGGTCTGGCAAAGATCAAAGACTCCCGATAGATAACTGCCACTCCCCCTCCCCGCCTACCAAACCTCGGCTGCTGTGCGTACTGGAAACCAGCTGGACACATGGCCTCAAGCACAGGGGCTGAGGCCTCATCCAGCCAAGTCTCCGTAATGCACATCAGGTCTGCGTTCTCATCCATGATCATGTCATGGATGAGTGTTGTTTTCTGTACCACAGACCTGGCATTACACAACAGCAGACGAAGGTTGGGTGGAGCCGTACATCCCCCAGTTATCTTCTGGCTATGAACAGGCCCGGAACAGGGAATGGATATTATGCATCTATCCCTTGTTCCCCTACGTTGGCGTGGCCTGCCACCCGCACCATTCCAGCATCTGCCGCCTAGCCTCTTAATATCATGGCTCCCCACCCTTCCCACAATAACCCCCTCCGATTTACACATGTCCCCCTCCCCGCCTAATACTCAGGCAGGACCCCCTATTCCCCAACAATCCACGCAAGGTTGTTCGTGTCGTTCTTATTGCGGTCAGCTTGCTTACAGATAGCCTTAAAGGTTTCCATATTCCTGAAATTCTTGATCAATCATTTATCACTGTAAATAAATCATTTCATAAGGAAATACCATTTAGCAAGAACAAAACTTCTACCTGAGATAACAACAAAGTGAGTAATTTACCTGCTGGTGGCTTTATGAATGGTGGTGGAATTAATGGTACAATAATGGGTACGTTCCCATGCTCCTTTAACCCTGCTGGTGAGTCTGAGAGTCCGTTTCCTGTGGTAAGTCCTGGATAGGTTGTGTTTATATTGTACGATGAAATAACACTGTCTTCAGGTAATTGTGTTTTTGGCAAAGAATTTTCTGTGAAAGAAACAGAATAAATTATAACATGTTAAAACTATTAATCAGATATACTTACTTGGGACCAAGCTTATGTTACTGCTGAGCATGTGTCTAGATCCTCCTTTAGGCGAAGAGGCTAGTGGTGTGAAGAAACTACCCTGCAAACAGACTGAAGTTCAGTGCACAATGACAAACCTAAAAGTGCAGTTACTAATGCAATACCCAGACACAAAATGAAAGTGTCACAGATTCATCAAGCAAATTGCAATCTGGGCTTTAAAGGCACACAACAGCTAGCCATAAACTCATTGACTATCTGAATTAGTCCTCAGTCCCTCTCTTTTCAGCATAATGCAGCAGCATAATCAATGAATGAAGCTGTTTGTCATGAAAACACATTAGCACCATTTGTGGACTACTACATAGTGGGGTTTTTTTAAAACAGTGGGGCATGTGAGAGGCTAATTCCCCCTTGTTCTTCATAAATCAGGAGCAGCCAATGTGATGCCTCCAGATGTTGTTGTACTACAACTCTCATCAGTCGCAGCCAGCATTGTGAATTATCAGGGATGATAGAAGTTGTAGTCCACCAACATCTAGAATGCACTACATTGGCTACCCCTGAAATACATAATGACATTACAGCATTCCATTTTATTTGTGTATCGGCTGTTTCAAATGGTGTTTACAAGAACTAAAGACTCAGGCAGGAGATAGATGTTCTTTATTAAACAAGCCTACTTCCAACACATCACTCTCTGTGTCCCTCCTGCTCTATCTCTTGTTTTACTTCCTGGTAGCTGTCCCCTTAACCTGTGTCACTGGCTTACTCTCTCTGTCTACTGTCCCAACTCTCCTATCTAGTTTCACATATATTGATACATTGTTCCTTTTAAAAAGAGAACTATTTTTAAAGCTAACTTATATAGTTGGTAAAAACGTCATATTATCCCTTGAATTAAAGTAAAGTTTTTTAGGTGGTGAGGTCTCTGTATCAATCAATCTGCCAAAGTCTTAATCTGTTATGGCAGTTAGTTATATTTTCCCGGTGATAGCTATCACATCTGATGGAAGCTGAAATGAGCTGATCAGTCTCCCATTCACTCAGGAGGGGAAGAATCTGGGTTCTCTTCAACTTGAGTTGCATCTTCCACTTCCTGAGGCTGCTTTCTTTCATTCTGTCCTGCTGATTCTGAGTCTGCTGCAGGTCAACTGTTCTCTACCCCCCCAATTAAATGTACATCCCACCCTTGCTCCCAGAAGGAGCTACATAAATGCCTTCAATTCCTTCTCAAGACTTGGACCCTCTGGGATCACCACATCAAACAAGAGTGTGTTCATTTGAATTTGGACATCAGCTTTCCTATTACTCAGTTGGCTGTATCCAGACATGCCCACCCACATATACTTTGGATAAATCTTTACACTGGTTATAGGAAGAACTTGTTTTAAATTCTGTTCTGCTATACGTTCAGCTCATTTGTTGTAGCTCTCTGGCTGTTGTAAGTTGCCTCAGAGAGGCAACAAAGTCTTTGTCAGTCCCTGTGCCAGACTCCTAGCCAAATACAGAAGACCTCTGGGAGGCCGGGCCTGGCAACCAGGAGGTCTTCTGTATCTTTAAAAGTTGTGCACAGGGAAGGGAGAATTCCACCTTGTAGTTTTTCCCATTACAGTGTTGCAAGAACACCTGCACTGGGCTGACTTTCTCTTCTCCTAAAGATACAGGATCAGTCTCAGGTCCTGAACCTGGCAACCCTACATGGAACAGACAAACCACCACTGCAACAGTTCTATTATAATTCCCAACATGGGGCAGGTGAGTACTGTCTTAATGATCGGAATATCTGTCCCCAACAGGATGATCTCTAAACGCAAACAATAGAAGGTGCCTTGGGACTTCCCAGGAGGATCCCTCCGCCTGTGCAGCCTCTGAGACGGCTCCCGTCTTGGATGAAACTTTTTCAGTTTTAAATCCAGTCAGAAGGGTCTTTTTTGACTGGGGATAATTTCTTCCGGATAAGGAACAGAGCTTGGAAAAGTTACTTTTTTGAACTACAACTCCCATCAGCCCAATCCAGTGGCCATGCTGGCTGAGGCTGATGGGAGTTGTAGTTCAAAAAAGTAACTTTTCCAAGCTCTGATAAGGAAGAAACGTGAGATTTCCCACACAGCTTTGTTGTGATTGTTGGAGACTGGAACTCGTCAGAATTGTCTGTGAAAGAAGGTCTTCCAGCAGCTCGGACGGAGCGAGGATTTCCAGCTAGCTCAGCTGAAAAAGTGACCCTTTTTTTTTCTTTAAAGAAAAACGGCCTAACAGGCAAGTATTCTCCTGTCTACACTTATTACTTTCTTATCTACACAGCTAAAGAGATTTGTCAGGGAACCAGCAATTAAGAAAACCTGGGTGAGCCAAAACTTTCCTTCTCTTTTACTCACGGAACTAAGGGGGAAGAAAATAAAAATAGCCTATCTTTTTTTATTGCAAAAAGCTGACATGGAAAATAGCATTATAAAGATTACAACGGATGAGGGTTTTCTTTTTGATTTATAAGATTTTTGTGTAATATATGTCTGGGACTATTTTTTCTGATCTACTTTTTTTTTGACGAATCTGCTCATTTTTTTGCTACTAGTTATTTGGACGCTGTTAACTAAAGCTGTTTTTGCACTTCTGGGCATATAAGAGATAAGGGCTGTCTAGAGTGTGACGCCAGTTGGTTTGAAAGATTAACTCCTTTGTAACTGGATAAAGAAATAAACTGCTCTTTGCTTGGGACATTGAAAATTGAAGGAGTTTTGTTCCTTTGGCTTTAAGAATGACAATTAAGAAGATTATGGATGTACAAGAAGGGACTTTATCTCTAGACATGTTTCAGAAAATAATGAATGGGATTAACTCAATAAAACAAGAACTGAGAAATAATAGACAAGCGTGGAGAATTGAATTTGACGAAATGAGACAGGAGCTGAAAGAAATTCAGGATTCTATGAGAAAGGAGAATAAAGATTGATCTGGAAAACAAAAAAAGGATGAAAGAGAAATTAAAGGCAAGGTTCAAACTATGGAGATTGGATTAAATATGGATATGGAAAAAGATTTGGATTTCCTGGCTGTGATGGATCCTGGAGACAAATATTACGGTTTGGAACTCAGCGCTGTCCCTGAAGGAATTGAAGAGATTGGAGATAAAGATATTATCGGTTCAAAAAAATTCCTGGACTGGAAGGATTTGATGGAACTTGAAATGGAGAAAGCTAACAGAATTAATCCCTGTTTTGTGTCAATGGAAAAATCTTCAAGAGATGTGCTAGTGTATCATATAAAAAAGAGGGATGCGGCTTTGCAACAATACTTCAGTGATACATTCGGAACTGATGGCAAGAAAATATCTGTGAAAAAGGAAATTCCTATCAGACTCTTATTATATGACTATGACAGCAAGATTATTGGGCGCGTAAAGATGGAAGATGGAACCAATACGGATAATGGAAGAAGAGCGATTTGAAATTACTGGACTTAGTAGACTTGATGAGTTGGATTAATTGACATGTTTATCTAGAAAAAAAATTGATGGACATATATCTCAAGGATTGGAAACTTCTCTTTGACTTTTTGTGGAAGAATAAAATGATATGATGTTAATGAGATTTGTAACCAATTAAGATAACCGCTGGAGGAAGGTGATTTTATAATCTATTAAGATACAGGCTTGTTATATATTATAGACTTATAGCTGAACTACGACAAATCGGAAGTCAATTTTTTTTAAAAAAAAAATTATATTTTTTTTCTTTTTATTGTATTAGTTATGGATTTGTGTTTTTTCTTTTTGTATTGTTTTGGTTTTGAAAATTTGAATAAAAATTAATTGGAAAAAGAAAAACAATAGAAGGTGCCTTGCAATGTGCAAGGGAACCTGAGGCAAGAGGCTTAAAATGCCACCTACTGGCCCTATTCTCTCGCTCGCTTACTGCCATCTACTGAGCATCTGACTGGGGAAGTACAATCTGCTGCAGCTATTTTCCATTATTGATTCTACATCTCTCCAGTCTCTTTTCCAGGTAGACCTCTACTAGGTACACAACAAGGATTTTCTAATTCCCAATGCAATGCAGACTGCAAGCAAAGCCTACAGCAAGAAAAGCAGAAGCAGCAAATCAGCATACATCTAGCAGATCCTATTTGGGTCTGCCACCTTCTTATTCTTACAGTGCTCCTACAATTTTGCAAACTGCTTGATATGTAAGCTTAAAAACATAACTTCAGTTTTAGTAGATCCTTGAGTGCAGCATTTTTTATGCTTGGATTGACTATGCATTATGAAGTGCTTCATAGGTCGCTACTTCAGTTTCTGAAATTTCATACAATCCCATTTCACCACTGCGAAGCCCAAAATTCTTCTGGAGCACCCCACCTTGATTTGCAATTCATCTGAATGATGCACTGTCAGGACCCCTCCCATGGTCACCACCCTGTCACAGTCCCACTTCAGGGTCCTGCTCTCAAAATGGTTCTCTCACCGGCCCTAGCACTGATCTCTCAAGATCCCACTGCTAGGCATCACCACCTGATACTCTCTGTAAACAATATTGCCTTGAGATTGTGCCTTAGTCTCCTCCTGGCCTATTGCTACGTTGTGTCTGGGTGCTCTTACAGGCCTCAACCCCCCTGTATCTTTGTGCCTATTATACAGCCACGAGAGTGTCTGTATACTATATAGCCAGCATGGATTTTTCACATTCCACAATATTAAATTGCAAATACCCCCATACCATTCTGATGCTTCCCAAAAGCTCATTTCAAAACAAAACCTTACCAAACTTACAGTCCTGAACTCAGAAACACTTGCTTAACAACACTGTCAATTTTCATGGCGATACACAAAACAGTCAGAGAGAATAGACAGTTCAAAGTCTAAAAAGAAAAAAAAATCCCAGAGCCCTTTTGGACTTTGTTCTCTGAGTTCTCATAATCTGTTGAAATTCATTAAAAATCAGCCATGTTCACAGAGTACCTGTCATTCTAATACTGACCTTGCCCCATACTCTGACCTTCATCTTCTGCAGTTTAAAAGTTAAAAAATGCCTGGCTAATTTTTAATTAATTTAAGAAATTTGGCTTGAAGCCAAAGATAACGTGGAGCATGCTCAGTAAGAACCAACTGTCAGTATTCTAAAAGCCTCACACCTGCTGAGCTTAGCTAATCAGGGGGCCACACCCACACCAGACTTGATTTCACCTGAGACAGTCATGGCTTCTGTGAGGCGTCCTTCCCTGGCTCTCCCTGTCAGGTTCCTACCTGCTCGTGGTTACTGCCTGTCACTAGGCACCACCAGGGACTCCACCAGTCCGGACTGTCCTCTCTTATGGTTTCTCTCCCCGCTCTAGCACAGATCTCAACAGATCCCCCTGCTAGGCAGCACCACCAGTCACGTCCTATAACCAGTAGTCCCAGAGACTCTGCCTGAGTCTCCCTCAATTAGGTTACCTCTGTGACTGCGTGCTTAAGCTGTCCCAATCCCTTTGATTTACTCAGACTGCTTATAATTCTGGTTTGCTCTGAATACTTGTGGTGTTATTCTTCCCTTCCCCGCTGCCACCATTTGTTATAGTTTCCCTTCAGCCTTGGTTATTTACCTCACCCTCCCTTCTGGTCTGTGAAACCCCAGCCAAGGATCAGGCCTTTGGTAAACCAAATTAAGTATTTATTAAATAACACAGATAACAAAGATAACAAGATTACTTCATAAGGCACATAAGCATATGGTTTTATCTAATACTAATCCGAACTCTACCCCCCTCCTTCTCCACGCTCTCCTGACAAACAACTCTCTCAAACCCACCAAAACAACCTATCAACATCCACTCCAACGTTCACCACCCCCAGATTTACCTGTCATACTTCCTTTTATACTGTCAGCCATTTTAAACATTCAGCCAATCATCCAGCATTCTACTGCCCATTCACTCCCCCTTCCTCTTTCATTCTACTTACCATGTATCTCCTATACAAACAGCACTTACCCTATTTACACTAATACAGGAACATCACAGCTTCCCTCAAAGAATCATGGGAATTGTAGTTTGTGAACGGAGCTGAGAGGAGACTCCTATTCCACTGAAAGAATGGTTTAACAGTCAGCCACTCTGAAAGTCTGTGAGAGGAACAGGGTGTCTCCTAGCAACTCTCAGCACCCTTCACTAACTACACTTCCCAGGATTCTTTGAGAGAAGCCATGATTGGCTTTGAGCCATGGCTTTGAGAGAAGCCATGATAAATTGTTTTAAATTGTGTTTTAAATTGTTTTTAAATTTGTATATTTGTTTATAGTTATTGTAAACCGCCCAGAGAGCTTCGGCTATGGGAAGGTATATAAATACAATAAATAAATAAATAAATAAATGATTGTCCAAAGTGTAATAGAGGCCTGGTGACAGCTTTGTTTTAAATTTGGGTGGGAGGTAGGGTTGCCAGGTTCAGAGCCTGAGACTGATCCTGTATCTTTAGGAGAAGAGAAAGTCAGCCAAGTGCAGGTGTTCTTGCAACATTGTAATGGGAAAAACCACAAGGTGGAATTCTCCCTTCCCCCTGCATATCTTTAAAAGTTGCAATCAGCCCAAATAATAGAAGGAAGTCATGTGCTGTGCTGATCTTGTTTTAGCCAGAGCTTGGAAAAGTTACTTTTTTGAACTACAACTCCCATCAGCCCCAGCCAGCATGGCCACTGGATTGGGCTGGTGGGAGTTGTAGTTCAAAAAAAGTAACTTTTCCAAGCTCTGGTTTTAGCAGGGAGAAAGCGACACTATTAAGACAGTTGATATAGTTCAGATGGTCACTTTAAATATGTCTGATTTACTTTGCAGTTTTAGTGAAGAAATCATTTCCTTTTGCTTTTATTTCTATGAATATGTGAAATACAGCAACACTTTGCAAAATTTATACTAAAAAAACTCCAAACAGGAGCTGGCAGGTGTTGCCACTACTCACCATATACTCAGAGGCACGTTACCAAATTCTTCCAAGCTACACAGCAAATGGATTGGACTGTGAAAGACCAACCCAAATGGTGTTTGCATTTTGACAAATTTGTAGAGCAGAGGTCAGGTGTCCTGCTCCCCTGGTGCATTTACTATAGCTGCCCAATTTCCCTGCTTTTAAAAGTTCGATAGAAATATCTGTGGGCTATAGGTATGTTCCTAAACTGCAAGGTTTTTTGCCTATTAGTGAATAAAGATTACAGCCCTGAGTTGTTTTGGATACCTGCTGATGTTAGGTATCTCTTCACCACTGCTACCATTGATACTGTTTCCCAACCTTGGTATATGCCCTGCTCACCCTTCTGGTCTGTGAAACCCAGCCAAGGATCAGGTGTTTTGGTAAATCAAGAACTATTTATTTATTTACACAGGGAATAACAAGATTACTTAAAGGTTTAGTCAACATGCATATGGTTTCATAAGATGTGTTACTCTTTATATTTCTTAGTCATAAATAACCTGCCTCACTACCCACCTAAATCCAATCCACACCTCCAAAACACCCAAACCAACCACCACCACCTCCAAAAACCCTGCTCAGCGCTCAAAGCCTCCTCACAACTGTCCTCCTCTCATTTATACCTTCAGACACACAGATGCTCAGCCAATCATCATACAACACTCATCAACATTCCAACCCATGTACTTCCCCCTCTCACTCACTCTACTTACCACATATACTCTAATAAACCCGCACTTACCATATTTACAGTATTACATTTACAGGGGCATCACATGCACATCCCTACTTGATAGATAGCCCTGTAACAGGTGGACCCATACTCAGCAGGGGGTGGAACAACAGGAAGAACTGCACCTGTTACTTTGCTGACTTTCACTGTTGTAAAACTGGGATTAGTGAATAGTTGTTGTATAGCAGGGATTATTTCCCACTCCCTGGGAGACCAGGGTTTGAATTCCCACATAGCCATGAAGCTGGGTGACCTTGGGCCAGTCAGTGCCTCTCAGCCTCATGAAAACCATACTCATAGGGTTGCCATAAGGCGGAATCGACTTGAAGGCAGTACATTTACTTACCCTGCTTGCTACTCACCTCAGTTTTTTCCAGGATGAGACTTTGAAAGGGAGGAGACTAACAAGTTAACTAGCTCCATTGCACACCAGGACATAGGCTTTATATGTTTACTATCCTCTGTATACTTCACCCAGCAGTAGTAAGGGGATACACACAGCCCACAATCCCCCTTGTTACTGCTGGTGTAATAAGCTACACAGTCTGCATGAAGTAGAAGGGGCAAAAAGGAATTTAAGCTGTACTGTAGCCATAAGCAGCAAGCAAAGGCAATTAATCAAATGAAGAATGGCTCTGAGGCCCAGTTGCACTTCTGTGTATATCTTTATAGGTAAGGACAAACCCCTGAAGGAATGGGACTATTATTGATTTCTAAATGCCCACCAGTACTGTTTCATTTACTGTTCATCTGTAGTACAGAAGGGGTTGCAAGATGTTCGCGGGAACAGTAGTGTGCAGAGCTGCAGTTCTAATTTTTGCTTCCAGCTGACAATGGACCACCATTATCTGTGTAACACTAAAGACCTTCAGCTTGAAGTTGAAGAAAGGAGTCAAGGAGAAAGTAAGATTGAAACAGAATTATATATAGAATAGAGTGACACTGTGTGTATGCACGCATATGCACTGTTGGCAGGAAAGAAGTGGGCAGGCAAGAGATTTGGAGGGCTGGGGACTCTGGACCAGGAAGCCAAGGTGCACTGTATTGTTAGTGCTAAAGTCTAGACCTTTTCAAGGTCAGTGTTTCCTATCATCACTGCAGTATTGTGACATTGCAGCTCTAAATGGACAATGAGGGTTGAAGAGCTGGGCAAATTCTACCACATTGATTTGAACTTACTAGTTAGTTTTTTGGCTTTAGTCATCTCAACCAAAATGTAAACTTTTAAATACAAATGATTGTTCTTTTTTTCAAATAAGATCCTCATTAAAACCTGCTGCCAGAAGGTTTCACAACAACGGGGTTCAACACAAGGCTGCTTTTTCTCCTGCTTTTTAACTCACTGGCAGCTGCCTGAATTGTGTCTTCATGAGAATTGACTATCTGGGGAAGATGTACTGCTGTTGCAGATTTATATGTGCTTAATAGCATTTTGTTCAATTCTGTACAGTGCTCTTCTGGATTTTGTCTGCTAGAAGTCATTACCATGGATGCATGTGAGGTCACCTTTAAAACTGACAAAATAAACAATACCACTAACATATTTGAACAAAGGGACATAAAATGTCATTACCTTTTAGAACAGAAATATGCTGTCGGCTCTCCCCATCTGCAGGGTAGTTTCTGAATTCAATATCTTCTCCATCTTTTAATTCAACCTTATCATACCCATACCAGCCAAGGAGCTCATTCATGGTGTTTTCTGCAAAGTTCTGAAAGAGAAGAATTGCCTACTTATTTATGCAATCAATAATCATTTGGAACTAAGAGATGAATGCATAAATCGAAATCTATTTGCACTGTACCATGAAATAGCAGGTTTGTTCCACCTTCTCTAGACTTAAGTTCATTTATCAAGTCACGTACATAAACTGTAATGCATTTAAATCTTTGAATGACATATGTAATTAGACCTTCACAAATTTGCAATTTAAAGAAAAATATGAGGAGGAAAGACAGCTGTTTATCATTTCTGTACATGAATTGATAGTGTGTGATATTGTTTAGCACATATTTTTCACAACATTTCATATCCTATGCTACCATAAAATGTTTTAAAGCACATCAGGAAAGTGACAGAAAAACAAAGATTGATTTACTAGTGCACAAGAAACAATCCTGCTATGTTACAGCCATTGATAATAGAAAAGGCTAGTGACTCAACCAATGACTGATATAAACCAGATTTAAAAATATAATTATTGTGATTTCATTAGAAAATAGCACTATAGAAACCAACTGCTTTTAATATTTCCCACACCCACACCTTCCACTTTCTGATAGTTCTTAGCAATTGCAATACTATCCAATAAATAGGAGGGATGGGAACTGTTAGCCAACGCTGGTTCAAAAGCATCCAGTCAACCTAACAGGTTGGTATCGATTTGAGTTCATTCTTTGACCTTTTACTGCTTTTACTCATCCATGTTTTTTCCCTCTGAAAAAATATAGATATTCATATTGATGTTTTGAAAGGAAATATCAGTATATTGAAAGGAAATATTTATCTATTTATTTATTATTGCTTTTGTATACTGCCCCATAGCCGAAGCTCTCTGGGCGGTTTACAACAATTAAAAACATTAAAAACAAATATACAAATTTAAAAACACATTTTTTAAAAAGCAATTTAAAAACACATACTAAAATGCCTGGGAGAAGAGGAAAGTCTTGATATTGATGAATGGAAGAAAAATCAATATCAATATTTTAGATTTTTTTTTTTAATCATTCCAAAAATAGCCAAGGAAAAACACTACAGAAAAATGAGATCTGCAACAATAGTGAATAAGAGAATTAATGGAAAATTTGGTACCAAATCCAAATTGGGCAGAATTCTAGCATATTCCGAATAAGCATTATGAGGATCTGCATAGTCTCTGCGTTGACTGTTTTAGAAATGCTGAACTAGCCTTACTAAAAACAAAAACAGCATTCTATCAGGAAGTATCCTGAGAGAAAGAAAAAATATGATGCCAGGATATGTTGTTACTATGATAGATTTAGTTGTTTTGCTGTTATGTGCCTTCAAGTCGATTATGACTTATGGTGACCCTATGAATCAGTGTCCTCCAAGAACATCTGTCATGAACCAGCCTGCTCAGATCTTGTAAGTTCAGGTCTGTGGCTTCCTTGATGGAATCAATCCATCTCTTGTTCGGCCTTCCTCTTTTTCTACTCCCTTCTGTTTTTACCAGCATTATTATCCTTTCTAATGAATCAGGTCTTCTCATTCATTATGTGTCCAAAGTATGATACCCTCAGTTTCATCATTTTAGCTTCTAGTGACAGTTCTGGTTTAATTTGACTAACACCCAATTATTTGTCTTTTTCTCAGTCCCTGGTATGCGCAAAGCTCTCCTCCAGCACCACATTTCAAATGAGTTGATTTTTCTCTTAGCTGCCTTTTTCACTGTCCAACTTTCACATCCATACATAGAGATTGGGAATACCATGGTCTGAATGATCCTGACTTTGGACCTTTTCTAGTTCTCTCATAGCTACCCTCACCAGTCCTAACCTTCTTCTTTCTTGACTATTGTCTCCATTTTGGTTAATGACTGTACCGAGGTATTGATAATCCTTGACAAGTTCAATGTCCTCATTGTCAACTTTAAAGTTACATAAATCTTCTGTGGTCATTACTTTAGTCTTTTTGACATTCAGCTGTAGTCCTGCTTTTGTGCTTTCCTCTTTAACTTTCATCAGCATTCTCTCAAATCATTACTGGTTTCTGCTAAGAGTATGGTATCGTCTGCATATCTTAAATTATTGAAATTTCTCCCTCCAGTTTTCACACCTCCTTCATCTTGGTCCAGTCCCGCTTTCTGTATGATATGTTCTGCATATATATTAAACAAATAGGGTGATAAAATACACCTCTGTCTCACACCCTTTTCTACTGGGAACCAATCGGTTTCTCCATATTCTGTCCTTACAGTAGCCTCTTGTCCAGAGTATAAGTTGCGCATCAGAACAACCAGATGCTGTGGCACCCCCATTTCTTTTAAAGCATTCCATAGTTTTTCATGATCTACACAGTCAAAGGCTTTGCTGTAATCTATAAAGCACAGGGTGATTTCCTTCTGAAATTCCTTGGTCTGTTCCATTATCCAACATATGTTTGCGATATGATCTCTGGTGCCTCTTCCCTTTCTAAATCCAGCTTGGACGTCTGACATTTCTCGCTCCATATAAGGTAAGAGCCTTTGTTGTAGAATCTTGAGCATTACTTTACTTGCATGGGATATTAAGGCAATAGTTCAATAATTACTGCATTCTCTGGAATCCCCTTTCTTTGCAATTGAGATATATGTTGAACGCTTCCAGTCTGTGGGCCATTGTTTAGTTTTCCATATTTGTTGACAAATTTTTGTCAAAATTTGGACAGATTCAGTCTCAGTTCAAATTGCTTCTAGTAGCCTGGGAGAAACTAATCCGTGAAGAACTTACATGCCACCAAGGAAAGTGTCTGAACAATGTGGAATTAGGAACTATGTGGGCAAAGAAACAGTTCCAGAGTGTGGTCTGAGGGCACATAATAAGGCTATCTTGCTAAGTATGTCCAGGTCCGACCAATGCTTGGATGGAAACCTCAAATGTTGGATTTTGGCACAGGAATTGTGAGAATTCTTAGAATCATAGAAGAGCAGAGCTGGAAGGGTTCTATACAGCCATCAAGTCCAACCCCCTTCTCAGTGCAGGAAAATTAATCAAGATGAGACCTTTTTCATTCCCATGCTCAAATATACAAGAATTCAGCCAAGCTCATTACAGCACTAACTAATAAGGATGTAAGCTAGGGAAGATGGTGAATGGCTGGAGACAGGGTGTGCCATGACCCCTGGCTCCTTGCACTGGCCTGAAGATGGCATAGATGAGGTAGAAATGTAGACTTCTGCACTTGCTAGTGGGGCCTTTAGCATTTACTCCTAGTCCCTCCCCGCCTTAGGATGTAGGTCTCCCGCCCTCCAAATTGTTTGTAAAAAGCATGTAAGCATTAATTAAGAGAGGTTGATCTAATACTGAAAAAGGCAATTTAAACACGTCAAGCAGTAGAAATGGCATGGGATACATGCACATTCTGATAAACAGCACAACTGTAGAGCAGCAACAGGGAAGAGAGGAGCATTTTGAATAAAAAGCCAATAAAGGCAGATACAACCAATTACAATAACAGTGGCAGAGATATACCAACAATATGAGATTAATTGTATAAATAGCAGCAGATGTAACCATTTTTCCAAAATATGGATTTTGGAAAGTGCACGCGCTGGCTGCAGGTTACTTTGCAAAGCAAAGAGGGAGGACATTTTAAAAAACACTATCAGGAAAGAGCCCACAAACACAAAAGAATGAACAATTAAACTAACCACTAATGACAGGTATATGATTAGGGTTGCCATATTCCAGTTCCAAAAATCCAGGCAGGCTAATTTGCATATTATGCAGATTATTTGCATATTATGCAGATTATTTGCAGATTATTTGCAGATTATTTGCATATTAATATTTGGATTGTCCAGTTTTGTTTTTGTGCTTAGGAATTACCACCAAAAATTGGGGAAAGATGTGAGAAATCTTTTTTTTTAAAGCAACATTTTCAGCCTTAAATGCCTAGACTCTAGTTTCCAACACCATGGAATATTTATTGATTGATTAAGAGGATTTATATCCTGCCCTTCTGCTGTTAAAAACAGAGCTTAGCACAGCTTACAAATATAATAAAAACAATAAAAATACACAATCAATATAAAAACATAAAATAGCAACAAACTTAAAGTAAGTCAGGGCAGCAGTACGGTTAACCATATACGATATATTTCAAAGATGTGGTGGGTGGAGAAAAACAAGAAGCCAAAATGTTAGGAAAAGGAGTCTTTCACACCACATGCTCAGTTCTAAATACTGTTGCAGCAAGTTTTACAAGTTCCTCCAGTATTCCACTGGTGCAGGCACTCAGACATTCAAAGTATCTGTATGTTTCTTAGGTTTTATAAAAGCAGAGCTTTGCTTAACTCAGTTTCTTCTCCCTTTGATCAACCACATCTACACAGGTTCCACCTCCATACTCAAAATGAAACTGGGCCTGGAAGTGTGCAACAACCCCACACATACTTTGCTAATTAGATTACCAATGCCAGGATGTCTGTCTTATCGACTACTCTCCTGCTCCCCCCCCCAGTCCTGGGCTCAGAAAGAAAATATCTGGTCCTCTTCAAAGTACTGATAAGCCTCTTGTTTTAATTAAAATAATAATTATAAATTCTTGCTCTTATCACTAATGGGAGTTAATTATCTTGCATATGCTGCTGTTGCTTCTATGGCTGTAATGGAGTGAGGTTAAAGATAAGTGAAATGCAAATAGGAAAAAAACAACACAAAAGGCAGTAACACTTTCCTAAATGTAATACCATACCAACCACAACAAGATTCCTATGAGTAAAGCAGAAAACTCAGCATCCCACAACCAGTCAGGATTCATAAGCAAAATCCCAAACTAAAAAAATCCTAGCAACCAGTCAGCCAAGGTCACAGAAATCCCCATGCAGCACAACCTGACCTGGGGACTGCAGTTAATGCAGAATGCTGCAGCACAATTGCTGACATGAGTGAGATCCTATCAGCACATAATACCTCTGCTCTGAAATCTGCGTTGGTTGCTGATTTGCTACCAGGCCAAGTTCAAGCTGTGCTTTCCATGTTATGCGTGCCACATAGTACTTGTTCTGCTCTTGTAAGAAATCAGTACTGTAAAGTGGCAGCACCTACGCTTTGGAACTCCTTGCCTATTGACATTAGGCAGGCGCCTCTTTTCAGCACCTGCTAAAACCAGTTTTCTTGAGGTAAGCCTCTCCTGGCATGTGGAAGCTATTGTGTTTTTAAATCTGTTTTTAACTCATTGTTCGGTTTATTATTTTGAATGTTTTTAAGTATCTGTCCTTAACGCTTTTGCCAATAATTTTATTGTTTTCATTCTTTCTGTAAACCACTTTGAGATTTTTTTACAATAAAGCGGTATATAAATGTTGTAAATAAAAATAAATAAATGTTGGAGTCACTGTGGCCCTTGAGTCTCTTCCCACTTTTAGGAACCAAGGAATCTGCCTTATACTGATTCAGGCTATTTCGTACCATGATTTCTTAAATGCAATACCATACCAACCACAACAAGATTCCTATGAGTAAGGCAGAAAACTAAACATCTCACAACCAGTCTTCCGGGAAGGGTGACTGACTTCCGGGAAGGGTGACTTAGCCTGTGCCTGCTTTTGAGACGGGCTCCTGCCTCAAAAGAAGCTTATTCAGATATATCAGTCAGATTTTTTTTTTTTTGACTGATTAAACTTCTCCCGGGTAGGGAGAAACGAAGAGATTAACCTCAAAGCCTATTTTTGTTGGGACGACCAGATCTCATTAATTTATGGGACGAGGTCCAGCCGACGAAGGTGGGACGGATTTTCAACAACAAGCTCTATCTGATAAAGCGAACGTTCATCTTATCTTCTAAGAGAGAACGCACTAACAGGCAAGCACCCTTCTTTCTATATTTTTCTTTTACTTGACTTAAATTGTTGCTGTTTAAAAGAGATTTGCCAGATTGATCGGTTTTTGACATCTCACTGGGGAGCCATAACTTCTCTCTGCTACTCACTAATTAATAGCTTATCTCTGTTTTTGTTGCAAAAAGCTGTCCTGGATTTGCATTCTAAAGATATACACAGAAGAGGGATTTCTATTCCAGATTTTTATTTTGAAGAATATTATATTGTCTGAGACTACTCTCTTTTTGGTCTATTTTATTTTGACGAATCTGTTTCCTGACGACCGCCATTAATTGTTTCGATCCTGGGAACTGCATTTTGTTTACTTAAGCATGGAGAGATAAGGCTGTCTGCTCTGTTTATACTGTGATGTCACCAAGTTTGGAGTATTAACCCAATTGTTGCTGAAATAAGAAGTGGTTTTCCTATATTTTTCTTTTAAAATGGCAATTAAGAAAGTGGCTGAGAAGCTGGAAATAACTATGTTTCAGAAAATAATGGATGAGATTGAGATAACGAAACAAAACCTGCGACAGGGTTGTAAGGAGCTGAAAATTGAATTGAGTAAAATGAAGCAGGAGATTAAAGATATAGGGGTCCCTGTGAGAGAGGTGACCCTGGAAGGGGTCCCTGTGAGAGAGGAGACCCCGGAGATTGGAACAAACGTGGAACAGGAAAAAGATTTGGAGTCTATGGACTTTAGAAACAAAATCTATTGTTTGGAGACACAGGAGATTAAAGACATAGGGGTCCTTGTGAGAGAGGAGACCCTGGAGACTGGAACAGGGGTCCCTGTGAGAGAGGAGACCCTGGAGACTGGAACAGGGGTCCCTGTGAGAGAGGAGATCCCGGAGATTGGAACAAACGTGGAACAGGAACAAGATTTGGAGTCTATGGACTTTAGAAATAAAATCTATTGTTTGGAACTCAATGTTATCTCTGAAGAAATTAATGAAGATTCTAGAGATAAAGTTATCAATGGCATGGATAATCTTCTGGACTGGAATGATGTGATGGAGCCCAATATAGAGAAAATCTATGGAATTAACTGCAGCCATGTGACAATGGAAAAACTTTCAAGAGATGACCCAGTGTATTTTGAAAAAAAGAACAGAGATATGATTTTACAGCTGTATTTCAGCAACCTATTCAGAATGGATGGCAAGAAAATATTTGGGATAGAGGTAATTCCCATCAGACTCTTACTATATGACTATGGCTTTGACAGCAAGATTATTATGGAATACTGATAATGGAAGATTGGATACTGAAATTACTGGACTTAACAAGACTACTGAAGATGGAAGATGGAAAATGGAACTAATAGGGATAATAGAACAATGGCTACTGAAATTACTGAACCTAACAGATTCTGATGTGATGGATTAATTGAAATGTTTATTTTGACTATGGTTATGACAATAAGATTATCATAATTAGTAATGAGATGGATTAATCGATATGCTTATCTGGAAAAAAAAAATTGATAGATATATTTCTTAAAGAATTGAAACCTCTCTTTGACTTTTTGTGGAAAGAATAAAGTAATGTTTATGAGATTTGATGATTAAGTAAGATAATTACTGGAGGAAAGTGATTTTATAATATGACTTAAGAGACAGGATTGTTATATATTATAGACTTATAACTGATTTGATCTTTGACAAATGGGAAGTCAATATTTTACTCTTTATTTTTTATTTTTGTTTTTTTTTCTTTTTTTCTTTTTGTTTAACTATTTTTGATTTTGTTTTTTGTCTTTGAATGTTTTATGATTTTGTCTTGTATGTTTTATGAAAATCTGAATAAAAATTATTGAAAAAAAAAAAAATAAACATCTCACAACCAGTCAAGATTCCTAACCAAAAACCAAAAATATGATAAATGAAGAAATATTTATATAATAAATATATTTATTATTTACACAAACTGTAAAGATATTTATAGTGCAATCCTAGGTTTATTTATTCAGAAGCAAGTCCCAGTGTATTCAGTGGGGCTTACTCAAACAGGGACAGAAATGCAACCTCAAGTGATAAGCAACTTCATTCACACAACCCAAAATTCCGAATCATAAGACTCCATACACGCACACACACACACTGCAGATGTATAAATACATACAGCCCATGTAACAGTTTATTGTCAAAGCAGTTGGTCATTGCAGAAAAATCAGTATTCGTTTTTAAAAAATCAGTATTAGTTTCCTACAGAATAAAAACTGTAATACCTAAGTAAATCCTGCCTACTTGCTTTAAAATAGGACTGGAGGGGGAGACAGAAAGAGTTAGAACACAAACACAATTCTTTTTTACATTCACTCCAAAGTCCCATTGATTTTCAGCACATTCATAACCATGTCTACTCCAAAGTAAGTCCTACTGAATTCAATGGGATTTACTCTGGGCATATGGGATTAGCATTGGTTTTACAAAAGCAAGTATTGGGAAGGTTTTCAAAACACTGCCCAGGATCTGACTCCTGCACACAAGAAGAAAAAAAACTGAAATGTATATACTTACCCAATTTATGAGATTTTCAGATAAACAGGGGGGGAACCACCATTTTCTGGCCTTGCAATGAGGTTTTCTAGACACTGTCTGAGGTCAACCAAACTGAAACACAACCCTGGCTTCACTGATTGGCTGCAACCCTGAACGGGCAGGGTTAAAGCTACTAAGTGCTATAAAGTACAGTTTAAAGAAAGATTTAACAGTTGGGGGCAGCTGACGTTTTTATGTATATCTCGAGAACTGGACCACCTAGAAACTTAATTTTTTAAAAAAATTAAAGCTGAGAATCCGGGCCACCTAAGGGGTTAAACGGGCACTGGGTGGCATGCAAAGAATCTGGGTAAAACCCGGCTAACCGGACAATATGGCAACCCTATATATGATAGTACAGGCAAATACAATGATCAAAAGCAAAATTATAAAAATATAAAAGATACAAAGAATAAGTAAATATTAAATATTCAAAAGTGTCTTTAAATATTTTGATGAAGGACTAATCCCAATTTTAGGAAAATGTACTCTGGTTGTTACATACAAAGGAAGGGAAGAAAATGCCAAGACTTTGTATAGTATCCAGGAGCAAACAATCAGATGGGAGCTTAAACACTTATGAAGTGCTTAGTTTTGTGAAGAAGATAATTGAAACCTTTTCAGGATGTGCTTACTGGTCAAGGATGTCTTCCACTAAATTACAAAATATGGTTGAAGGCATATGTGATACTAGTGATGCATGATTTGGATTATGTACTACAAACCTTAAGGAATAATTTCAAAATGGCAGCAGAAGAGATAAATAAATTAATATTTATTTATTTAAAATATTTATAAGCCATGAATAGAGAACCAACTAAATGTGTTTACTCTCTAGCAATTTCAGAGAAGAAAGCTATAGAACTAAGACTGTGCATTAGCTTTTAAGAAGCTAAACACGAAGGAATGCTTCTATTTTTTACCACTGTACAAGAAATGAAATGTGGGATTTTGGCAGAGTCCACTGGATAGAGAAAGCTCCAAGATCTGCACATGCAACACACCCTTTGGCAGATAATGGTGTCTAAGATTGTTCTTCACTCTATAGTCAGTAACCTTAGGTGTTCAACCACAACATTAGTCACAAGGTGTAAGTAGCTTATAAAATTACATATTCATTACATCATTGGAGCTTAATTTGAGGCACTACCTGCAAAAATCGGTATGGAAAGAAGTAAGAGATTAGATTACTGGAAATTGCAATTATGAACCATTTTAAGATAAACAAAGCAAAATGCCAATCTATAACGTATTTAGGCAGATGATTAACCTATGAGGAAATCTTGCCAGATGAATCAAAGACACAAGCCACTGTGTATATGCCAACACTGCAAGATTAATAAAGGGGATCAAAGACTTCTAGTTATGCTGAATTATGTTAGCAAATTCATATGTAATTTTGCAGTCCATACAACTCTTCTGATACAACTTCTCCACATGGCATAGAGATGAGTTCAGCGATTTAAAACAAATCCTGATAACAGGCCTTACAGTGCAGTATTTTGATGCACTAAAAGAAATCAAGCTTTGTACAGATCCCTCCAAGGAATTATATACTGAAGCATGGAACAGACTGGATGCCAATTTCCTACAGCCAAAGAAATAATATATGCACTGGCTGAAAAAGGAATGCTAGGCCTGGCCATTGGACACACTGTTCATGATTTTCTTTATTATCACAGCTTCAAGGATGAAACTACAGTCCATCACAAGGGAAGTACCTCTATACATACAATGGTTGCTGTTGAAATGTAACTCTTGAATTCTAATGTGAATATCAATTAATAATTGTAGTCATACTGGATGATAACCAGCCATGTCTGTCTGCTTGTGCAACACACTTCCACTTGTGTAATAGGGCTTCACCTTCCTTTCCTCCTCCCCCCTGCCCCATCTCCAACTGAGATCCTCAAAGATTAAATGCTGCATTCATTTATTGTATATACAAGCAATAGATAGTATATACAAGCAATACATTAATTTATATTTTTATGTTACTATCAATATATCTTTAAAGCAATAGATAGGTGTTCCAAGTATTCAGTCCTATGAGCATATGCCTATTATATTAATTACCTATTAAATGTCTCAGTAATACTTGTAAAGGCTACACAAGCTGTGGTCTCCATGTTCATGAGGAAGAAAATGCTAGACCATATACATGGACAGGTAAGAATGACTACATCTTAAAGAAGCAGTAAAGAAATTGTATTCTGAGCACAGATTAGCAGATCTGTTGGTGAAGAACTGTGGAATATGTAAGTAATACCAAGATTTCCACAGGAAATAAGATACCACATGAGCAACTACCAATTCATTAGGACAAAGCTGAAACTGATTTGTTTCACTAACAGAGCATCTGTTAACAATGGATTAGTTTACAAATTTTCCAGAGGATAGTCACGTTGGATAGCATCCATTGATGCCTATTCACTACCAGAAGGAACTTGTCAGTGGAACAACAGAGGGAGGTAATGTTCAAATATTTCTCTGCTCCCTCCATTTCCCCCTAAATCTGCTCCAGAAGTTCCCTCAACCAACAAGAGCAAATTTGGGGGTGCATGGAGAAGGGAATAACCAAAAAAGTCTTCCCTCCTTTATTCCATGGATGTTTTCCTTCCATCAGTGAATAAACTGCATTGGATAGTACTCACTAGTAGAAACCACACAGCAACAATATTACATGCCAGGCAAGCCCCTCTTTGTTCTCTCAGGTGTTTTAATTTGCTGAAATATTCTATCAATTGGCTTATTTTCATTTTTTTTTATTTTTTTATTGCAAACTCCCTGGAAAATGTTTAGATGAAAGGTATACATTTTAAAGTAATGAGGATAGTTAGATAGCTGATAGATGATAGATAGATGATAGATAGATAGATCATCATGGCATTTCAAGAGTAATAGTAACATATAATACACCACAGTTCAAAAAGAAGGAATTCCTGAACTAGTTTATTACTTTCATAATGCAAGTTCCAGGCATCTACAGCCAATGGACAAACTGAATCTGGTGTGCAAATAGTAATAAAATGCTAATAAAAATAAGGGAAGTAGGAGAAGATCCCTGCTTGACACTGCTTAAGTACAGAATTCCATGTGGAAATATATCTGCCAAACAACAGGCATATAAACACTGAACATCTCAAAGGAGTAAGACAGTGATAGCAAGAAAAAAGATAAAGGGAAAAAAGAAAAACAGAGAAAAGTAAAATTTTATTAGAGGGGAATATTGTTACAGGACCAATCAAAGAAACAGTGATCAAGGAGGAATCATTGCAACTGCCCTGTGGAGTCCCTGAGGAAGATTATAGGCTATGCATAAATCAGAAGCACCGGCTCAAAATGATTAAAAATGTAACATGAATTAGAACAGAAAAGCATCTGGGAAAAAAAGACAATTCTGCCATTAATTCACTAACAGAAAAGAACTATGAACACACTGTCCTCAAAAATGTACAATATAGCTGATACAGTGGGGTCTATAAGAAAATGTTACAGTGAGTTTCAGGTAGCCAGCCAGCTATGCCCTCTTGCACAGTACTCCATTCCTCCCTCCTTCCCATTATCCCCTCCCCTGAACATATTCAGTCTACTTGGCTTTTTTTTAATGAGTTGCCCCTTATGAAGTTTTTTAAAGATTTTATTTCTGCAAGCCTTGGTATTCCCAGACCATGGTAATACCTTCATCTTGTTTCTCAGTAGCCCCATTTCAGTCACAAATAGGGTTACCAGGTGTCCAGTTTTGGGGCAGATTCTCTGGCTTTTGGGGATCCCTTCTGGGTCTCCAAGTGACTCACCTTAATCTCTGGACTCTCAACTTCAATTGAAAAAAAAGTTTCTAGGTGGTCTGGTTCCCGAGATATACACTAAAACGTCAGCCCCCCCAACTGTTAAATCTGTTTAACAGATCTGTCATAGCAGCTCCTAGCTCTTAACTGCGCCTTTCAGGATTGTAGCCAATAAGTGAAGCCAGGGTTGTGATTTGTTGACCCAGGCAGTGCCTAGACTTAATTGCAATGTCAGAAAATGGTGGTTTGGAGATTTTCAGTTTGAGTAAGAATATGGCTTGAAGTTTTTTTTCTCTTGTGTGCAAGAGTCAGACTCTGGGCTGTTGGAGAGAGCAGTGCTTTGAAAACCTTCGCAATATGAATGTATTTAATCCAATACTTGCTTTTCTGGGAGTAAAGCAATGCTAATCCCATGTACCTAGAGTAAACCCCATTTCATTAGGACTTACTTTTGAGTAGACATGGTTAGGATTGTGCTGTAAATTAATGGGACTTTTGAGTAAACATAGCAAAGAATTGTGTTTGTGTTGCAAATCTTTCTCTCCCCCTCCAATCCTATTTTTAAAGCAGTTAGGCAGGGTTTACCTAGGTATCACAGTTTTTATTATGTAGGAAACTAATACTGATTTTTTAAAAAATGTTCTGCAATGACCAACTGGTTTAACAATAAACTATTATATGGGGTGTATTTTTACACCTGCAAGAGTAAGTGTGTGTATGTATGGAGTCTTTCCAACAACCCTGTGAGGTAGGGTTGGTGATTGGAAACCAAAGCAGCTCACAATAAGAAGTAAATCCCTTTAAAAACCAATAACCATAAAACAAGTATAAACAGTTGCAAAACAGCTTAAAGTGGCATGATTCTGAATTTTGGGCTGGGTGAATCAAGTTTATTTATTTATTTATTTTTATTATGTGATTTATATCCCACCCTTCCTCCCAGTAGGAGTCCAGGGCAGCAAACAAAAGCACTAAAAACACTTTAAAAATCATAAAGACAGGCTATAAAATATATTAAAACAAAACATCTTTAAAAACATTTTTAAGAGCTTCAAAAACATTTTTTTTAAGTTTTAAAACATATTAAAAAGCAATTCCAACACAGACTGGTATAAGGTCTCAACTTAAACGGCTTGTTAAAAGAACAAGTTTCTTATCACTTGAGCCTGCAATTTTCCCTGTTTGAGTAAGCCCCACTGAATACACTGGGACTTGCTTCTGAGTAAACAAACATAGAATTGCACTATAAATATCTTTATAGGTTGTGTAAATAATAAACATATTTGATAGCCATGCTTATATAAATATTTCTTCATACTGCGTCCCAATATGTATCCAGTTTCACACTATGGTTGTACAATACTTCCTCTACATTTTAAGTATGCCCTTCTTCCTTGGGGTGGTCATGGTTCACCATTGTTTTCATCTTGAGGGGCAGATAGCCTTAGAGATTGTGAGTAGCCCATGGTCACCCACTATACTTTATAGCTCATTTCCATTTTGAAAAATTAATTAAAACAATTTACATGCAGGAAAAATTTATTAAATGGATCGACACAATACATTTAAAGCACATCCAACTCACATTTAAAGCACATGACTTCCCCCTGCCATTTCCCCCTCACAGTTATAGTTCTCACCACTCTTAACAAACTGCAGTTCCCATGATTCTGTGGTGGGATTCATGTGCTTCAAATGGGTGTTGAATGCACTTTAAATGAATGGTGTGGATCTGCCCTAGGTATGAAGTGCATTCAAGAGTGAAAAGAACAATTTTAACAGATACTTTTTTAAACAGGGGAAGGGTTGTAGCTCATTGGTAGGGCATATGCTTTGCATGGAAAAGTCCAGAATTCAATTTCTGGAAAAGACTATTGCCTGGAATCCTGGAGAGCCAATGCTAGTCCATGTCATCAGTACTGAGCTATGTGGTACCAAATGGCCTGAGTCAGTATAAGGCAGATTCCTTTGTTCCTAAAAGTGGGAAGAGACTCCAGGGCCATAGTGACTCCAAAATTTATGTATTTTATTTACAAAAGTTATATACTGCTTTATTGTAAAAAATCTCAAAGCAGGTTACAGAAAGAATTAAAACAATAAAATTCTTGGCAAAAACAGTTAAAGACATGTATTTAAAAAGTTCAAAATAATAAAACAAACAATGAGTTAAAAACAGATAAAAAAACACAATAGCTTCTACATGCCTGGCTAGGCTTTCCTAAACAAAAATGATTTTATCAGGTGCTGAAAAGAGGCATCTGCCTAATGTCAATAGGCAAGGAGTTCCAAAGCATAGGTGCTGCCACTTTGTTGTTGTTTTCTGCCTTCAAGTCGATTTTGACTTATGGCGACCCTATGAATCAGTGACCTCCAATAGCATCTGTCATGAACCACCCTGCTCAGATCTTGTAAGTTCAGGTCTGTGGCTTCCTTTATGAAATCAATCCATCTCTTGTTTGGTCTTCCTCTTTTTCTACTCCCTTCTGTTTTTACCGGCATTATTGTCTTTTCTAATGAATCATGTCTTCTCATTATGTGTCCAAAGTATGATATGTGTCCAAAGTCAGAGGAAGGCAATGGTAAACCACCTCATACCATGAAAACCCTATGAACAGAGTATCCAAAATGCTGCCACTTTACAGGACTGATTTCTTACAAGAGCAGAGCAAGTACTATGTGGCACCCATAACATGGAAAGCACAGCTTGAACTTGGCCTGGTAGCAAATCAGCAACCAATGCAGATTTCAGAGCAGAGGTATTATGTGCTGATAGGATCTCACTCATGTCAGCATTCATGCCGCAGCATTCTGCATTAACTGACTGGCTGCCAGGATTTTTTTTAGTTTTGGTTTTCAGGTAGGAATCCTGACTGGTTGTGGGATGCTAAGTTGTCTGCATTACTCATAGGAATCTTGTTGTGTTTGGTATGGTATTGCATTTAGGAAAGCATCACTGTCTTTTGTTTTTCATTTTCTGTTTGCATTTCATTTACCTTTAACCTCACTCCCTTACATCCATAGAAGCAACAGCAGTGGTTGTATGTGCTTAGCTCAACCCCCTAAAACCCACTGATGATGCACCTTGTTGGCTGCATGGCAGTTTGTTTCTTGCCCAATAGTGGTAAAAGAAAATTCACATATTTGAAAGTGTGGCTGCAATTGTTGTTCCCAAGCTGCTGCCAGTGAAGGTAGACCAAACCATGTGTGTTTTCTCTCTGTCAATTATTACTCATTGGAATTGGATTAGCTGTCAAAGTGAGTTTATAGCAGCCCACAGGGTAGAGAATCTTCTCATTCTTATTCATTTCTCAGACCTCTTTCTGAAGTGAAGACTCAAATCTGTGAAGAAGTTTGGAGCAGCCACATTAAAAGATAAGGACAGGGCATTCCAGGCAGGGGGTTGCCAACCCTGCTTGGATATGGATGTCTTTGCAGAGGATCCCTAGTCAAGCTTTACCAACAGCACAATCCAAACTATATCTACTCAGAAGTAAGTCCTGTTGAGTTCTATGGGCCTTAGTACGTGTGTTTAGAACTGCAGCCTTCAGGGGCATCCATCTTTACTCCCAAATGCTCCCATCTAACATCTCCACAACACTAGGCTCCTTTCTTCCTACAGTGGCCTTCTGGTGACTGGTCTGGCCTGAAGGCACTCAAACCCTTCTTGTCGAAAGCAAGTAGCCTAGATGAAATGTTCCCTACCCAGGCTCCATCTTTTAGCTAAGATGTCTAGCTTAATTTCCAATCAGATATTTTTTTAATTGTATGCTCCAAGCAACTGTGATTGATGCTTAATGTATCATGCTTAATGACATCACTCGGGCCCACCCCTGTGACATCACTCAGGCCCACCCCATGACATTACTATGGCCCGCCCCCAAAATCTCAGGTTTTGGGATGCTTCTGACTTGGCTACCCTAGTCACAAACATGTTTATGACTGGCACTCACCAGCTAAGTTTGCTGTTAAAAGGAGTCGTGGTAAATCACTAGGCATCTCAGAAAGTTAACAGAGATGTAATAACTTTAGCATAAATTGATAGATTGGCCAGCTCTTCAATATAATTATTCTTTATTGTTTTATTTAAATAAATGTATGGTTTACTATAGAGTTAGGTGTACCATTGTGTTAGTCCCCCACATTTATCTAGAGTGATTAAATTCCTGTAGGCCTGTTTTGAAGCTAGTTCTGGGCTGACAGCAAAAAGGCAGATGGAGATGGCTCAAAAGAAGGACCATTGATGTCCAAAAACCTGAAGCGCATGTTTTCTCCAGATGTTCTATAGTTAATAAAAATATTTGTACCTGACCTTCATTAAGACTGTTTCTGTGAGTATAAAATGATATAAGGATGCACACTAAGTTATCATTTATGACTAGGGTTACGAGATGTCCGGTTTTCAGCCAGATACTCCGGCTTTTAGGGGTCCTCTCTTGGTCTCTGGATGAGTCAGCTTAATCTCCAGACTCTCGGCGTTCATTTAAAAAAAAACATTACGTTTCTAGGTGGTCTGGTTCTCCAAATATACACCAAAACATCAGCCATCGCCCCCAACTTCCATGAAATGACCTCTTAGCTGGCTACTCCTGATCCTATATCTTTAGGAGAAGAGAAAGTCAGCCAAGTGCAGGTGTTCTTGCAACATTGTAATGGGAAAAACCACAAGGTGGAATTCTCCCTTCCCCGTGCACAACTTTTAAAGATACAGAAGACCTCTTAGTTGCCAGGCCCAGCCTCCAAGAGGTCTTCTGTATCTTTAAAAGTTGTGCAGGAGGAAGGGAGAATTCCACCTGGTGGTTTTTCCCATTACAATGTTGCAAGAACACCTGCACTTGGCTGACTTTCTCTTCTCCTAAAGATATAGGATCAGGATCAGGCCCTGAGCCTGGCAACCCTAATATGCATTCATTAGTGAATTGAAAAGAACAATTTTAAAAGATATGTTTTTTAAAACAGGGGAAGGGCTGTAGCTCAGTGGTAGGGGAAAATATTTGCATGCAAAGGTCCAAAATCCAATTTTTGGAAAAGACTATTCCTTGGAATCCTGGAGAGCCAATGCTAGTCCATGTCATCAGTACTGAGCTAGATGGTATCAAATGGCTTGAGTTGGTATAAGGTAGATTCCTTTGTTCCTAAAAGTGGAAAGAGACCCAAGGGCCACTGTGAATCCAAAATTTATTTATGTATTTTATTTACAACATTTATATACTGCTTTATTGTAAAAAAAACTAAAAGCGGTTTACAGAAGGAATTAAAACAACAAAATTATTGGCAAAACCAGTTAAAGACAGGTATTTAAAAACATTCAAAATAATAAAACCAACAATGAGTTAAAAACAGTTTAAAAAACACAATAGCTTCTACATGCAAGGATAGGCTTGCTTAAACAAGAATGTTTTTAGCAGGTGCTGAAAACAGTACAATGAAGGTGCCTGCCTAATGTTAATATTCAGGGAGTTTCAAACCATAGATGCTGCCACACTAAAGGACTGATTTCTTACAAGAGCAGAACACTTACTATGTGGCACCCGTAGCATGGAAACCACACCTTGAACTTGGCCTGGTAGCAAATTAGCAACCAGTGCAGATTTCACAGCAGAGGTATTATGCGCTGATAAGGTCTCACTCTTGTCAGCAATCATGCCACAGCATTCTGCACTAACTTCAGCCCCTGGGTCAGGTTATGCTGCATGGGGATTTCTGTGACCTTGGCTGACTGGATGCCAGGATTTTTTTAGTTTTGGTTTTCGGTTAGGAATCCTGACTGGTTGTGGGATGCTAACTTGTTTGCCTTACTCATAGGAATTTTGTTGTTGTTGGTATGGTATTGCATTTAGGAAATCATCACTGTCTTTTATTATTATTTTTCTGTTTCCATTTCATTTACCTTTAACCTCACTCCCTTACATCCATAGAAGCAACAACAGTGGTTCCATGCGCTCAGCTCAACCCCCTTAAACCCACTGATGATCCATCTTTTTGGTTGCATGATTATTTGTTTCTTGCCCAATAGTGGCAAAAAAGATTTTACATACTGGGAAGTGTGGCTGCTGTTGTTGTTGTTCCCAAACTGCTGTCTGTCAAGATAGATCAAACCATGTGTGTTTTCTTTCTGTCAATTATTACTCACTGGAATTGGGTTGGCTGTCAAAGTGAGATTATAGCAGCCCACAAGGTAGACAGAAAAGGGTAGAGAATCTTCTTACTCTTATTCATTTCTCAGACCTCTTTCTGAAGTGAAGGGTCAACTCTGTAAAGAAGTTTGGAGCAGCCATGTTGACAGGTAGGGGCAGGGCATTGCAGGCAGTTGGTTGCCAACCCTGCTTGGATATGGATATATTTGCAGAGGATCCCTAGTCAAGCTTTACGAACAGCACAATCCAAACCATGTCTACTCAGAAATAAGTCCTATTGAGTTCTATGGGGCTTAGTAAGTGTGTTTAGAATTGTAGCCTTCAGGGGCATCCATCTTTACTCCCAAGTGCTCTTATCTAACAACTCCTTTATGCTCCACTAGGCTCCTTTCTTCCTACAATGGCGTTCTGGTGATTGGCCTGGCCTGAGGGCACTTAAACCCTTCTTGCCAGAATCAAGTAGGCTGAATTTAATGTTCCCTATCCAGGCTCTATCTTTCAGCTAAGATTTCTATCTTAATTTCCAATCAGAGAAATGTTTTGTTTGTTTGAATTGTATGCTCCAAGCAACTGTGGTTGATGCTTAATATATCATGCTTAATGACATCACTTGGGCCCGCCCCTGTGACATCACTACAGCTCATCCCCATTACATCACTATGACCTGCCCCTATGACATCACTAGGGCCTGCCCCTGAAATCTTAGTCTTTGGGATGCTTCTGACCTGGCAATCCTATTTATGACCCAGCCTCAACCCTTGGAATAATGTAAAAAATGAATCTTAATATTTTGTAATCTACCTTGAACCCTCCAGACAGGGAGGACCACACTTAGTAAAGTTGGTTCTTAACACAGGTATGAATATTTAACTTTACAATGAAGGTTATTATAAACATACTTTGCATTAAAAACACTTTCTGCTGCAGACTCCAACTTTGGAGCTATAAAGCTGCTAAATGTATGCCAAATCTTAGCTCATGAGTAGCCTCATTGAGTTTACTGGCACTATTCAGATTCTTAATGTTAAACATAAGTTCAGGAATGTTGCATGAACAAGGCTACAGTTGTTAAAAGGATGAGATTTACACAAAACTACATAAAGCAGATGTATAAAATAAATACAAGATATTTGTAATCTACCTTCATAGCATCACATTTAGCAGTAAGCTATATTTATTTATTTATATTTATCTATTTATTATACTTGTATACCGCCCCATAGCCGAAGCTCTCTGGGTGGTTTACAGTAACTAAAAACATATACAATTTAAAAATACATCTTTTAAAAAACAATCTAAAATACAATTTAAAAATTTAAAACAATATAAAACACATGCTAAAATGCCTGGGAGAAGAGGAAAGTCTTGACCTGGCACCGAAAAGATAACAGTGATGGCGCCAGGCACACCTCGTCAAAAACATCATTCCATAATTTGGGGGCCACCACTGAGAAGGCCCTCTCCCTTGTTGCCATCCTCCAAGCTTCCCTTGGAGTAGGCACCCGGAGGAGGGCCTTTGATCTTGAACATAGTGTATGGGTGGGTTCGTATCGGGAGAGGCGTTCCATCAGGTATTGTGGTCCCAAGCCGTATAAGGCTTTATAGGTCAAAACCAGCACCTTGAATCGAGCTCGGAAACATACAGGCAGCCAGTGCAAGCGGGCAAGAATCGGTTTTATATGTTCGGACCGTCTGGTCCCTGTTACCAATCTGGCCGCTGCATTTTACACAAACTGCAGTTTCCGAACCGTCTTCAAAGGCAGCCCCACGTAGAGTGCATTGCGGTAATCTAATTTAGAGGTTACCAGAGCATGGACAACTGAAGCCAGGTTATCCCTGTCCAGATAGGGACATAGTTGTGCCACCAACCGAAGCTGGTAGAAGGCACTCCGTGCCACCGAGGCTACCTGAGCCTCAAGTGACAGAGATGGTTCTAGGAGAACCCCCAAGCTATGAACCTGCTCCTTCAGGGGAGGGCAACCCCATCCAGTACAGGTTGGACATCCACCATCTGGTCAGCAGAACCACCCAGTTCTTGTCTTGTCTGGATTGAGCCTCAGTTTATTAGCCCTCATCCAGTCCATTGTCGCAGCCAGGCACTGGTTCAGTACATTGACAGCCTCACCTGAAGAAGATGAAAAGGAGAAATAGAGCTGCATGTCATCAGCATAGTGATGGCAACGCACTCCAAAGCTCCGGATGACCGCACCCAACGGTTTCATGTAGATGTTGAACAGCATGGGGGACACAACTGACCCCTGCGGAACCCCACACTGGTGAGTCCAGGGTGCCGAGCAATGTTCCCCAAGCACCAACTTCTGGAGGCGACCTGCCAAGGAGGAGCGGAACCACTGCAATGCAGTACCTCCCACTCCCAACTCAGCCAGTCTTTCCAGAAGGATACCATGGTCGATGGTATCGAAAGCCGCTGAGAGATCAAGGAGAATCAACAGAGTCACACTCCCCTTATCTCTCTCCCGACAAAGATCATCATACAGGGCGACCAAGGCTGTTTCTGTGCTAAAACCAGGCCTGAAACCTGACTGAAATGGATCCAGATAATCGGTCTCATCCAAGAGTGTCTGGAGCTGGCCCACAACCACTCGTTCAAGTACCTTGCCCAGGAATGGAACATTTGCTACTGGCCTATAGTTATTAAGATTTTCTGGGTCCAGGGAGGGTTTCTTCAGGAATGGTCTCACTACTGCCTCTTTCAGGCAGCCAGGGACCACCCCCTCTCACAGAGAGGCATTAATCACCTCCCTGGCCCAGCCGGCTGTTCGATCCCTGCTAGCTTTTATTAGCCAAGAAGGGCAAGGATCCAGCACAGAAGTGGTTGCACAAACCTATCCAAGCACCTTGTCAACGTCCTCAAGCTGCACCAACTGAAACTCATCCAAGAAATCGGGACAAGGCTGTGCTCTGGATACTTTGCTTGATTCACCTGCTATAACACTGGAGTCTAAGCCCTGGCGGATGCTAAAGATTTTATCCTGGAAGTGCCTAGCAAACTCATTACAGCGCTCCCCCTGTCTCTCTCCCGACAGGGGTCATCATACCAGGCAATCAAGGCTGTTTCCATGCCAAAACCGGGCAGTTCTAAAGTTCTCATCCTGAGAATATGTAATGACCCCATAATATTAGCCTGAAAAAATATGTATAGTGTCTCCACAGCAAATTAGTAAGAAAAGTATATTCCCTGGAAAGCATTTTGTTTTTCTGTAGTGTAGTGACTAAAGTGTTCATTTTGTATATAGAAAATCCAGGTTAAAATCCTGGCTCAACCATGACAATCAGTGGATGTTCTTGGACAAATCACAAGTAGTTCAAATGCTTCTGCTTCAGATTAACTGTAGTTTAGTTTGTTGTCTGAACTCTAAAATGTGGTTAATCTTAACTATGGTTAGTTTAAATAAGCCAACTTCAATTATAGTTTATGAAACTAGCTTCTGATCTTCTTTTGGCTGCACCAGAGGAGGAGGGCAAAGTGCATGAGTCCAATGCTTACTGAGGTTCATTCTCATATAGTAGCATTCGATGAACCAGCAAAGGCGGGCAGCATTGTGTACCTGGCTTCTAGATGGCAAGCATCACTGCTGTTTACCAAAATAGGGAAGGGTGAGGTACAGGGAAGTGCGGGCGCAGTGATGGAGCCAATCCAACACTCCTGCTGCTGTACCTGTACCACACTGTGCTCCCCGTGTCTTGTTCCTGTCAGTAAGCAGCAGCGATGCTTGCCATCTGGAAATCAGATATGCAATGCCTCCTTCCCCCTTTCCTGTGCCATCAACCACTATTGTTCTCATAGTGCTAAACCATGCTTTAACATTACTTCTGAATGCATTCGCTATCTCCCAGGCAAATGTCCCACACAAAGTAGCCTTGATGATACAATGGCCTGTTTCACATATAACACTAAACCATGGTTTGTTAAACCAAAGTGTGGTTTGTTTGAACATCTGAATTAAGCCAAGCAGACTAACCATTGTTTGTTTTATGGCAACAAAGCATAATGAGAAGCCACTTACTAAAACTTATTGGCTTACAAACTGTGGCCTGTTTTAACCATGGTTTGGCATTACATCTGAATCTAACAGATATGGGTTGCTTAACCATGATTTGTTTGGCTATCACACTGAAGATACTCACCAACCTACAGAGGCATGAGGCAAGAGCAGCTGGAAACCAAATTAAACACTGAAGAAATAATCCTTGTTTGCACATCTGTGAGACAAACAAACCATGTTTTAAACAAATCATGGCTCAGTGTTATGCGCAAGTGCAGCCAACATGATAATCCCACACATACCATCCTGACATTCTTGGAGGAAGGTTGGGATAAAACACATTTGTATATAGAAATAATGTAAATCATTGGGACACCAATGGAAAAGCAATGTGCAATGAATAATAGATACTGCCAGGATCACAATATGGAAAGAAGTAATAGAATTAAGATAAATTTAATTAAAGCTTGAATGTGTGGATATAGAAAGTCCATTAAGAAAAGCATTTTAATGCAATAATGAAACTGGGATGATTATATGCTGTTCAAGGTGGCTGCAAAATTAGTGACAAGAACGGTGTAGAGTAATATATCAACTATTGCCTCTTTTAGGACTATTTTTGATACTGGCCACAATATAGAGAAACAGACAACCAATCCTGCATGCCCAATCCAATTTTTGATATATCTTTTTTTCCATGTGGAAAGTTTGCAATAAACATTTAGGCCAGCTGGTTAAAGAAAAAAAGGATTCAGATATGCTGTTGCTGTGAACGCCAAACCCCTCTGCAAGGGGGTTAATTTAACAAATTTAATTGCCCTAATTTGTGGCCAATAAAATGTTCATCCTAAAAACAATTTATTGTTATGCATTTTTTTTATTAATCTTATTATTAAGTATACATTGTTGGCAAGACAAGCATTCAAGAAAAACTTCAAAAGCTAGTTGGCCAAATATACATTCTGGTGATGAAACAACATGCACCTAACTATTTTGGAGTGATATCTGCATGTAGCTTAGAACATAGATAAGATAGCTGAAAAAAAGTAATGTGAAAAGTGGCTCTTGCAATGTAATCCTATGTATGCTTTCTCAGATTTAATTCTCACACAGTGGAGTTTACTCCCAAATAAGTGTGCATTGGATTGTAGCCTTGCAGTACAATCCTATTTATGCTTACTTGGAAGTAAATCTCACTGAGCCCAGTGGGGCTTATTCCTAGTACAGTAGGGTCCCGCTTTACAGCGCTTCGCTTTACAGTGTTCCGCTATTACAGTGGTTGTGAATTGTAGAAAGGCCCCGCTTTACAGCGTTTTTTCAGCTTTAACGGCGGTTTTTTGCCGCCGGGCACCATTTTGGTCAATGTAAGTCAATGGGATCCGCTTTACAGCGGTTTTCACTTTACAGCGGGGGTCCAGAATGTAACCCGCTGTATGAGCGGGGCCCTACTGTAATTATGTTTAATGCTTATGTTTCATATCATGCAACATAGAGGTAACAAAGGAATATTCTACCGCCAGCAAACCCCATATGCACACAAGCTGTTAGATTTTTGCAGAAAGATGGGCCTTTTACATAATCATTCGTGTTGATGAATTAGATTTCTAGGAAGAAATAGTAGGAAGACCAAAGGAATCCCCTAATATAAAGATTGGGTTATGCAGGTGAAAGGTGGCATGTGGACAAAAACACCCAACTACACTTGAAGAAAAAAAGCTGAAGCATCAGTCAAGTGTTAAATATTGGTTGAGTCATGAAAGCCGTTGTACAAAATATCAGCTTGGGAGGTTCACTGGCAAGTTGGACCAAGGAAATCATGAGTTGGAAATAATGGGATTCCCTGAAGAGGTAATGGGAAGAAAGATGAGACATACCATTCTGACTGATGGAAAAAAAGAGAAGAACTTGAAATGCTAACCTAAGAGGAAAAAGCAGGACTTGGATGTACTGTTAGGCAAGATGAGGCAGCTCACATGCTCAAGCAACCATATTCTGAAGTAGCAACAAATTGCCAGTTGTTTCGTTTACTATAATATTTCTACTTACATGGAATAGATGCAATTTGTGTTTTTTGCCTGAGGAATCAAAATGCCTTGGGTCTTCTGGGGACAGAACGGGTGAGAAAGGGTAAAGGAGAACAAAGAGCCATTGGACCTTATCAGCTTAGAGAACAGTTAGCCTATATTTAACCATTAGTTTAGATTATCATCCTTAATAACACAATTCCACAGCACAATCAGTGCCTATAGGGCTCACAGTGACACCTATAAACTAAAACTGAAATTTCTATTCAGTAATAACTGAGCTGTTCTCACAGAACAAAGACACCAAATAAAGCTTGTTGAAGCACTGTGGATAGGAGGGTGAGCTAGGAAATCATTAGTTCAAATCTCACCTGAGCATGAACTCACTTGGTAGCCTTAAGCAAGCCAGTATTTTCTGTGCCTTACCTGATCACTTTACAAGGTGATTTTTAAGGATTATAATCCTCAGTATGTGCTCTAAGTATTATAATCCTTAGAGTATACTCCTGACTCTTGTTTTTCAGTTTGATCCCTGTGTCTGATATCATGTGACATCAGATGATGAACAGCTGGGCAAGTTTTGGTCCAAACCATGCCACGGGCCAAATGGGGAGGCCTAGTGGGCCTAATTAGGCCCATGGGCTTGAGGTTCTGCACTGCTGACATATAGGTGTCCCCAGGCAGACACTGACTAGATTCAGGCCTGCTTAGGTACCTTTAAGCAGCACATGCCCAGGCCGTGAATAACTTTTTAAAAAGGCAATACTAATAAAAAATGCTATATATGTGTTTATTATTACTAGGTTCATTTTCTTGTAGTATTCAACATTTATCACCATCATCAACATATTAGCTAGATAGGCCTGAAGAGAACAGGATGGATTTGAGTTGAAATACATTCAGTAACCCACATATTTGTTATTATTTCCAGCTCTTTCCATTGTTATCTTCTACAGTGACATATGACAAGCCTCTGAGGAGAACCATCAGACCTTGAGGAAAAAAGATCCCTGCATAATGATTGTTTTAGCAAGCATACCAGTAGATGCGCCACAATCCTGTGTGAAGCTGAACTCTTAAAAACAATTTTGTCAGTGTGGGTATGGTTTTATTAGGTTTGTAAACAAAAAGGAGCATAAAAGGGCCCCCTCAAAGCCAGTGTGAGAGCCAGTGTGGCACAGTGGTTAGAGTATTGGACGGACTTGGGAGACCAGGGTTTGGATCCCCTCTCAGCCATGAAACTTGCTAGGAGACCAGTCACAGTCTCTCAGTCTAACCTACCTCACAGGGTTGTTGTGAGGATAAAATGGAGAACCATGGATACCACCTTGTGCTCCTTTGAGGAAAGGAGGGAAAGAAATGTAATAATAATTAATAATACAAATAAATAAATAAATGTATTGTACACCGCTTTGTGCTCCTTTGAGGAAAGGTGGGATATAAATGTAATAACAAATAATATTATAAATAAACAAATAAATGTATTGCACAAGGATTTGGAATTCATAAAATTTATATCCCTTTCTGCATGATCATTTGCTTCTTCCATTGTAATTACCTTACAACAATAAAAATCATTAGCACATCAGTAGCAAAACGCACATCTCCTGTAGAATTGCTTGTGGTTCCATTGCTCAGTTATCAAAGTACAGCTATTATGTGGTGTTCAGTTGTCTTTTCTGTATATGTGGAGTTATATTTCTCTTTTTCATGTGATTTGTACTATTCCATACAGAATTATAGATGTTTTGGATGTATGCCTGAAAATCAATGAAGACATTTTTAAATGGCCTTCCAATAACACTATGTTGAATATTGCCCATTAAATTGCTCTTGGACCTCTTGTGTAGCTCTAGAGAGATCAAACTGGAAATTCTAATTTTAAGGATAGAACATTGTACTACTACCGCTGCTGCTACAACCAGCATTTAAATGCAGGAAAGGATAAGGGCCATAACTGAGTGGTAGAGCATCTGCCTTGTATGCCGTAGATGTCTGGTTCAATTCCCAGCATCTCCAGATAGGGCTGCCTGAAACCGCTGCCAGTCAGTGTACACAGCACTGAACTAGATGGACCAATAGACTGACTCAGTGTAACACTATGCAACAGTGGACAATGGGACTGTGAAGGCAAGGTGGCATTGCACACCTGGCTTCCAGATGCTGAGCATTCCTGCTGCTAACTGAGAGGGGGAAGGTGGAGAACTCAGGGTGGTACAGGTGTGGTGGAGCCAATCTGATGAACCTGCCACTATGCTACCACCATGCCCACACAATGCTATGCTCACTGCACCTCACCCTTTTGCTCTTGGTAAGTGGCAGTGATGCTCGGCATCCAGAAGCCAGGAGTGCAACGCTGCCCTGCCTTTACCACCCCACCAACCACTACTTCCCTATGTTCTAACCTGTGCCCCTCCAGATGCTGTACAAATTCCATCATCACTGACCACTGACCATGTTGGCTGGGATTGATGAGAATTGGAATGCAATAATATCTGGTTTGCCATCCCTGGTTTAGCATTTACTTTGCACTGCCTGTGTACTAGTACTGCAGAAGTGATAAAGTTCCTACCCCATATAATTTTAAATAAATATTAGACTGAAAAAACACCCAGAAAGAATTATGGATTGACTCAGGCAGCAAAGAAAATTCAGTTAAAGCTAAGTTGGTGGAAGAAGTAGAATTTCTGAAGAGGGAAATAACTTGACAAATAGAGGAAGAAACACCTCATAGACAGGAAGAAGAGGGGGAGAAGGATGAGACAAAGGGGGTTGGCAGAAGATGCCCAATGGAAGAGCAAGAGGTGGATGAGAGAGGAAACGCTTCTTATATTACTGGCTGTGTGGGAGCCCTTGCATCACAGCTCCTTCCCATATTGCAAGAATCAGGCAATGTGTTATGTCCTTGCTGTGTCTCTTCTCCATGCCAACATTTTTCATTTTTTTAAAAAATTAGGTCCTGGCATGAGGAGGATCTGCAACATGGGCTCCTCTCTCTTGGCCCAATAACATGGTATGGGGTTTCTATGATGAGAAAGAGCCACCAAAGAAGACCAACACTAAATGGATGGAGAGAGAGAACTCCCAAGACAAGTCTTTGCCTCAAAAGACAGGAGAAGCAAACAAAGAACATTTACTTGAGAGTAAGTCCCATTGTACTCAGTGACTTGAGCAGGATCAGGCTGCATATCAAGCTGTACAATACTGAAGATCAAATATCAAAGAATGCAGACACATTGACAACTATGAGCACTGAAAATAGACTAAGAAAAAGTAATTGAAAACATTTGATACATCAATTCCAGTTGAATATAAGGTTGGAAAAAAGAAGGGAAGAAATAGGTACAGACTACTCATTCAAACAGAATGAAGGGAGGAGGAAAAGAGGATGGTATATGAATGAAGCTGCAGTATCAAGGAAAATTAAAACTTATTTTTAAGGGTGGGATAGGTTTGAGCACTCAAAATGAGACACTGGACAAAGAAATGTTGAGTAGAGGGGGAAGGAATGAGAGGAAATGGAGGTGAAGACTGCATTTCACAATGCTATGCAATCAAGAGTTGGCAGTCAAGAGTTATTGTGCTTAGACTGCAGAGGGCTAGCAAAGATGCAGGAAGCCCAAATCACTGTTCTTACTTTTATATTCCTTGATTTTGTGACAACCAGATAGCTTTATATTTTTTGCTGTTTCTGTTTTCACATTGATAATATTCTGGATTGCAATTCCAAAGTCTCAGATATAATTAACAAGTTAAAAGCCAAGGAAATGTTAAAGCCAGGTTCCCTGGAATATATAAACTCACAAAACAGGTGATATGCTTGTGGGCTATCAATTGGCAGACAATTATTTTTTGCCAAAGAAACTTAATTAAAATACTTCAGCATTCTCCAGAACCTTCTACTCCACTAAAATTGTTTTTGTTTTGCTTTTGCTCATTTTCACCTGAAAGAGCCCAGACCACAATCCTGCAATAATTTTGATATGCACGACACTGTATATTTTGGATTGTGTGTAGTGCACACATTTATCCCATATGGCTGATGGAAAAGACTACAGTATTATCATATTATACTGTATTTAAAAACACATTTTTCTCATACACGGCACAGAGAAGGAGACTTGTGGATACATAATTGTAGATCTTTCTTTTATGAGACCAAAGGCTTTAAAAGGCAGCAGAAATGATTTTCATTTACACAATACTGTACACTGAATACATTTTACTGTGTTATCATCATGCAGAGAACACAGAGCTCAATGTTGCATAATTAATAAATTTATCCTATTTCTTAAACATTCATCTCACTGATGTATGTTTCTCTATATTTTTATACAACCATTTCTCTGCTAGGAAAAAAGGGGTGAGACCTGGCAACTGCAGGTAGGAAACACAAAAGAGAACAAGTCTGTCAGACTAATTTTCTTCTAAGTTATGTTACTGAATGCTTATTTCAGATTTTGAAAGAAGTAGAATGGATATTTTCTTTCTTTTACTTCCTTGCGTGAGTGAGCTTAAGAACTAAAGCACAAAGTTACACATCTGTCTCAAGCTAATAAATAAATTAATACACAGACAAAAATATATAATGTCATCATTTCTCTTTCTTTCTGTTGGGTTTTAAGACTCAAGCCCAATACTGTCAATGAATATGGGCTAGCCTATATAAACAGCACTAGTTCCCAGGGTTATTTTTGTTTTGTAAAATATATCTACCCACTTCAGGGGTAGGTATCTCAAGTATATTCTGAAGGGGAAGGTGTATCTTGTCCAAGTTTTATAATGGCCCCTTACTTTGATGAAATCTCTGAAACAGTATCATAGTATGTTTCATGAGGTTTCTTAATAATATATATGTTCATCTTTCTTTGCTCTTCGGAGGATTCATTTTTCTAGGATAGTTTTAAATGTCTCTAGGTCTCTTTTGTTGTCGGAGCCATTCTTTCTAAATTTCACATTGTGACAATCACATTTTAACTACCCCCAGAGGAATTTTTTAAATACAAGAACCTTTCAAAGAGTTTACTAATAAATTATAACAGATGGAGGCATCAGGAGTGAAGCCTATTTTAGTTACAAATTGCTTATTGAGAATTTACAAGGTAAACACCACAGGCACATGTGGTCTGTAAAATTGTAAAACAGATTAATCATGAGCCTCACCATTGACAAAGGTAAATGTGTAGATGAATTCAGTCTAGCTTGTTTAGGAAAATCTCCAGTACTATCTGGTAGGTACAATCATATTAATTCATTCAAATGTACTTTAATTAAATATGGTTCAAGCACTTTTCTTGCATTTTTGACAGTTGTCTCATTATCTCATATTAAACTTGTCTGTGACCTTTATTTATATGGAACCATCCTTCTAACATTAATAGGAGTCCTCTTGAATAAACAGGATGGGAATTTCAGAATTTCTGTATTAGATTAAATATATGCGCAAATATCAAGTATGTGTCATCTCAAATGTATATTATATTCTTGATATGGTAAATGCTAAACATTCTGCAATATTCACCTCACTAGAACCCAACACTACTAGTCAATTCTAAGAACATCCTTTATCCCCAGTAGAAGACAAAGGAAGGAAGGAAGGAAGGAAGGAAGGAAGGAAGGAAGGAAGGAAGGAAGGAAGGAAGGAAGGAAGGAAGGAAGGAAGGAAGGAAGGAAGGAAGGAAGGAAGGAAGGAAGGATTGGGAAAACTAAGACAGTGCAAATGCATTGGTTACAGTGAGACAGTTCTGTCAGAAAAATTCACTGAATTTTACTGAAATTCAATATAGGCAAAGTATGCAGCCATGTACTTTTTGCATGCAATGTTGTATTAAGTTGAAATTTGTTACAACTGTCATCTACATTGGGCTAGAGATAACAAAATGTAACCTAATATCTACCATGATGAAACAGCAAACAACATCAGTTTCCAGTTATATTAAAATTGAGCAGCAAGTGATATTGCTGATGTGATACTGGAAAACATTAGTGGGTGAGTTTCTCTCCATCATTATTAAACAAATTATGTGGCTCTATCAAACAGCAAATCTTCAAGAAAATCTGTATGATGAGGTAATTTCATTACTCATTCATAGTGCCTTGTATTTGCTGTACTTAAAATAGACACTTGTACCCAGTGGCTTTTTATTACTGGAAGGAGGGTGGGGAGAGGGAATCACATACACGCTGGCCCTTTTTCTTACTCCTAGCAAATGGAAGCAATTCAATCCAACGTGGGCTGAAACCTGAGTAGGTCACTGTACACCATGATAAAATTCCCTAATCCCTGAGCCAAATTTCCCTGAGGGGGCCCTCCTACTAGCCCTTCATTTTCCAAGCTGAGTTTTCCATTCCTCAACCCTGTCTCTCCTTTTTCCCTCCCCTTCATCTCTTTCATTTCCCCCTACCTTACAGCCTTGATATCTGATCTGCTGCTGGGACTCAGGTTACAGTTTTTACAGCTTAGGCTGTCTATTGCTGTATACATTCCTTTCTTTCTGCTCTGTCGTGATTACTTACCAGAGCTTATTTTACACAGGTCCAGATGAAAGCAGTTCAGATGAAGGGAAGCAGTCAAGCTGTTTGAACAGTACAGATATGTACCTACACAAGGGCACATTGTGTTCACTATGACATTTTGTTGCACACATTTTATAGTGTTACCAATTTGTTGTTACTATACCCTTTAACTCTATTAAGATGAGGAAATCCCTACAATATATTCAATACATGAAGTTATTCTTAGAATTGTAATCAAACCTTCCACATATGCAACACACTCAGATGCCAACCTACTTAAAACTTTCATTGTAATTTAAGACCATTACGGGGAAACCCACCAATCCTATTAAAAGAATGTGGTCTCCAAGCTTAATAAGATAACTTGCTCTGGCATGTGGTCTAGGCTGCCTAAAAGCTTCTGTTGTTTTTCACCTTTCAACCACCCAAACTATAAAAACTGTCTCCGAGCTAGGTCAGCCCACAACCTTGGAGGCAATGGCTCATACAGCTGAAATTCTGTTTTATTTATTCTCTTAATGCTGTTCAACTACTAGCAGAGGTTTAAGGAAAAGAGAAACTGATCTGATTAAGGTTAACACTAATGCTTAATATCATGGCCTTTTTATTTTTTTAAAAACTGTCATTTTTCCTCCTTTCACAGACAGACAGACAGTGTTGTTTTTGTTTCTTCCTCACTATTTCAGACAAACATCTGTTATACTGCAGAAGAACAACTATCTCCCAAACCACCAAGTGTGCCTGCAGCCAAAGTAAATAAAACAAACCCAGAGGATCCAGCACAGTCAGCCTTTATATCCAGCCAGGATAACATTTCACATGTTTTGATTAAAATTAGCTAATTTGTAATCCTAGAACCTATGAAACTTAAAAACTGAAGTCCACATAGATTGCATGAAGCAATGTCTTAAAGGGATAATGCATAGTGGGGCTGATTTCTACACCCACTGCTCCCTTTTCTTCTGCCCTCCAAAAAAACTCCATAAACAAATCGAAACACGATCCAGACTGTTACATTGAAGAGTGTATAAAGCTTCATCTCAAAGTAAGATAAGGTGTCATACATATCTAAAGGAAATAAAATTGTTGTAGAGGAATATAAAGGATCTAGTCTAGATAATGAATAAATATTAGTATGCAGGATACTTTGCTCTTATACATACCATCATTTTTATTCAAATGTTTATCTGTCTGCTCTTGGACAAATTCTGAATAAGCACAAACGGGGGGGGGATACAAAAAGAAGGAATACAAACATAACAAACTGACATAACTTTCCTCAAGGGCTGGGTTTAAGAACGAAAGGGGAACATTATCCTTCAATTTGGTGAAAACAATAAATAAAATAGCCTGCTAATCCATATACCTTAACATCCTTACACATATAAGCTTAGATTCCATGTCACACACAGACATTTTACCACTCAACACATAAAAATACTTCATAGTGTAACAGCTATGATCAGACCTATTGTGAATGATCCATTGAACTGAATGCCATTTCATTCCATATCCAAAACTGTATGCTTTCATTATTTTGAAGGAAAGCAAGTTCATCTCAGTCCTGCAACACGTGTAAGCCAGAGGGTAAAGACAGACGAGAAGCAGAAAATAAATATAGACAAGGGCTTGTTGAATAATAAAAACATGTAACAGAGGACCATTTCAGCTCAGCCGACAACCTAAGGACAGAAGTCCTGAGATGTGTTTTTGTGCAGCCTCTGCTATGCTAACATCTGGAGAGCCAGCCCACAGCACTACCTCTGGAATACAGCTGGACTGGCATGGTTTCCTGTCAAGACATCTACTTTCTGTCCTCCAGCTCCAGCCTCTCCAAACCCATATTATACATACATACATACATACATACATACATACATATATATATACACACATACACACATGCATGCACCCTTTTCAGACACCTCTTCAACACAACACTCTGCTGGTTTGATTAACTGTGAAGTGAAGCATGGAAAACAGAGACGGGGTAGTAAAAGAGAGAAGAAAAGACCCTGTGTCTTAGTACAAGAATGATGTGCAGTTCAGACCCCAACATTTCACTTTGACAATTTAATTACACAGTTGCAGCTGGCTACTGGAAAGGGGAGGGGGGTTAGAGAAGAGGGAGACAGTACTTAAAGGATTTGCTTCTTTTCTAACTTTAACATCTTCTGGGCTATTTGCTAGCATTTGGCACAGAAAAGGTGGGGTGTCGGAAGAGTCGCTGAAGCCTCTACAGGGTGGAAAGTTTATTTTTTAAACTGATGATGATGATTAATAGTAATAAATCAAAGCTACTCAGTGACCTGGCTTTATAGCCTGTGAACTGGTCTCTATTTGCAGTTCAGGAGAAAGAGTTCGAGACATATTTCGTCCATCCTATTTGTGTGTGGGGGGGGGGGTTTCTAAAAAAACAAAACAAGAAATCCTTTATTGCATATCCACACACGGGGGGAACGAAATGAGGTTACTAGGAGGTGTTTGCGAAGAGCCTCCCCCATCTCTCCCTTTTTCCTTTTCCCATCTGTGTGTGTGTGTGTGTGTGTGAGAGAGAGAGAGAGAGAGAGAGAGGCGCGCGCACATACCTTCATCTCTTCATTGATTTCCCTTTTCACGGGGTGAGCCGGTTTCCTGCTTCTTTTATTTTCTGGAGGTCTCCCTTCTTTCTCCATTTCTGCCATTTTTTGTGTGTATCTACTTTGGTGGAGATGAAATGGCTGCTGGTATTATTTGGGTTCGTGGGGAGGGGGGAAGCTTGTGGAAAGGGAGGGAGGCCTGGGGGTGGCGACTTTCAGTGCTGGGCGAAGGCGTCAGCGAGTGTCAAAGGAGAAAGCGGCTCTCGGAGGGTTGGGGATGCAGGCGGGCTGGACTGTGGGTTGCCCTGGCGAGTCAGCCATCTTCTGTCTCCCTGTCTGTCTGCATAAGGAAGCGCGAGAGACTTGCTCTGCGTGCGTGCGTGCGTGTGTGAATGTGAGAGTGAAGGAGGGGAGTGCGTGGGGGGAGAGAAAGAGAAAGAAAGAAGCCAGTCCAGCTTCTTCTAGGGGGGGGGCGCAGGACGGCCCCCCTGCCCAGGCAGCGGGCGGGGCTTCCACTGTCACCAAATCCTCCGCCTCTTCTCCTGCTGCTGCTGCTCACATTCAAAGGGGAGAGAGACTTCTTATGCTTCGGTTACCATCCTCCCCCGCGGTCGTCCATGGCGAAAAAAGCACCAGTGAATTCGGCCACGTTCTCTGTCTCCTCTCCCCCCACTCACACACACTATCTTCGGTTACATGCTCTTGCCCACCACCAGAAACATTATGACCAACAAAGTGGCTGGGGCGTATATATAATTAAAACGCCCTAAATCCCCTCTTATAAATACACGCACACACATGGGCAAGGCTCCCCACAAAACGCGCGCGCGTGCGTATGTGAGGGGAGATAACTGGAAGAGAGGGTTGTCTTCGGCTGGGGAAGGAGGCAATGGGTGGCGGGACAAGGATCATTTCTGTGGGAGCAAGCTAAGAAATTGTGTGGGGGAGGCAAAACGCACGAGAGAGCCTTTGAGCCCGCGGCCAGGATAGATGGAGGATGCTGCGTGAGCGATACAGGCTGGCTGGCTAGTCGCCCGCCCGGCCTACCGCCAATCTCTGCAGGTCGATTCCATCTTTAGGAAAGGGGGGAACACCACCACCCCAAAAAAACAGCGCAAAGAGAACCTGCCTGCCCACGCCACTGGGAGAAAAATGCATATGTAGTCGCACTGAAAGCACTCCAGCTGGGGCGGAGTTTGACGTTTCCATGGGTGGGCGGCTGTTTGGAAGGGGCTGAGCCACTGGAGCCTCGCTAGTATTACAGAAGCAGAGGGGACATACACAGAATTAGAGGCTTTTGTTGTGTGTGCTTTTGGCTGGAGGAAGTCATACGCAGGCCCCTACTGGGAACCGGCCCTTCTCCATCCCTGTGCAAGGAGTCCTGCAGAAAAGCATCGCTTGTCCAAGGAGCAGGAGGAGGGGAATATCTCCCTTCCTTCCCAGGGCTTAATGTGAGCCATCAAGGTTTTGGCCCAGAACCTTGCCTTCAGTGCCAGCATATTCAGTTTGAGGACATGTTCTTTAATGATAAGGCAGAGTACCTTTGCCTGCCAGACCCTCCATCACCACAAAATATCAGGAATTATGGGGGAGGATTTCCAGGCTTGACCCCGTCCCTGTCTGGTTTTTTAAAAACACAAGTACGGTAAATATATTACTTAAATGTAATATTAGTACATTTATATCCCACTTTTCCTCCAGTTTTTCATTACATCAGCCCTGTGAGGTAGGTTAGGCTGAAAGATTGTGACTGGCCCAAGGTCACCCAGCAAAGTTCATGTCTGAGTGGGGATTTGAACCCTGGTCTTCCAGGTCTAGTTAAACTCTAACCACTACACCATACTAGCTCTTCTATCTATTCTTTGGACATGCTTTTCTCTTTTAAAAATAGTTCCTTAGATATTTTTTTAAAAAAATATCTCAAAGGAATACAACCTTCTGTAATGTTCTTTTACATCGTCTTCCCACCTCTAACATAAAGAGAGCCTGTTGGATCAGGCCAATGGCCCATCTAGTCCAGCATCCTGTTCTCACAGTGGCCAACCAGATACCCGTAGGAAGCCCACAAGAAGGACCTAGGCACAAGAGCACATTCCCCTCTTGAGGCTTCCAGCAATTTGTTTCAGAAGCATACTGCCTTTGACAGTGGAGGTAGAACACAGCTATCATCACTAGTATGTTTCTCTAGCTTGAAAGCAGACTCCAAATAACTTAAGTTTTTCCAATAATTTTAAAAAGCAGGGGGAGCTCATTGCAGTTGTTAGTTTGGAAATTTTGAAATTTAACATGTCACATGATGTCACCTTGCACTTTTTGATTATATATAAACCCAGTTAAGTTCTGTCTGAGAAGATGTCTCTATCATGAAAAAAACTTTGTTTACTTCTATTTTAATTCCCTCTTTATAGGGGTGGAGAGGAAATGCAGGATGATGATTGGTGTGATTATAGGATGAACTTGCAAAATGAAGCACTGAATTACTGCACACAGTGAAGGGGGATACATTGATTATTCCTGGTTCGTGCTTACCTACACTTTGGCAGTTCATAATTATCTGATACAATATAATATGGGGGTGTCCATTGTTCCATTAGTCAAAATTGTAATTATGAAGGAATTTGTCATTATGACTGCAGCTGAGCTTAAAATTATATACCCTTTTCTTAAAAAAAACCTTTAAAAATAAAGACAGAATGTGTTCAGAGTAATTGTGAAAAGACTCTACATTTTAAAAAACCTGTCAAACCTAGCCAAGTTCGCTTCGTACCTTACAATGTCTGATTTGCATTTTTAAGTTTAGATCATTGACATATACCAGCTAAAGAGAGAAACCTTTTGCCTGGATTCCTGACAAGAATGTGCCATATGTTACTCTGCTAAAACAGCAAGGTAAAATTATTCCAACAGAAATACAGAGTTGAAAGAGTCCTCAAATCTCTTAGTCCAGAAAGTCTCGCTGAAGTCCAATGGAATTCACTAGGATTTACTTTGCAAGTTAGCTGGGAATGGGGTGAGATTCATTTGAGAACTGTTTTAATTCCCTGCTCATCTCAAAAGCAAGCAGTCCATAGACTTCCGGGAAGGGTGACTTAGCCTGTGCCTGCTTTTGAGACGGGCTCCTGCCTCAAAAGAAGCTTATTCAGATATATCAGTCAGTTTTTTCTTTTTTTTTTGACTGATTAAACTTCTCCCGGGTAGGGAGAAACGAAGAGATTAACCTCAAAGCCTATTTTTGTTGGGACGACCAGATCTCATTAATTTATGGGACGAGGTCCAGCCGACGAAGGTGGGACGGATTTTTAACAGCAAGCTCTATCTGATAAAGCGAACGTTCACCTTATCTTCTAAGAGAGAACGCACTAACAGGCAAGCACCCTTCTTTCTATATTTTTCTTTTACTTGACTTAAATTGTTGCTGTTTAAAAGAGATTTGCCAGATTGATCAGTTTTTGACATCTCACTGGGGAGCCATAACTTCTCTCTGCTACGCACTAATTAATAGCTTATCTCTGTTTTTGTTGCAAAAAGCTGTCCTGGATTTGCATTCTAAAGATATACACAGAAGAGGGATTTCTATTCCAGATTTTTATTTTGAAAAATATTATACTGTTTTGAGACTACTCTCTTTTTGGTCTATTTTATTTTGACGAATCTGTTTCTTGACGATTGCCATTAATTGTTTCGATCCTGGGAACTGCATTTTGTTTACTTAACTATTGGAGAGATAAGGCTGTCTGCTCTGTTTATACTGTGATGTCACCAAGTTTGGAGTATTAACCCAATTGTTGCTGAAATAAGAAGTGGTTTTCCTATATTTTTCTTTTAAAATGGCAATTAAGAAAGTGGCTGAAAATCTGGAAATAACTATGTTTCAGAAAATAATGGATGAGATTGAGATAATGAAAATTGAATTGAGTAAAATGAAGCAGGAGATTAAAGATATAAGGGTCCCTGTGAGAGAGGTGACCCTGGAAGGGGTCCCTGTGAGAGAGGAGACCCCGGAGATTGGAACAGGGGTCCCTGTGAGAGAGGTGACCCTGGAGACTGGAATAGGGGTCCCTGTGAGAGAGGAGATCCCGGAGATTGGAACCAACGTGGAACAGGAACAAGATTTGGAGTCTATGGACTTTAGAAATAAAATCTATTGTTTGGAACTCAATGTTATCTCTGAAGAAATGAATGAAGATCCTAGAGATAAAGTTATCAATGGCATGGATAATCTTCTGGACTGGAATGATGTGATGGAGCCCAATATAGAGAAAATCTATGGAATTAACTGCAGCCATGTGACAATGGAAAAACTTTTAAGAGATGACCCAGTGTATTTTGAAAAAAAGAACAGAGATATGATTTTACAGCAGTATTTCAGCAACCTATTCAGAATGGATGGCAAGAAAATATTTGGGATAGAGGTAATCCCCATCAGACTCTTACTATATGACTATGGCTTTGACAGCAAGATTATTATGGAATACTGATAATGGAAGATTGGATATTGAAATTACTGGACTTAACAAGACTACTGAAGATGGAAGATGGAAAATGGAACTAATAGAGATAATAGAACAATGGCTACTGAAATTATTGAACCTAACAGATTCTGATGTGATGGATTAATTGAAATGTTTATTTTGACTATGGTTATGACAATAAGATTATCATAATTAGTAATGAGATGGATTAATCGATATGCTTATCTGGAAAAAAAAATTGATAGATATATTTCTTAAAGAATTGAAACCTCTCTTTGACTTTTTGTGGAAAGAATAAAGTAATGTTTATGAGATTTGATGATTAAGTAAGATAACTACTGGAGGAAAGTGATTTTATAATATGACTTAAGAGACAGGATTGTTATATATTATAGACTTATAACTGATTTGATCTTTGACAAATGGGAAGTCAATATTTTACTCTTTATTTTTTATTTTTGTTTTTTTTTTCTTTTTTTCTTTTTGTTTAACTATTTTTGATTTTGTTTTTTGTCTTTGAATGTTTTATGATTTTGTCTTGTATGTTTTATGAAAATCTGAATAAAAATTATTGAAAAAAAAAAAAAAAAAAAAAAAAAAAAAAGCAAGCAGTCCATAGATTGTAATGTAACTTGTTTCCAAATGTATAGGAGATTGCCTGTGATCAGTGCAGCTAAACATTATATTCAACTTTTAATTTGTAAAATGCTTTACTCGTTTTAATAGTAACAATGACATTTTGTGTTTTAGATTAGGGGTTCCCAAACTGTGGTCTATGGATCACCAGTGTTCTGTGAGCTTACTTCAGGTGGTCCATGGCATGTCTATGGATTTATGGTTGAAGACGGGAGATGGCACAACAATTGCATTAAATACCTATATTGAATTTAATTGCATTCTATTGCTTCTTTTAATTCAAATTGTAATACAATAATAAACAATACTGTGCATTGCAATTGCTACAACAGGCAGAAAAATAGTTAAGTGGTCTGCTGAGACCCTCAGCAATTTTCAAGCGCTCCATGGGGGGAACATTTTGTGAACCACTGCTTTAGAGCATTTCATAAACTATGTAATCCTTACCCTTAAACCCCACCCCCATAGAAAAACCCGCCAGGAATGCAGGTCACTATCTCCATAACAAAGTGGTGAGATGTGGATGAAGTTAAGGGATAGTAGATTGTCTAGGTCCAATTCAATTAATGGCAGAGATGAAATCTGGACTAAGAGGTTCCTGGTTCACATCTCTTGACCTGTGAGAACAGGATGCTAGATGGGCCTTTTGCCTGATCCAGCAGGTCTTGTCTTATGTTCTTACCCATTACACTACAGTAGCTCTCAATGGCCTCATCCTTATTGCATTTGTCCCCACAGTACAAAGGCAGGTCAGTGGAGGCTGGTGATGCCCATTGGAACTGGTAGGGCGGAAGGGATGGAAATCAACAGTACGAGGGCTCAAAATCCACACCCACCTGTGCATTAGTCCATAGCCATTTACACATGTACAGTGCAATCCTATACATGTCTTATCAGAAGTAAGTCCTATTGAGTTCAATAGGGCTTACTCTCATGTAAGTGGGTATAGGACTACAGCCTTATTTGCAACTTAAGTCCCATTTATTTCAGTGTGACATGCTTCCAGGTAGGGGTAACCTGACAGATATTTTGCTTTACTGCCTTTGTAAACTGCTTTGAGCATAAATTATCTGGAAAAGCAGTAAACAAATGTAATAAACATAACAGTGAGAATGACATGCCAGTTTCTATGACCTGTGTGGTATCTGTTTCTCGTCAAGTACAAAACTGGAAGATTGCTTGCTGAAGAAGGCTAAGAACAGTATGTTTTTACCTGAAAGCTAGGGCACAGTCATGATTGCTTCCAGGAGCAAATCACAGACCACACAGTTCACAACTATATTGGCTCCTGTCCATTAGGTGTGCTTGGATTGGCTAGGAGTCCTTTTGTATATATGCATTTTTATGTTTTTATTTGTTGTGTTTGTTTTAACAGTTTTAATGTAAGTCACTTTGGAGCATTTCTGTGAGGAAAAGCGACTAATCTATTAAATAATAATAATAGCAGTGACCACAGTGATCATGGCGGCTCATGGAAATTCCCTGATCAGGGCAAGTGAGTCATGAAAAAGCTTGTATACCATGAAAAGCTCAGTTAGTGGTAAAGGCTGTACTAGGTGGTTCTGATTGTGGCAGATGTTGCTGAAGAAAACAACAACAAAGCCATAGATTTAAATTAATTGCATTGGTCAAATGCTGTTATTTCACATGCAGCACAATTCTGTGCATATTTACTCATAAGTCTCACTAAATGCAATGCATACGTGTGAAGTCTTGTTTAATCAGAGAATAGTCTTATTTCTTCTGGCATTTTTACACCAATCCTCAGCCAAAAAGACATGCAAAAGATTTTTTTTTTACAAGCCTGCCCCTCTCCTCAGAAATATACAACAGAAAAGGAAAAGGGGATGGGAAGGTAAGAGGAAGGCAGACAAAGTCAGGCACCAATTCTTAAAGTTACAACATTCTCATACCAATTGGCTGCAATGGAAATAGTTCGGGGAGAGAAGCCAAAAGCAGCTGGTCTCTCAGCAGAACCAATGGAGTGGGTCCTGCTTTCCTTCTCTCCCTCAGGAGGCAAAAAGTTACAAAGAGTGAAAAGCCCTGGACCTGGACTTTGGTTATGTAGGCTTTCCCTAACCAAAGCGGTTGAGGCAAAATATTATTTCTTCAGCCACACTTTAAACCAATGCTGCCTAATATTTTAGTAACAAGCAAACAAGCAAAAATAAATTTGAATATGAGTAACACTGATTTAAATCAAATTTCTGTCCAAGTGAGTTGCTTGAAATCTGAGCCTAGAATTGTATTCCATCTAAATTAAAATATGTGGACAGTTTGCAATTGTCTTTAACGTGGTGTCAGTTGTACACTAAACTAAACAGAGTGAATGCTATGTTTTAGCAAAAGAGTTTTGCTTCACCAACAAGCCAGTTAATTCAAATTCAAAACTGTTGAACCATCTTATGACTGTAGTTGTGCATACATGAAATGCAACTGTAGATGGGCTTAGGTTCTTAAATATTAATCATAAATAGGATATTTGGAATGTATTTGCAACATTTTTGAAATTAAACATGTCTAGTATGATATACAGTGTGGACCTCTGGCGTAAGTCTTACAGTCTGCTCCATAGTCCAGATAAGATTGGGTACTTCAGTAGAAGATCTATAGGATTAAATAGCCTTAAAACCAAGTATTTCAGTTTGATGGGTTTGTGACTCAGTTTGCTTATATTTCTTTTCTATTTTGGGTAGAAGGAAAGAGCGGTAATTTTACTCTTGTGTCATACCCGACTATAAATGATTATCAATCACTGTAACACATACACACATTGCTCTGCTGTGTTTTTAAAAAAAATGCACTATAAGGCACTAAATTTTTATATACTGTTTTGGACAGAATAAGGTGTGTGTGGCTATAAACCTATCCAAGAATACATTTGTGGTGCTCCTACTCTGTGTACAAAGGTTGCCAGATCCAGACTAGAGAAGATGTATGCATGACAGAGCTTCAATAGGTACATTTTAAACCCACATATGTTAAAATGACAAGCAACTCATGGTTTTTGTTTCCAAGCATTTCTTAATGTACAGACCTCTCTCTTGGTTTAGAGGTAACAATCCTGATTTCTTACTTCAATTCCTTTTCAAAACATGGCTCTTTTGCCCAATCTTGCCTTCTTTCCTTATTTTAACGGTTTTACAACCTCCACAGGAACTGTATTTGGAACCTCTGTTATAGTGAGGCCCACTTCATAGTAAGCAACCACCGCAGGGCATGGAGGCTTCTTGAAATACATTTTGGCACCTGCTCGCTCACATGGTGAACTGTTCAAGTGCAATGGCCTGCCATAGGGAATTTGCTATCACGTGGTTTTCCCAATACCAACAGAAACCAGCATCAGGATTTTTTTGCAGCAGCAAGGTGAAAAACCACATGGTGGCAGCTTGTCTGCATGATAAGCTAAGACACACAGCCAGCTCCTTTCTTTTGTGCCTCATTTTCTTATCCCTTTAACTCAGTCACAGGGATTACTCCCATCTTTGCATAAGGGCAAGTTTGCCACTGGTGGTTTGTAAGTAATATGTTACTGTAGTCATTGTTATTATTCTCTCTAACAACAAACTTAGATGGTCAAATTACTATCAACTAAAAGTGAAATGGAGCCACACAAAAATAAAGTAGCTTCTTCTATATATTCAGGAGATGTCCAAAGTATAAACAAATTACATATGTTTGTGTATTAAAAGGAGGGGAAACACACGCGCACACACACACCAAACTAACACACAGGAACCTGTGAGCTTATGCAACATTGATGTCAATTGATCCTATGGGGGAAGGGGGTCTCAAGAAATCCAAAATTAGGTAGCCTGTTTGAATCTATCAATCAAGTCTAGGACTCAGCAAAGTCTATGCCTCTGAGACATGAAATATTTGTCAGCAGTTTAAGCCAGCCACCAGTATCACCCAAAAAAACTAGAGATCAGGGGAAGAGGGAACAGGCCTGTGAGTGGTATCAATGAGATTAAATGGGAAACCTACTAACATAACCATAATCCAAGTCTATGCTCCATCGACAAATGCAGAAGAGGAATTGGAGAGATTTTACACAGAAGTACAGGAAGAAATTGATCACACATCAAAACAAGATGCGCTGATAATCATGGGGGACTGGAATGCAAAACCAGGGAACAGAGAAGAACTAGAAATTGTGGAAAAATGGGGCTTAGGAGACAGAAATGAAGCAGGAGAAAGACGTATTGAATTATGTGAAGCCAATAATTTATTTCTTGCAAAGACATCAATTGTACATGTGGACATCACCAAATGGTCAATAATCAAATTGATTATATAATTGGAAGCAGAAGATGGAGAAGTTCCATACTTTCTGCAAAAACAAGACCAGGAACAGACTGCAGTACAGATCATGAACTGAATTGAAATAAAAATAAAAAAACTGGATTGAAATAAAAAGTTTAATTTGGGTAAAATATACATTTTTATTGCCGCAATCCGGCCCAGCCATGATAAGGAGAAATGGGACCATTCTTTTAGCATACATATTATTTCCTTAATTATGGGGGATAAAATTTAATTGCATTAATTTGGATAAGTTTTTCGGGATCACCACTCAAAGATATTTGAATGAATTGGAGCATATCTTCAGTTTGGAGATTTCTTGTAATTTTTGGATCAATTCTGGAGGCATATGAAAGCATAGAAGTTCTGATTTTTGAAGATTAATCTCAAGACCTGCCACTTTCCCATAGGTCTGGATTTCGTTCAATGCTGGAATTGCTTCCTCTGGGTTAGACAACATCAGAGCTATGTTGTCGGCGAAAAGATTGAGCAAATGGATCTGACCATTTACTGTAACCCCTTTTATTAGACGGTTGTGTCTTATTGCATTCGCAAGAGGTTCAAAACCCTGTTTCTTCTTAATTTCTCATTTCCTGCATAAAATATTTTGTAGTTGCCCAATTGAAAATGTCCCATTCCTGTCCATTAAAATTCACTCACACTAAGTATTGTAATGTTGATACGTTCCATTTCTTGCTTGACAATTTCTAACTTTCCCTGGTTCATGCTTCTCACATTCCATGTTCCTATTGTGTGCGTCGTACAACTCTGGATTCTCCTTTCGCATCTGTGTGCATCAGCCTCTGGGCTTCCTTTCAGCTTTGACCCTGCTACAAAATTAGACACAGCACTACTCGTACTTGTCCTTTGTTCTTCCCCAGTAGCTCAGTGAGTGCCTTCTGAACTGGGGATCTCATCTTCCAGCACTATCTCGTGTTGCATTTTGGATACTTTGTTCACAGGGTTTTTGTGGTAAGAGGTATTCAGAGGTGGTTTACCATTGCCTTCCTCTGAGTGTGGATGCATCTTAGTCTGGTGTCTCAGCTTTGACCATTCCGCCTTGGGTGACCTGGCTAGGAGTGTAGCCTCTTGGTCTAGACTCCTGACAGCATTGCTCTCAGCTTCTTCGACATTCTCAAGCCCCCTCACCACATTAAAGTCTGCATCCTAGAGGGGATCACACTAATCTAGAAGAGGTGAAAATAGATTCTGACTCCAGACTAGGGCTATTGCATCCACTGTTAGCTTTCGTTTGATCTTCGCTTTCTTCAGTTTGCACTTTGGGAACAGTTGTCCCACCATGAAAGTATGAGCACAATCCAGCAAAAGTTTTTAAATGCTTTTGTCCTAAAACAAGTCGTTCTGGGTTAAATGGGACCTACGTTCTAGAAAGTGTTGTAGGATAGCAGCCTTAAGTATGTGCTAACTCTCTGATTAAAATCAATGGGAACTGAAAGTGCCTAACTTTCTGCAATATTTTGATTTAAATAAAGTAAAATTTAAAAAATGAGACTTTTTAAACTGTTGTATATGAAAGTTTTTGTTAATTGCTTATGTGATAAAGCAGATGCATAGAAAGCTTATAAAAATAGGAACCTGCAAAATACAGGGAATATTTTAAGTGCTCTATGTTCCTGAGCATTATGAACAACCTAGCTTGCACTACATAAGTTAGATTTACTTCTGAGCAAACATGAATTGGGCTGCACTGTAAGTTATAGAAAATTAAGTTATTTTAATTTTAATGTTTTTGTTTAATAAAGCTGCCTTAATTTTGATTTCTGACTTACTTATGGAAGTCATCAGAAGACATGTCAACATTTAATTTGCCCTGATGCTCTGCCTTTGCTATATCTATCAAAATGAATTTGTGCAAGTATTGAACAATATGGAGCGCACACACCATATAGCTACTTACAGGCAGTAATATTACATACTGTACAGCCTTATAAAAGTTTGGTACCAGTTCAGTTCCACATGTTTCTAACAGTAGGAGGCTCTCTTCACTGTGGATTTTCACTTGTAAGTATTATGAACATTTGGAGGCAGCGAGTTGACACAGGTTGCTCTAAATATACAACTCCTGTAAAATGCTTGTTCCAAGTTTATCACTACTAAAAGGTAACGGGTACCATGAGATTGAGTCTCAAATTCATCATCATCATCATAAGTTTATTACGGTCAAGGACCCACTATAAAACAAGAGATACAAAATACAGTATATATACAAAAGGAACAGAATGACAATAAAACAGAATACAAAATAAAATTGCTTCGAAGCAAGAGCATTCAGTTAAGAGGGCAAGGTTAGCTGTATTTGTTGGGAGGCCTGAATAAACTTAGCTACTTGGAGGGAAGTTTCCCTATCTGAACCAGCCAATAGGTAAGATACTATAGTTACCGGGGGCTTGGAAGAATACCTTAGTAGCAAGAGGGAAAGATATTTGTCCCTTAGCAAAGAGTATAGGGGACAGTTTAAAACCATGTGGTGAAGTGTTTCGATGGAGCCCATTCCACATGGGCAAAGACGTTGTAAAACAGGGAGACCAGCATCCCTTCCTTTCAACAGTGCTGAGTGCAGAGAATTGAATCTGGCCTTTGTAAAAGCTAGTCTAAATTTAGGTACTGTAAGGTAGTCCAAATAGGGAGCATAATTTTCAGGGACCATTTTTAGTTTCAAAAAAAGAGGAGAACATACTTTAGTGGCTCCGCTGATCGTAGATTGTAAGTCAGAATCTCTAAGCCGAGATCGAATTTGGGCTTTTGCCATGGAAAATGGTTGGGATACTAAATATTCCGCTGAAAAACCTAACCGTAATAATTTCGCGGTAAATTTTTTACACCAATTAGATGTAAAATCATCATTCCAGAGGGCAGTTAAATATCCTGGCCATGGGTTAAACGCTCGTGAGACCCAAAAGTTCACCGCCATCAGCCATGCCTGGCATTCCAAAGATGTGAGACCGCATTCTAGTCTGAGAGCTGCAGAGGTAACACATCTTGGGACGCCTAGCACCCTGCGTAAGAGAAGTGAAAGAACTGATTCCACCGAGGAATTAAATGAATGTATCCAAATGGGGATCCCATATAAGAGCTGGGGGATGATTTTGACTTTGAAAACCTGGATGACAGCTGGCACGTACTGCCCACCCTTGGAAAAGAAGAAGCGTAACACGCCCTTGATCGTGTTACGGGCATTCATAATTGCCGCTCTTATATGGATAGTCCAGTTCATAAAGTAGTGAAAGATAATCCCTAAGTATCTATAATATGGGAACTGTTCTATTTGATGACCGTTAATTGACCAGACAGAGGTTGTTTTACGATTGGAAAATACCAAAATTTTGGTTTTGGAGAAGTTAATAATCAATCGATTTTCACTGCAATAGAACATGAAAGCTCGTGGCATTCGTTTAAGCCCTACTTTTGAAAGGGAGAGAAGGGCCGCGTCGTCTGCGTACAAAAGCAGAGGGCATCTTATTTCTGCAATTTTTGGGGAGAGAAATTCCTGAGAGAGGCAAGATGCTCTCAGGTCATTTAGGTATAAATTAAATAACAGGGGCGCTAGTGTGCACCCCTGTCTCACCCCCTTGTTAGAAAAGATTGAGTCGGTCAAACCTCCCTCACGGCCACAACGGACACGAAGGGAGGTGTGCTGATACAGATTGTAAATCAGGGAAAGCAGCCTTTTATCGATGTTAGTATTTGCTAGTTTAATCCATAGTTTGTCCCGTGGAATTGAGTCAAAAGCGGCTTTGAGATCAACAAAGGCCACATAAAGACCATTACCTCTTAGCTTGCTATATTTTTCCGCTAAATTGCTCAATACTAGGCAGTGATCCAGTACCGAACTGCCTTTCCTAAACCTGGCCTGCTCTTTTCCTAATATATCATGTTCCTCCATCCAGGCTTCTAGCTTTACTTTCAAATGTGCAGCATATAGTTTGCCGATTACTGATAATAGGCTAATTGGCCTGTAATTAGACGGATCCTCTCTATCTCCCTTTTTTAATATTGGCACCACTATTGCTTCACTCCAAGCCTCCGGGAATTGACCCGTGTTATTAATTTTGGTAAATAGATTGGCTAGGATGGGTGCCCACCAGTCTGGAAAATTGTTTAACATTTCTGGCGAGATATTATCAGGACCGGGTGCCTTGGCCGCCTTCAATCCAGCTTTAGATCTTTTACTTCTCCTTGTGTGACAGGGGGCCAAGACGGAAGAGACATAAGATCAGGGGGAATAAAAGGGCTTTGATCTTTGTGATGAACTTCCACAAACATATCAGTGAAGTACCGTTCCCGAATCTGGGGGAGGATATTACAAAGAGCTATAGATTCAGTACTGGAGGCATTGGAGATGATAGCCCAGAAGTTTTTAGAGTCTTTAGATCTCGATGCCTGAATTAAGGACTCCCATCCTTGCTGTACAAATAACCTTTTCTTAGTAGCCAGCAGGGATTTGTATTTCCTTTTAATATCATAATATTCAGGCGGAAGCTGAATAAGATTTTGCTGGCGATATTGCATATATGCATTCCTCAGCTGTAATCTCAAGGCCAAACATTCCGAATCAAACCATTTCGCATTACAGCCAGAATTTTTTTTAACCACGTGCTGTCTGGGGGAAAAAATGGTGTTTAAATTTGAAACTAAGGATGTATACTCAACTAGGGCTAACTGGGAGTTATTAGCTTTTCTTAAATTTTCCCAGATGGCCCTGACCGATGGAGAGAAAAGGAAGTTTTCAAACTTGAGGGCCAACTGTGTTGTCCATCTGACTCTTCTGCCCGCAGAGAACTTGCAACTACGGGTAGCATTGTGGTAATTAATTAACCTGGAGTTTTTTGGGCAGAGGCATTCGATATTAAGCGGTAGGTGGTCGCTATTTTGTCTGTTTCCTACCTTAAAGGCAGAAATCAAATTAAGTAGTTGGGAAGAAATTATTACATAATCAATTACACTGCTTCCACGGGTGGAGATGTAAGTGTATTCCGCACTGTCATCTAGGTGTTCAAGTCCATTTAAAATAATCAGGTTATGATTCCCCACAAGACGTGAGAGACATATTCCCCCGTAATTGATTTTGCTGTCCTTTGAAAGTCTGTTGAGATTCGGGATAAGGTGGTCACAATTTTCTCCCCTCCATAACCTTGACGAGAAAAGGGCATTATTATTAGGTCCAATCTTTGCATTAAAGTCCCCCATGATAATCAAATATGCTCTAGGATATTTCATCTCCAAATCTAACAAATAATTATTAAACTCATCCCAGATCAAATCCATGTTGGTACATGTATGATTGGAAGGCATATAAACATTGATGCATAGGACAGATAAAACTTTAAATTCCAGGAGCACTGCCATAGCCATAGATTTCAAAGGTTGAAGATCTCTGACTTGGATGACCAAATCAGTGGAGAATAATATTGCCAGACCCCCTTCTGCTCTACCTCTCCTGGGGCCCGCAAATGTGGCTGGCAAGTGTCTAGAGGAGAAGCCATTCAAAATAGGTTTACAAGTTGCCCAGGTCTCTTGGAGAAATATTACATCAAAGTTGTTAAAATAGGAGATCAGCTCTGGATCGGGTTGTTTGCTTTTCCAGCCAGCTATGTTCCAAGAAAGAAAATGCAGGGCAGCGGGAGGTACATGTCAGTTGGTTTCTGAGATTCTATTTAAAACTCCCATGTCATCCCGAAAAACTGTGCCGCTTTTGCAACAATTGGATTTAACAATACTAGGAATCATTTCTTCTGTTGGAGTCGGACTTTGCCTAATAGGGGTTCCTGTATTAGTGGTACAAAGGTTTCCTCCAGCATCATTTAAAGGAGCGGGTGAAGCTATCGATGTCTCGTTACAGTCTGCAGCTCTGAGTCGTTGAATCAGAAGATGCAACTTAGTGACAAGTGCCAATCTCTCCGACTCTGGAAGTTGGACATAAAGCTCCGTAAGTTGTAGCTCCTCTGGTTCTAATTCCTGTGAAAGAGCAGGCATCAGTGATGTCATGACTGTAGAGGAGTATTGCAAATTTGATGGATCAAGTTTATCACTACTAAAAGGTAACGGGTACCATGAGATTGAGTCTCAAATTCTTAAGTGGAGGTATTCTTACAGGGAAGATCTCTCTTATGAAGAACAGAGAATACTGCTGCTCTTTGTTTGGCTCAGTAGTAGACTTGAAAAGGGTGAGTGGATTGATAGTCCCTATAACACCTAGATGAGATCAGATGGCTTTTCAAAAGAATCAGACAAATTCATAGGGGATATATTTCTCAAGGGCTATTAACTATGATGGTTTAATAGTATCTTCATGTACAGAGGCAGTATATCTCTGAATATCAGACATACCAGATGTTGGGAACAAACTGTAGGGGGAGGCCATCCAAATTTTTAAAGAGCCCTTTTACAGGTGTTTGAAAGGCAGAGTGGATTTGATATTGAAATATAAATAATCAATGTGGGTACATACAAGGAAAACAAAATTTAACTAACAGGCAGTGCCTGCTGGAGGAAGGGGACCACCACCGCCCAGGGAAGAAGGAGAGCCATTTGCTGCTGCTGCCTGCCTGCCTGCTTGCTTGCTTGCTGCTGCTGCTCAGCTACCACCACCGCCCTCTCCCTTGGACTTCTGCTCTGCAGGGGTCACGCCTTGCAGGACCAGGCCCCCAGGTACTCAGCCAGTTGTTGCTGATATCGTCCACCTGTCCCTTCCCTGGAAGGGATACATAAGCCAGCTGGCTGTTGTGAGACAGTCAACTCAGAAGGAACAGGAAAGGGGGAGGCATGAGTTTCAAGCACCTCCGCAGTCAGAAGGAGCAGAGTTGGAGATTGTTGTGTCTGAGCGGGATAGTGGAGGAGGGGAACAGCCTGCTCTTCAGTCAGTTCCCATGAGTAACGCTCTTGCAGAGGAGCAGAGCGCACCGCCCCCAGTCGATGCACAGGACCAGGGGGAGGAAGCTTCAGAGTTAGAACCAGCTCCTCCTTTCCCAAGCAGTTCCCATGAGGAATCCAGTGTGGCGCCGCCCGCTGACCTCGAGCCTGTTGCTCGAGAGCAGGTGTCTTCCGATGAGCAGTTGGAGGCGCGCCCCCTATCCCCCGTTCCGTCGCCGCGAGAAACGGACAGGGCAGAGGCAGGAATTATGAAGGAGTCAGAGATTACATTCGAAGACATTTCCTATTTAAGCCAGCCGCTTTCAGTGGGGGGTCGTTGCGTCAACTTCCTTGCAGAGCATGCCTAAAGTATAGTTAGGGACTTTAGTGAGTTAGTGTAGGTTTTCCTATGAAGCGCAATGCTTTTGATGTATCTATTACTCTAATAAAATGAGATTTACTCGCACACACGCACCCGCCTCATTCTTTCGGCTCTGGACGGGACACTAGCTGAGGTGGCTCCTGCTTTGCAATTGCCTGGCTTTTTGTGGGTCTTGAGTCATGTGCCTGGGAGAGAGGACTCAGAACCAAGTGGGGAGACTTGAGGGGTCCCCAATCAGTATAGTGACAGGTAGAGGGAGATATGGCATTGTGAGGAGGACTTGCCAGGTAAGGGGAGTGCAGCCCAGGCAGTTAACGACTGTGCCTTGTTCCAGTCCTCCCCACACCTGCAGGTTTGTTGGTTGCCCTATCAGCCAGCTCTCAGACCTCTGGATGCTGCTCCTAAACGCCAGATCGGTGCACAATAAGGTATCCCTCACTCATTCACAATTTAATTGTGGATGAGGCAGCCAATCTGGTATGTATAATCGAAACCATCATGGCAGCAGGAGTAACAGCTACGGGCGAGGGAGCTCCGCAACAAACAGCTTTTATGCGGTAATTTCTCCCTTGTTGGAGGTTACAATGCATTGGAAAATACGGGGTAGCCTCCCCCCTCTTATGTCACCAGCCTCGGACCGACCTGGATGCCAGCTATCAGAAATACGATGTAAGACTTTCACCTATGCTGGGCCGCCGCCACCGTTTCCTGGTTGCCGGATCGGAGCTGGGGATGAGCTGCGGCCCTTCGGCGAGCCTGGGGCTGCGGCCTCTATTCGGGAGACAGCGTTGTTCACCGTGGCAGTTTTTCCATTGGCTGCTGGGGTTGGGGTGCGCCCCTGCGGCCTCCGTTGTCCTGCCGTGCTGGCCTTGCTCGTTTCGCCTTGTGTCGGCCGCGTTTTGCCTCTCATCGCCTTTGCTTTTGGCTTCTGGGGAGAACTTTCCTGTTGGTCGCGTCTTCGTGGGGCCTGTTTGTGCCGCCTCTCGCTGTTTGCTACGCTGGATGCTGGATGCTGAGAGTGAGAGGAGATGCCGCTTTCGGTTTCGCAAATGACGCACCTGGTGGACTATACGGGCCAGAAGCTTTATTGAACTTTATTGTAGTAACCTTTACCTGTTGTTTTAGTTTTATTGCTGTTTTGATGTTGTGATACTTATATATTATGACTTTGTACATCGCTCAGAGTGGCTCGGTTTCCAGCCAGATGGGCGATAAATAAATCGCAGAAATAAAAATAAATAAATAAATAAACCTGGGTGGGTGAGCAGGGAGGAGTCAGTCTCCCCCATCTATGCCCGCCAGGGTACCTGGTTCAGCATCAGGGTAGACATGAGGGTTCGGGATGGGGGGTTGCTGTTGTCTATAGGAGCTCCATCTCCCTCTGCAAGCACCCTGTCCATGTGACTACTCTTTAGCATTCTCCAGGACTTAGACTCCAGTGTTATAGCAGGTGAATCAAGCAAGGTATCCAGAGCACAGCCTTGTCCCGATTTCTTGGATGAGTTTCAGTTGGTACAGCTTGAGGACATTGACAAGGTGCTTGGACAGATTTGTGCAACCACTTCTGTGCTGGATCCTGGCCCTTCTTGGCTAATAAAAGCTAGCAGGGATGGAACAACTGGCTCGGCCAGGGAAGCGATTAATGTTTCTCTGTGACAGGGGGTGGTCCCTGGCTGACTGAAAGAGGCGGTAGTGAGACCAGTCCTGAAGAGACCCTCCCTGGACCCAGAAAATCTTAATAACTATAGGCCGGTAGCAAATGTTCCATTCCTGGGCAAGGTCCTTGAACGAGTGGTGGCAGGCCAGCTCCAGACACTCTTGGATGAGATGAACTCCTGGTGGATGCAATTACACACTGGTAAGTGCCTATGGTAAGCTGTATTTAGAGGCAGTGAGGGCAGCAAAAAAACAATATTTTGCTGCCACTATCAAATCATCAAATCTGGATCCATTTCAGTCGGATTTCAGGCCTGGTTTTGGCACGGAAACAGCCTTGGTCGCCCTGTATGATGACCTCTGTCGGGAGAGAGACAGAGGGAGTGTGACTCTGTTGATTCTCCTTGATCTCTCAGCGGCTTTTGATACCATCGACCATGGTATCCTTCTGGAAAGACTGGCTGAGGTGGGAGTGGGAGAGACTGCATTGCAGTGGTTCCGCTCCTCCTTGACAGGTCGCCTCCAGAAGGTGGTGCTTGGGGAACATTGCTCGGCACCCTGGACTCTCTAGTATGGGTTCCGTAGGGGTCAGTTCTGTCCCCCATGCTGTTCAACATACACGTGAAACCGTTGGGTGTGGTCATCCAAAGCTTTGGAGCATGCTGCCATCAGTATGCTGATGACACGCAGCTCTATTTCTCCTTTTCATCTTCTTCAGGTGAGGCTCTCAATGTGCTGAACCAACGTCTGGCTGCGACAATGGACTGGATGAGGGCTAATAAACTGAGGCTCAATCCAGACAAGATTGAGATGCTGCTAGTGGGTGGTTCTACTGATGGGGGTTGCACTCCCCCTGAAGGAGCAGGTTTCTGGCTTAGGGTTCTCCTAGAATCATCGCTGTCACTTGAGGCTCTGGTAGCCTCGGTGGCATGGAGTGCCTTCTACCACTTTCAGTTGGTGGCCCAGCTACGCCCCTATCTGGACAGAGATAACCTGGCTTCAGTTGTCCATGCTCTGGTAACCTCCAAGTTAGATTACTGCAATGCAGTCTACGTGGGGCTGCCTTTGAAGGGTTCGGAAACTGCAGCTTGTGCAAAATGCAGTGGCCAGATTGGTAACATGGACCAGACGGTTCTGGCCCGCTTGCATTGGCTGCCTGTATGTTTCTGAGCTCAATTCAAGGTGCTGATTTTAACCTATAAAGCCTTACACGGCTTGGGACCACAATACCTGATGGAACGCCTCTCCCGACACGAACCCACCTGTACACTACGCTCAACATCCAAGGCCCTCCTCCGGGTGCCTACTTGGAGGGAATCTGGGAGTCTGACAATAAAGGAGAGGGCCTTCTCAGTGGTGGCCCCCAAATTATGGAATGAGTGTTGTGACGAGGTGCGCCTGGAGCCAACACTGTTATCTTTTCGGCGCCAGGTCAAGACTTTCCTCTTCTCCCAGGCATTTTAGCATGTGTTTTTAAATTGTTTTTTAAAAATGTGTTTTTAAATTTGTATATTTGTTTTTAATGTTTTTAATTGTTGTAAACCACCCAGAGAGTTTTGGTTATGGGGTGATATACAAATGTAATTAACAATAATAATAATAACAACAACAACAACAATAATAATAATAACAATAATAACAACAATACATTTCTACTAAGTAAGTCCCAGAGTTCAATGGAGCCTACTTCTAGGTAAGTAGGTATAAGTTTGCAGCCTCAGTCTACTGATTTATTTAATCAGGGTGATAGCCCTGATTTTAATCCTGCAAAAGCGTTTCTTTAAATCGGATAATTTAGGATTTCACCTTTACTTGGTTATTTTACCTCAGAGTAAATTTTATGATGCTTACCTAGGGCTATGTTGCAGTGGAACCTATTTGAATTAATATGCATATATGATCATCTCTAAGTCTTTCTCCATGTAGAGAATCCAAGAGAAGCAAGAACTGCTATCTGCAATACAAAGTAATTTAACTAGTTTCAGCAAGTGTAAAATCCCAATGAAGTGGAAATAGAGAAAGTGTTTAAGCTATTTAATTTATTTATTTCATTATGTATAGCTCACCTTTCAGGTTTACCTATCCAAAGAGGTCATAACACATTAAAACATAAAATATTATAATCATAATATAAAAATGGAGATGGTGTAAAAGCTTTCGTGAATAAAACTGTTTCCAAAATCAGTGAGGTGTGTTAGAGACACTTAAGAACAATATTTTCAAACGGAAACCATTCCAATGTTATATTTAACCTCTTCATACCAAGAACCCATCTCGGACAAAATAGACTAGCCTGGAATGTCAACTTTTGAACTATCCAAACCAACCAAATTCACCAGTTAGAGTGGAACTAGATGTGACTTATGCAAAAAGCCACAAAATGTCCACAAAAACAAATTCTGATACATATTTTGGGCCATAAACTGGAAAATCAGCTTGGAACCAAGTTATCCAAAGGAACCAAATTCACCAGTCACACTCTACCAGTATCAACAAGGAGGATGGTCCTTACAGGAGCCAAAAAGAAACTCAGGAGAATCCTACTGACAAGGAATTAGAAAATCATATCAGAAGCTCTGGTATGATCTCCCATATCATGATAGGCTGGGCAGCAGTGTAGCAGAACTTTCTAGCAGCAGAAGTGATGCCTCTGCCATATACCCCTCCCACTAGGAAATCATCCCAAAGCCTGTATTACTGCAACAACCGCTGCATGTTATTTCCCAAATTCTGGTATAAGAACTAGATGCAATGTTTCATATGATGTCTGCTCAGATACCCGAGGCAATCATCCCTGAGTCCATCAGCGAAATGCTTCCTGGGAAATATCCAGGAAAAAGTTGGTTTCAGCTCACTCTGAAAAAAAGTAAACATATAAATGGAAGAGGCATTTTTACCTATTTTCTACTACAGACCTTACTGTAATTTTCCAGATGGGCAATGAATGATGAGAAATGTACAAGCGAAGTAGACTGACACACAACCAGTTGTATAGATCTTGTATCAAAGGAGGTCTTGGCATGCCAAATTTAAAACTGTATTATGAAGCTTTTCAATTAAAGCAGCTTCTGTCCATTACACGAGGGTCAGAATCTATCCCATGGGCACGATTGGAACTCACTCCATCTTTGGCCATTACAGCTATACCTTTTCTGAAGCTCACATGAGCAAGTATTTGCAAACTAACCAATCAATTTCTTAAGGTGACTTTGTCAAGTTTGGAAGAGATGGCGTGATAAACTACCCCCAGAAACATTCCCACTTACCCCCATATTAGACCACCCCAGTTTTTGTCATGAAGATAAGTATAGCCAATTCAAAGCATGGGAAGCCAAAGGTATATATTTTATTAACGATATCATAGTAAGAGGTCACCCCATTAAGAGTCAAGAGTTGACCAAAGCACTGCAAGAAGTTAAAGCCACTTGGTTTCAGATCCTACAAATTCATTCTTTTGCATCTAAATTATAAAAAATAGGAGACGGACTACGATCTTTAACAATGTTCGAGGCTTTATGCTCCAGTCCCACACATCATCAGAAAGGGGCAGAGCTTGGAAAATTTACTTTTTTGAACTACAACTCCCATCAGCCCCAGCCAGCATGGCCACTGGATTTGGTTGATGGAAGTTGTAGTTCAAAAAAGTAACTTTTCCAAGCTCTGGAAAGGGGTAGCATCTAAACTCTATACAATACTCATTGATGGAAAAAATGAGGAATACCCAAGGTTTGCAAGCAATTTGGGAAGAGGAGTTTGGAAATGGTATAGATGAAGGTCGATGGGATGCAATACGGACCAAACTCCCATTTCAAACAATCTCTGCTAAGATTCAGGAGGCATCAATTAAAACAGTACATAGATGGCACTGGACTCTAGTCCGACTATCTAGGATAACTAAATCCTTTCCCCCTACATGGCGAGGTTGTGGGAAAATGGGATCCTTTCTACATATGTGGTGGGATTATACTGTAGTGAAACAGTTTTGGATAAAAATATTTGATTAATTGTCTGCAATAACGAGACAAGGCCTTATTCCTGAGACAAGCTTAGCACTACTAATGCTGGAAAGTGATCAAAATCCTAAACTAAGCCATAAGGAACTACTCTGATTCCTATTAGCTGCCCCCAGACTGATTATAGCAAGGCACTGGAAGTCTTCAGATTGCCCTACTATAGCAGAATGGTGGAAAGCAGTTTGGAGAAATAGCACTATCTGAATGACTGACCCAACACCGAAAAGTTCTTAGAAGGGAAGCAAAAAACGATCATTTTGATGTAGTATGGTTCCCCTTCTTAAGCTATATGAATGGTTCCCAGAGGTTAGATGCCCCCCCTTTCTCAGATAACCATGTGGAAAGGCTATGTAAAAGTATCACTGTAGAGTGAAATGTGTTATAATGTGGTGAACTAGTATACCCTGTAAGTGGGGAATTAATCAAACAATGCAGTGATGTACGACTGTCAGTTAAATAACCGTTAAGTGTTCAATGTTTAATGTATCTGTTGAAAACAAAAAAATTAAAAAGAAACACAGAAATGTACAATCTCTACCCAAATGTATTCTGATTCATCATCTGAGCAACCAGAACCACAGCTGCCGTTATGCTAACCACGAGCATATGTGAGTGGTACTTTTAGTTTCATCTCTCTTTCTTGAGTAAAATGCATGCTTGTGCTCTTTTTATTAAATGTTCTTGTAATTCAAGAAGACGTCCCCATAAGTTTGAACATAAGAAGAGCCCTCCTGGATTGGGTCAAAGCAAAAAATGAAGTCAAGGTGTTAAATAAACACAATATATTTCTGTACCATACATATAAGGCTAAAAAATAACTTCACAAGAGAAACATTATAGCCTATGGCCAATGAGATATATAAATACAAACAATAATTTCAACGAACAATGATACATAGCTCCATATCAATAAAATATAAGGAATATTTATAATTACACGAAACAATGGATTCTGAAGATACTATCTGCACTAACCAAATATGTTCTAGAGGCAATAACTGCACCATATCAATAAAACACAAAGAATGTATATAACTGCACAAAACAATTGCATTCTGAAGATAACTGTGCTAACTAGATATGTTCAGAAGATGATGACTGCGCCAAGGGCATTTTGACTTATAAAGTCTTTTTCAGTGGAATACAAGTAAAGAGGGGCATCTCCTTGTGCATGGACCCAAAGGGAATAATTATATTTGTGATAAGGTGAAAAAAAAATCTATAGCTCTCCTAAAGTGCAGTAATACCCAGATCACAACAGCAATTTATACTCAAACAATACTTACAATTATAACAGCAATGTCCTAGAACAGGATAACTCTATTGGGACTAGCGAATTTGGTTTGTTTGGATAGGTGAGAAGTTGCTGTTCTGGGCCATTTCACCATGATTTTTTGCCTGGACTGGGTATTGGAATTTATTTATGGCTTATTGCATCCCCACTGTGACTTGGGAATACAGTTCATTTGGATTGCTCGGAAGTTGGTGTACCGTGTTTTGGGCTGTTTTTTCCATGGTGTTTATTGTCTGGAATGGGCAGAGCTTGGAAAAGTTACTTTTTTTGAACTACAACTCCCATCAGCCCAATCCATTGGCCATGCTGGCTGGGGCTGATGGAAGTTGTAGTTCAAAAAAGTAACTTTTCCAAGCTCTGGAATGGGTTCCAAAATGTGGATTCTGTGGACATTTTGCGCCTTACTGCAGGAATCCCATCTATTCATGCTTGCATGGTGAATTTGGTTCATTTGAATTGCTCAGAAGTTGGTGTTCTGGGTCACTTTTCTAGAATATTGTTTACAGCCTGAAACAAGTGTTGGAAGATATTTATGTGAATGTTTTGTGGCTAAATTGCACTCCTGTCTATTCCATGTGACTGGTAAATTTGATTTGTTTGGCTAGCTCTGAAGTTGGCATTTCAAGCAATTTTTCCTGAATACCCCTTGTGACCCAGAACAAGTATGGGAACATAGTTTCTGTGGATGTTTTATGGTGTACTACATTATTCCCATTTGGTCAATTTGGTTGGCTTGGCTATTTTGGCACTCTGGGCCGTTTTCCCAGTATAACATTACGGTCCAGAATGGGTATCAGAATATGGTTACTATGAATGTTTTGTGGCTTATTACTTGCATCCCATCTAGTCACGTGTGGGTTACCTTGGCCACTCCATTCTGCTCTAGATGGCTTAAGGCAGTGGTTCTCAAACTTTTTTGGTTCGTGGCGCACTGTAAAACATATAAAAATTTTCTGGCACACTTCGTGTACAAAATTAAAAATATATTAATATATTTTAAACTATGAATAAAAATAAACTATAGAAAACTATTACTTACCCTATACAAATGGGTTCCTTCTCATTTTTAAAATATACTTTCATAATATTTGAAGCACACCTAGCCACCTCTTAGGGCGCACCAGTGTGCCTGGGCGCACCATTTGAGAATCACTGGCTTCAGGGGTCAATAAATATATAACATAGGTTTAGTTCTAAAGCATTGCTCTTAAGGGTCTCTTAAGTCATCTTGCTGGTTTTGGGATCAGATTTTTTTTATAAATGGGCTGTTCCAGCCATTACATTCGGAATTCCGGGGGGCGGTGGTGTGTGCGCGCGTGCTTGGTTCCAGGCTATTCCGTTCAGGCTTTTGCATTGACCCAACAAGGTATTTTATATGGATGTGCGAGAGAAGTAACAACCTCCTTTTAATCCTCTTATGTGACATTCGTGGAGAAAGAAGCTTTTCCTGAAGCGGCCGTGAAATGAAGCGGCGGAGCTAGACGTCTGTAGTCTGACAATTGTGTACTTTTACGCTCCATTTTATAGTTAGTTAGAGATGCAAGAAATCGGCTTTCTGGGCCATTCTCCGCCTACTGACAGTACTAATCTCTGAGTTTCTCCAGGTGTTTCCCCCCCTTCCCTCAGCCGGTGCCGTAAAGCAAAGAAGTAGCGCAAAACTGCAAATTTCCACAACTTCCCAGCCCTTGCTTTACGACATTTAAAATGGCTGCCTCCATGAAATCAGCTTGTCGGTTCAGTGCAGGGGAAGGTACTTAAGAGGGATCGCTATGTGGAGTTACTAGGTTCCAGGCTTCAGAGAGTTTTAAAAGCAGAAGCAGCAACAAAAAGGAGTACTATTTTTGTTTTTCTACCATGAGGTAGAATGATGGCATATGGGAGAGGGATGCAGAGTGTGAGAAGTTTTTAAATCAGTGAGGGGCGCCTCATGGGATAAAAGGAAGAAGCAGAAACTTAGTAGGGAGTGGCGCTGAACATCCTCAAAGGTGTGGCTGAACTGATCTGAGCGAAGAGAGGAGCTGGCGGGAGAGCCGTAGTAGGTCCCGCTTGGAGTTCGGCGAAAACTAGACAGTCAAGCCCCCTTTGGGTGTGGGAACAGGGGCCACGGTGTTGCCTTTGGTGTCTCTAAAACGTTCCCAGGAGTGAAGATGATGCGTTCTGCGCTGCTGCCGCCCCTTGCTAGAGGTTGTTTCAGGACACTGTTACAGTTCCGGGCGGAAGGAGATAAAGAGAGGCAGCGGCGGTGCCTCTTCGCAGGCTCTCCTTCGTCTGCTTCTCACTGGAGCAAACTGGTGTCTGAAGCCGAGAAAATAGTGGGCTACCCGACCTCCTTCATGAGCCTTCGCTGCCTCTTGAGCGACGAGCTGAGCAACATCGCTATGCAGGTGCGCAAACTGGTGGGGACCAAGCATCCGTTGCTTAACACGGCCAGGTAAGTGGCCATCGGATTCCCTGAAGCACTGTCACCCAGTTGACCATCACTTTTCTCGTAAAGAACTAGACTCTTGTAAGCGAGGTAAATCTAAGTCCTTCACTTATTCTCCCCTCACATTTATTGTAATAGCCCATTACTTCTGCCCTGCTTCTGGTACTGTGAACCATTTGGGGATTCCTGTATGGAGCCATATCATTGGTTCATCAGTATTGTCTAGTAAGATAATGCAGCCCTGCTACCTAGAGTCCTTTTTAAAATGCAAAGGAAATTGGGAAGGTTTTATTTTGAATGGCCAACAGTCATAAATGAACTCTTCATGTTTAGTTTGAATTGTTTATTGTTCATGTTACAGAAAAAATCAATAAAAACATAATAAAAAAAAAACTGGAGATGGAAGGGATTGAACCTGGGACCTTTTGCATGAAAATTGAGTTTGATGGGGAAAGTTAAGCTAGGCCAGGTTGTGAACATTCATTTAAAGATTGGAATCTTCCTGGCTTTTGTGCATGGGGCTTATGGGGATATAGTTTCCACAGGAAACTCATGTATGAGATTTTTTTCTGTTTATATGTGGACCTGAGCCTATGTTGCCAAACATCAGAAAGTCTTCTGAATTCTGAACCAATTACGGCTAAGCTCTGCAATCTATAAATTACAGGTTTTTCATAGATTTATTATGTTGCTGCTAATCATAGAGAAGCAAGGAGTATACTCCACCAATTATTGATATTTTATTTAGCTGTCTCTGAAGATTTATTTAGCCAGCTCTATAAACCTTTAAGTCAATTGTAAAAGCCATAATATCTAGAAATATTTTATGAGACATGCATTCTTTAGACAGTAGTAGAGGCTATGCTTTATATGAAAATTAAAAAGACTCGTAACCCACTTTGTAGGATGCTTGACAATTCATAACATGTATTGTATTAAGCTAGATGTTTATTTTATCAAATGCATTCCCCACCATTCATCCCAAAAGGGAACCCAGGGCAATTTATGGCATAAAATAATACAAAGACAAACCTGGAAAAATTTAAAAACTGTAAATCTACAGTTACGTGTTATAAGGATCTCCATGTCTTCTAAAAATCTACTTGTGCCTTGAGTTTTTAGGATACTCATTTTTTGTGAGACTTCTAAACACTGGATAAGTTGCTTACTTGTAAGGAATAAAATTATAATGAATACATTTTGGACTTGGCGCAAATTTATTTATTTATTTGATTTATATCCCACCCTTTCTCCCAGTAGGAACCCAGGGCAACAAACAAAAGCGCTAAAAACACTTTGAAACAGACTTCAAAATATATTAAAACACAACAACCATTAAAAACATATTCAGACAAAATATCTTTAAAAGCATTTTAAAAAAACATATTGGAGGAAACTTGTGTCGTATTTTACGTGTACCATTTGTATTTGTTTTCCCAACTTAGCATGCTGCCAAGATGCTATATTAGCATGTTGGCTAGACTTTAGAATCTTGGAGGATTGATATAGAGCTGCTACTGGCAAGGGTAGGGACTAGGTGCTTATTTTGGCCTTTAGAGCCACACAGCATATTATCCAGAACACCCAGGCCTTTAACCTTGGATACTTGGCAGTATGGTTTAGTAATGGGAATGTGGTTTTGAAAATATATATTTACCTCTTCTACTTGCTATCTATGTCCCTAGTGTAGCAAATGAAATCTTAGCTATCCACTTACTAGATTTAATATGCACATTCATCTCGCTTCTCTTATAAGATTTATTTGGCTGCAGAAAGTGGGCACACCTATGGGGCAAAATCCAGGCCCAGCAATGGGTCTAATTCCAGTAATACTGATAACACTCAACAGCCAATGCTAACTGAATATTAAGATGTTATTACAGAGAGGTCCTAAAGCTCTAATATCTCAAAGTATGTACCATAGGGTAGCTGCAGTGCTGAGAGAGTCCAAGACACTTGATGGAATATGTGAGTGTGGGGCTGCAAGGAGGAGGATGGCTAGAGAGACCATTCTCTCCTGGAAATGTCTCTTCATTCTGTCAATAATTTTTGACACAAAACTGTTGCAAAAAGGGAAATGAATTTTTTTAACTAATGAGGGCCAAGTGAGATCATTTTAATCAATGAAGGCCTTTTTTGACTGGTAAGCACTGTGAGTTAAGAATATTTGAGGTGTGTGTAGGCTATTTGGGTTATAGTTGTTTCTGTAGTAAGTCATGGAAAATAAATGGTTAAAGACGTCCTTTCTAACATTGACTAGTAGCTTTTGTTTATTTGTTCAGCTTCTTAAGAATCACCTATATTGAAGTTTTTTGAGTATTCAGCATTATTTAAATTTAATTAATTGAAAGGCTGTTGAAGAATCAACTGAGGGGGCAATCCAAACCTCTGGCTGGCATCAGCAGGGCTTGATGAAGCGACATAGCCACTGCCACATCAACAGCACTGCTGCTCATGCTGACCAGGAAAAGTGTCCCTTTGCTGCATTAGCTCCTAGGCTGGTACCATGAAGAAGGCCAGATTGGGCCCATTGCCATCAGGTGACAGTAGCAAGTTCTGGCTCAGGATCCAGTGAATGCTGGCCCTATGCTTGCCCTGAAATGCCCCATTTTGGGATAGATACATTGGGATTCTTCTCACCGACAGGGCTGCCCCTATCCAAACCCCCTCTAGCACAGCAGATCAGGAATTTGGATTGATAGTTATAAATGATAATTATTCCTGTGTTAATCTTCCAAAGGAGCAAACTTGAAATTTAAAAAGCATAGGGTAGATTATGTTTGTTTTGCTGTGAGTCATCCTTTTTCTTTATAATGTTCTTGCAAAGCGTTTTCTTTATAATGTTCCCAAAATATACTCAGACATAATTAATAGTTTTCCAGTCAGACTAATTTGGGCAAATGAGAACTGTTTCAGCTAAAATAATCAAATTTAGCGAGGCAGTATTATTTGTCTATCTTTAAAGAGCATGAGAAAAAACGGATATGAGAAAAATCAACTCATTTGAAATGTGGTTTGGATGAGAGCTTTGCAGATACCATGGACCGCGAAAAAGACAAATAATTGGGTGTTAGAACAAATTAAACCAGAACTGTCACTAGATGCTAAAATGATGAAACTGAGGTTATCATACTTTGGACATATAATGAGAAGACATGATTCACTAGAAAAGACAATAATGCTGGGAAAAACAGAAGGGAGTAGAAAAAGAGGAAGGCCAAACAAGAGATGGATTTCTCATTTTAATGCCCATTTCCCTGTTTGAAGAGATCCTTTTGGAGCTCTTTGCTTTCCCTTTAGGGTTTTACATGCCCCCCCTCAATAATTGGGTTTTCTGCAATTTAGTTACCTCACTGCTGACTCCTAACTCTAGATCTTTTATGAACAAGTGAAAAAGCATGCTGATACTGATCCTTTGGTTTCCATCCCTCCATTGCAAGAAGGTCATTTATTTTTCTGCTTCCTGTTCTTTTAACATTTACCAATCCGTAAGAGAATCCCGTTCCGCGCATGGTACCTGCCGGGCAAAGGGGCGTGTTTGCAGCCGCAGCCGAAGCCCAGGCCGCCATCGTGTGTGTGTACACTCGGCGTGACGTTGTGATGCACAGAAAGGAGGCGGGGCGGCTGAAGGCCATTTAAGGCCACTCCACCAGCCCTGCCCTCCTTTGAATTTTGGCGGCGGTGGCTCGCTTGCCAGTGCATGTGGCTTCCCAGGGCTCGTTCTAGGCCGGACCTTGGTGTGCGGCTGGTCGTCGCGGCGGATCGGGGCAGTGCGGTGCGGCGGCAAGGCCCCTGGCTCAGCGGCGTGGCAGCAGGGAGCCCTCGGCCACGGGAGTCCCTCCAGCAGCAGCGGTGCTGTGGCAGCAGCAACGGGGCTCCAGTCCGGGGAGGCCTGCAGGAGGCATCAGCAGAGCCTGTGGCGTGGCGCGGCGCAGACGACAGCAGCAGCGACTATCCGCAGTGGCGGTAAGGCCTAGCGGCAGCGGCGCACCTCAAACAATGCAGCCCTGTGGCTGCTTTCTTTCTTGGATAGCTCCAGGGGGATCCCTGTGGGAGGGTGGGAAGGTTATTGCCCCTTACCCACTCCATAGTAAAGGAATTGGGTTCCAGCCCCATCACCCCCCCAAGTAGGCACTTGTTGGCCCAGGCGGCCTGGATCGCTGGGGGGTGGATAAGGGGGCTTATCTGTAGGTGGCCGGGGTGTGCGGGGTGAGGAGAGGGCACTGTCCGGCTGGGCTGTGAGGGTGCTGGTCCCCCTTTAGGGACCCCCAAGCTGACCACCCCTCATTTCTGGGGTGGCACTCCCCCCCTCTTGCTTTGGCAATGAAGCATAGGCCGTGGGGGGGGGTCTTTAGTTGAAAGGGATTGACCCGGCTAAGCTCTAGCTCAGGATGCCACCCAAAAAGGGCAAGGAGGGCTGAAAGGGAAGGGAAGGGCCCCCAGGGCGGAGGGTAGACGCCCACCCCCATTCATGATAAAGGAGAATAGTAATGCTATCTGCCTCCTCTGTACAAGTCATCTTTCCTGGCTGTCATAACCTTTGCTCTCAAACAGAGGCTGAGCACAGATTTTTGGAATATGCTTTTTAAAAGTAGGAGCTAGATCACAACAGAGCAAATGTGCAATTGCAACACAGCTCTATATGACACTCTCCTCTATGTTTAAAAGCATTGTTTTCGATAAAGAAGCATTCTCCACCTTTTATTATCCTGCACCCAGATAAGCCCCGTCACACCCCCCATTAGGTCACTTGGTGGCCCAGGAGGCCTGGATTGTCTGTGGCTGTACAGGGGAGCCAATTGGTTGGTGACTGGGGGGTGCAGGGTGAGAAGAGAGCACAGTCCGGCCAGGCTGTGAAGGTGCCAGGGCCTCTCTAGTGCTCCCTCACGCTTACCACCTCTCCTTTCTGGATGAGGCACTCCCCTTGCTTCTGCAACAGGGCATAGGCCGGGGGGGGGGGCTTTAGCGGAAGGGAATACACCTGGCTACATGCTCAATCTCAGGATGCAGCCCAAAAGGGGCAAAGTGGGCCGAAAGGGGAGGGCAGGGCCCCCAGGGCGGAGGGTAGATGCCCACCCCCAGCTGTGGAGGCGTGGAACATAGCCAATGCACTTCATGTGTTGTTATTGCTAGGGTTATTTTACCATTTACAGGGATCTCGGACCCTGGAGATGAAGGATTGTAGCTCAGTAACAGATCACTTGCTTTGCATGCCGAGGGTCCTCAGGTTCAGCCCTCGGCACCACCAGTTGGGGCCAGGAGATACTTCTATTGGGGGCCCCTCGCCCACTACAGGAAGTGAAATAGGAGTAGACTCCTCTTCTTGATACTGAAGTGTATTTTTAGTTTAAACAGACTGTTTCTATTCATTTACCAATTACCTAGAGAGGTACTGGGCAATCTGACACTGGGGACATTCCAGGGGCAGCTGGACAGCCATCTGTGGGGATGCTTTTATTAAGGGATGTACTGAAAAGGCCATTCCACTTCCACACTGTCTTTGCAAACCAGGAAAGTTTGGAGATGCTCTGTCATAACGTAGCAATATTCTGAGATATCATATAATGGTGGCCTCTATGGCATACACCATTAAAATGGCAGCCGCAAGCAGTGAACGCTGTGGGTGATGTTTCATCCCAGAGCATTTAGGGAGAAACATGTGGCCATCAGTTGGAGGCCATTTGGATTGGAGCAATGCAATGTAATGACAAAGAGCAGAGGCTTTTTGAGGAGGGCAGGTGGCAGCCGCAGACAGAAAGAAGGCTGCAGGAGCCAGTAGGGATCCCAATTAGTGCTGCAACCTCACCTCCAAAACTACCTCACCTCCGCAAATGCACAGGGAGCTCATCCCCTCTTTTCACTGTCAAGCTCTCCTCCCCAAATACGTTCTTCAAAACCCTGCAATATTCTGAGTAAACATACTTGGGATTCTGCTGTATGGGCGCAATCATGGGCGCCCTTCCATGGGAAGAAGTAACAATACACTCGGTGGGATTTTCTCATAAGTAAATGTGCATAGAATTGGTCCAAGTCATATTTCTCTGAGTAAATTATTTAAACATAATGGAATTCTTTGCAGTAATCATGTACAGGCTGCACGTTTGCTTGCATCTTCTCTTTAGCTAGTTTGCTAACTGACTGTAGATAAGGTGGCCACCCTTTTTTTTTTTTTTTTACAGGCCACTAGTCCTGTGCTTTTAAGAGTCAGTTGATCTGCAGACATTAGAAGATGACATTGCTCAACTCCATGCCATCTAACAACTGCTGGATATGAACCCGCAATTAAACACGCCAGAAGGATAGCAGAGGCTGCTCAAGGAAAGTGTCCCTTCCCAGCTAAGCTCGAGGTGCTATGGACCTTGCTGGCAGACTGCCCGGTTTCTGGGGAGACTCATTTTATGATGTGGTTTTTCTTTATTAGGTGGTTTTCTGGATCCTATACTGTGGCCCCCGGCTTGCCCTTATGGCCGGCAATTTTAAATCAGCCTTAGGTACGGACGCACTGGTCCAGGGGACGATAGATAAAGACATACACTTGGGCAGGGTTATTGGCCCCTTCCCATCATCCCTACAAGTGGGGTAAGTCAGTAGTGGTTTCATACCGGATAGTCTATGCACAGTGCACTACACTGCATTCAATGTGGTGCGCGCCTGTGGCAGAGGTGCCTTATGGGCAAGTGTGGCAGCTAATCTGCCTGCATTGCCGGCTGTCGAGTTTTGCCTTTTTGGTCGACTATGCAGCAGAGCATTACCTATGGGCTGCTGTATTCTTGTATGGAGCACTTCAGCTCCTTCTTGGAAGGGCCAGTCAGGAGACGAGAGGGCTCAGAACCAGCGGGGCACTATTTTTATGATTTATGGTTCATGGGCAGGGCGGACTTTGGGTGCAGGTTAGCACCTGACGGCACCGTTTATAGCGTGGCTATGAGCTAGGGGGTTCCTTTGGCAGCTGGGAAAATGGAAGATCCTGCCCCAGGGTTCACTGGGTTTATGGTGCCATAACAGGGATTTCACAGCCTTACCACAGCTTCAGGGTTTGTCTTTGGTTTGTTTTGGCTGCCTTATGCACCAACCTGTGGTTTGCCCCCCCCTTTCCTGCAGTGTGCCCATGGTGTTTCAGTTAGAGGAGGGACCGACTCTGGGGGGGTGAGAACTGCTAGTCCCATACCACACACTGGGAGATGGGGGAGGGGAGTCAGAGATGGCCATATGCCTATCTGTTGCCCCAGCATGCTCACCAGCTATCAGAGGGCAGGAGAGGATTTCTGGGAGTTACGGGCCGGCAGGGGCTATACAAAGTGTCCGTGTTCACCAGACCCGCCAGGGATTGTTTGTCAGGGAGGTGCCCTGTGACCAGCTGTTGCAGGCAGCAGCCCTCACACTTAATTTTGGAGCCTTCCGGATGGGGGGGTGGGAGTGTTTGGGTCTGGGTCAGACTTCCGTACGAGCCATCCGGCTGTCCAAGGTTTGTTTCCAGGCAGACCAGGGGCGCAAGAGGCACACCATTATTTTATTCTGCCCCAGGACTGGACACTTGTCCCATGAGGGCGTCATGGTGTTTTTGTTTTTGTTTTTTGGCCTGTAGCTACAGGCTCGATTGCCTGATATTCAGGGGGAGGGATCTTTCCTCATAAAGTTTCGGTCTAGCGTCTCAGAGCCTGGGAGCAGATGCATGGGGGGTTTGGGGGGACATGCTCCTACGGAATTGGGGCTGCATACCCGGCAGGTGAATTGCCTGCCTGGAGTGAGTCTGAAGGTCCAGGACCCAATTGTTCATGATTGTTTCCGTTTTGGCAGGTTGCTGGATGGGGATGGAGCAGTTGCACAGCCTACTCTGCAGCGATGGCATGATCTTCTAGGCTGGCCATGGGGCCGCAAACGCACATTGGTTCACAGCCAGGCCTCTGATGGTGGGCCACAGTTTGGTGGCTGGGTCAACAGAGTATGCGCTGGGGATGGTCTCCTACCCATGTTGTTCCAGCAGGGTTCAGTGCGGAAGGTCCCGCAAGTGGTGGTCATTCCCCTGGGTGGGAATGACCTTGGTTACTCAAGGGCAAGGCCGTCAGTGGCAGGCATGTGAGGACATGCGGTTGAGGCCACTATAGCCTTTGGTCGTCTGCCGTGGTCAGACATGGAGGGCAAGGCCCTCAGTGGCAGGCATGTGAGGACATGCAGTTGAGGCTATGATAGCCTTTGGTCATCTGCTGGAGGGCGAGGCCCTCAGTGGCAGGCATGTGAGGACCTGCAGTTTGTGAGGCAACAATGGCATCTTCTTGACGGACCTGCAGAGGGGTCTGCACAAGATTCTTATCGGGTGTGGGGTGAAGGGAGACTAAGCAGAGGCTTGTCCCCCTTTTGTGGCAAGGAAGTGCGGGGGAAAGGTTAAAAGGGAAAGGGCAGCTAGGTGACACCTTTAGGCACCTTTGGGGGTGATTGGCGGTCCGGGGGCCTGCAGCTCAGGGCTATACGGCCCGGGGGCAGAACACGGGCCGCCTTTGGGGCCAACGTGCCTCATCCGCTTGGAGTTTCAGGGCTCTGGGGGGCGGTGATGCGGGTTGGACCCCCTACACATCTTCAGGGTGTGGCCCGAGCTGGGGTCTGGCACAGGGCAGCCCCGGGCTCAGGCAAGGGTTTGGTTGCCCTATGGCTGCAAGCAGGCTTTGCCTGGATCATCAGAATGCTCCCGTACTTGATTTCCCCTCTGCAGGTTCATTATTCTAATTGATTCCGTTTAATAAAGTGGCCCATGATTTAACCCAATGAATGGTGTTTGTGTTTTATTTTGGCAATAGGCCACAATCCCGTTCCGCGCCTGGTACCTGCCGGGCAAAGGGGTGTGTTTGCGGCTGAAGCCCAGGCCGCCATCGTGTGTGTGTACACGTGGCGCGCCGGCGCGCCGTCGTGACGCACAGAAAGGAGGCGAGGCGGCTGAAGGCCATTTAAGGCCACTCCACCAGCCCCCGCCCTCCTTTGAATTTTGGCGGCGCCCGCCCGACCCTCCCTCTGCTGCAGTGTGATTCATTTGGTCGCTACGGGGCCAACTAGGAATTTTTGGCCTGCCTGCCTTGCTTTGCTGGCAGGTTTCTTTTGCCTACTCCACACTGTGGTTGGGGGGAAGGGTCAAGGGTTAGCACGGGTGCCTTTGGGGTTAATAGGCTGATTGGTCTGTTTTGGCTTAACATGTTAATGGTCACTGGGCAAGGAACTGCGGGGGAAAGGTTAAAAGGGAAAGGGCAGCTAGGTGACACCTTTAGGCACCTTTGGGGGTGATTGGCGGTCCGGGGGCCTGCAGCTCAGGGCTATACGGCCCGGGGGCAGAACACGGGCCGCCTTTGGGGCCAACGTGCCTCATCCGCTTGGAGTTTCAGGGCTCCGGGGGGCGGTGATGTGGGTTGGACCCCCTACACATCTTCAGGGTGTGGCCCGAGCTGGGGTCTGGCACAGGGCAGCCCCGGGCTCAGGCAAGGGTTTGGTTGCCCTATGGCTGCAAGCAGGCTTTGCCTGGATCATCAGAATGCTCCCGTACTTGATTTCCCCTCTGCAGGTTCATTATTCTAATTGATTCCGTTTAATAAAGTGGCCCATGATTTAACCCAATGAATGGTGTTTGTGTTTTATTTTGGCAATAGGCCGCAACCTTTCATCTTATCCCATGATTGCTACCTTTGTTCAGGAGTCTTGGGCAGGGAACCTTATCAAAAGCTTTCGAGTAAACAATATGTGCAGGATGACCCTATCCATGTGCTAGTTTACTCTCTCAAATAACTCTTGTAAAGGATTAGTGAGGCTGGACATACCTTTGCAGAAATCACGTTCATTCTTTTTCAGCAAGACTTTCCCTTGTAATATACTTGATAATTTCATCTTTAATAATGCTTTCCACCAGTTTACCAAAAACAAATGTTAAACTAAACTGCCTGTAATTTTGTGAATAGCTCCCAGATCTCTCTCTCTTAATTGGTGTATATACTTTCCAGTCCTCAGGTACAGAAGCCAATCTTAGGGACAAGTCACATATTTGTGTTATCAGTTTCATGTCTGAGTGATTTAAAAAACTCTTGGATGGATACTATCTTGACCCAATGATTTGTTTATTTTTCAGTTTGTCTCTTGCCATCATTATTGGCCTCATTTTCTTAGATCCTGAAATTACCAGTTCAGGCATGGGCATCTACCCTAGATCTCCTGCAGTGAAGACAAAGAATTCATACACCTGTCCCTTATCTTCTTTTAGCACCCAACTTTCACTCCACTGTCGTCCTATAACCCAGCTACCTTCTAGCCAGTTTTAGTTTGTGTTCCTTTTCACTCTCCTCATTTGGTCAATAATTCCATGTTCTGAAAGAAGCCTTTTTTTCGTCAGAAAGCTTCCCTGACACAACATGTTGGTGGCATGTGGTATACATTCTAGCTGAGCTATTGTTTTGATTTTGAGCAACCGCTAAGCATTCTTGGGGCTCTCTTGGTAGCTCTGTCACCCTTTCAAGTTTGGGGAGTGGTGTCTTGAGAAAGGATATTTGTGGCAGCCCATAATTGAAGTCCCTTCCCACTGAGGTACATCTAGCATCTTCATTGTATAGATTTTCCCATCTGCTGAAGACATGCCTCTTTACCCTGAGCTTTGACATTTAAGGTATTTTGTTTTGTGGGACCACCTTTTCTATTGAATCTATATTCTGTTTTGTCATTATATTGTAAGTAAATTATTGTAACCTGCCTTGGGAACTTATGGGGACAGATAGGTAAGAAATCTATTGTTGTTGTTGATTTTATGGTATTTCCCTTTCAACTTTTTTTTGTACAAATCATGTCTTTGGAAGTTAAATATGACTTTGTTGAATTTCTTTAGCAATCCTTTACTTATAAATTGGAGGTGGTGACCACTGTGCTATCAAATTGGTTCACCAGCACTTACTTATTGCACTAGGTCCTGGGCACCAGTTAAGATTAGGTACAGGAGGATCACTTCCCCTCTGAGTCCATGACCAACTGTTTTAGAGCACAGCCATTTGGTTATCTTGGAGTTTTACCACTTTGTGTGAGCAAAGCATGCATTTATTCAGTCTGTGTGAGAATTGAAGTCACCCATTAACCTACAAGTGGTTTACCTATTTGATCCAGGCACGATCCTGCATCCTTGCTAGCTCAATAGCAGACAATTATGCAATAGATGGTATTCCTAGCATGGAGTTGGTGCCATAGGTGACACTATACCTGCTGTCCTGCTGTCTGCTGAACCATTATACATGGCACAAGAGCTCCCCTGTGTAGTTCAGTTGGCAACTCCCTCTTACGTGTCTTCCCCATCCAGAAATTCCTTCATCCCACATACTGTTCAGTAAAGGCTTTGTTATCCAGGGGTGGTAGATTAGGATCCCTTTTCCCTATCACAGTACAATCTAAATTCAGCTGGATTCAGGATAGGGTCCTGAGGAGAGCCATCTAAGAGCCTGATCCTCCTCTTCCTGCTAACTATGGTTTCCTGGACTGTGAAGGAGCAGGCCTCTCAGTGTGCACAGGTGGAATGGGTGCTGCTGCCAGGCTGTGTGAGGCAGTCAGTTGGAAGAAGGTTGAAGAGAGGTAGGGGCAATGAGGCTTCTTGGGTTACTGCCTAGCAGAGCTGGTTATTGGTCAAAACAGCAGGGTAGAATGGAGTTGGTCATATGAATTAGCAGGAGGAGAAAGGTGAGCCAAAAGGACTGATTGGCCCATGTAGGAGCCAGGCTATTTGTCTGTGCAGTGCCCCTCTTAACTAGAGTTGTGTCCTGGATTCAAACCTGGGACCCCCAGATGTAAAACAAAATTGTTCTACCTACTTTGGGATCTTTTTGCAGCCCCTGTGCTTCTGTCATCTTTGAATGGGTATTGGGGCTGGGATCAGAGACAAATATGCCATGATGTGCTTGATTGCTGACTGCTGTTGTGGCTGAGTGATTAGAAACCTGCTCTGTATGCAGTGTGGGTTTGAGTTCACCTCTGATGTATCTCTTGTCGGGCATGCAAAAGGTGAATGGGGCCATATTCCCCCTTTTCCCTTAGTTCCTGTAGCTGCTGCCCAATTGGAGTTGACTCATGATGGTGCCTTCTCAGTGGTGATTCCCTATTTGTGGAATGTTCTCTCTGGTTAGTGTGCCTGTCTCCCTCATTATTGAATTTCAGGAGAAATTTAAAAACATTACTGTCTACCCAGGTATTAATCACGGAGAGGTACTTGCCATTATAACTGTGAAATTAATAACTGTGAGGGTATATGATTGCTTTGAATATTCTAAATGTTTTTAAATGTGTTTAGATGGTTTTTCATTGTCTTTAATTGTTTTAAATTTGTTTTTATTTGATTTTAATATTTTGATGTTTGGTGCCCTGGGCTCCTTTGGGAGAAAGGGTGAAATACAAATGTAATAAATAAATTATGATGATGATATTTCAGCTCAAATTTGCATCTCTTGCTTCCCAGCCTCATGCCTTTGAAGTGAGGCATGAGGTTGTTGCTCTCAATGTGTGTCTGTGTTTTCCCTGGCCTCTCTTTTTGATGGTAGTTAACAATGTATTTCCCTCTGTGGATAGCTCTTGAACTCTTGTTGCAGGAGGGCTCTGTGTACTCTCTGCAAGCATCCTGACCAAGAAGCTACTGTATATGGATGCTGTGTGGGGTATGATTTCTTTCCCCACCCCTTAAGCGTGGTGTGCTCAGAAATGGTTCTTATTAGAGGTATAAGGGAATTTGAATCTCAGCCTGTGAGGAGGCCAGTGGGAACAGGCTAAACTGAGGCCATTATGAGTGTGCCATTGGGGTTGATGGATTAAGGGTGCTGTGGTAAGGTCATTTTTATGAATGGTAATGTGTGTGTGGTGGTGATGCCAGGCTGTGCGCTGATGATTTATCCTCACTGTGGGCTTATAGACTCTCCATGTGCCGCTGCCACCACAGGCCTTAATTGGTGGGACTCTCATGTTTCTAGAGATGCTGGATGCATGTGTCCCCCCATTTTTGAATTTTCTTCTTTGAGTGTTTCCCTCCTTCTGCTTCCAGATAGCAGCGGCATGTATCTCTCCACATCCACTGCCATAATTAGAGTATCTGATTGCTCTGTTGTTATCCCCTGAGAGGATGTTGTTTGCATACATCACTTTTATATTGAAGCAAGTTGAAACAAGGAGTGCAGTACATAGGTGGTGAAACACATAACTGCATGATATGTAGTTTACTCCGGTAGATTGTTAAGACCTTATACTCGGTTCTAATGGGCTTTAGATTTCACTGGCATGACTTGGATTGCAGTCTAGGAGCTTAAAATGCTTATGACAAAAAACCTTGTATGTCTTGGTTTGAGATAAAGCAGTTTATATTCTCTAAAAGTTGCCCTGGTCCAATTGTATCATGATACTAATAGTAAAGTCAGCAAGACCATGGAGGTGGGCAAAAAGAAACTTAAAGCCATAGAAAGCTGGTCAGTGAGGCACTGCTGAAAATTGGGAACCCTACAACTTTGCTTTTTTAAAAAAAACTGTTGACTAGACTTGCTCAGCTGGGCTCACCACAACAGTATCTACCTTTTTGTTTTTAGACTAAAAGTGACTACCAAAGGTGAGTTTAAAATTTGAGTTCCTATTCATTGTTAAACAAAATGGTCCAAAACTTTTGTTTTAGGGTAGATTTAGTTTTCTTATAGTTGAATTAAAGATGAAGTTAATGACGGTTCGAGAAGACCTGCTGCCGTGGACTCCTGCTGGGAGGAAGGGCAGGTTATAAATCAAATAATAAATAAATAAGACCTGTAACAATACAAATATTGTAAGTATTAGTTACAGGCAGGTTTAGAAACCTTTGCTCTGTTACAAGGATGGCATGTTTGGCCTTAACTTCTTGTTTTTCATCAATTGCTACATTTTAGTTCAAGATACTCTATTGATACAAGTTCCATGATGCATACATAAGCAAACAATATATGATAGTATTTTATAATATGAAATCCTAATACTGTCTTAAAAGTCAGTCTAGAAGTCTAAGGTGTGAGGTATTCATGTCTTAAAAAACAAAATTCAAATCTACTATGCTATGTTTTAGAAATCACATTAAATCATTTGAAGAGATTATCTTAATTTTATGCTGACACCATAAATAAATATATATAAAGGTAGCATTATTCAAAACTTGAAGTGCCCCATCATTGGAAATGCTAAGAAACACGACCAAGCTCAGATTTATATATGCTTAAGACATTGATTTCAATGGGCTTAAGCACACTTTGCAGCATGCTTGATTGTGGAAGAAGTATTTTTCTTGTATTGGCAATATAGTAATCGTCATACAATCCTAGTGTTTTGAGTCTGGAACAAATACTTTCTGCTCGCAGCTGTTCTAAGTTCACCACATTTCCAATAGTTCTCCAAATGGATGCCACTGGCACAGCTGTATGGCAGTGTGGACAATCTTTCTTGTCTGCACATTTCTGATTTCTGAAATTACTCGGCTTTTAAGATAGAGGCAAATTCTTCTGTAATAACCGTAATTTTGTCTTGTATTCCACTTTCATCCTTCAGACTTTCCAGATTTAACAAAGCTTGTTGAATTTTTGCAGTTATATTATGGTAGCTAATGTATGGGAAATTTCAGGCAAATCACTTATGACAGCTGGTGGATACTAGATTTCTATAAATGAGGCAGCTTTTCATATTTCAAACTTTTCCTAATTACCCTCCCCATGTTATCAACGTTTAAATAAGAAAAATTGTGTTCCCAGCAAAGTTATATTTATTTTACTTCATGGTGCCTGTTCAAAACTGGTGTCCTTAGGTAGCTCTGTGTTTTGAATGATCTTTTCATGTTCATACAAAGATTTGGTTTGTTCAATGAGTTATGAAGGATTTAGAAAAGCAGGCACATACTGGCACATTTGAGGAAACCTTCTATTAAAACCTTCATAAAACTCTTCTTGGCTCTAAAGTAAGATGGCTGTAATGCCGAGGGAGAGATGGAAAGAGGAAAAGAGTATGCTCAAATGAGGGGGAAAATATTTAAAATGCAAAGTCAAATTCTTCCTACTGAGGCTTTGTGAAACTTTTTTCCAGTTGAAAATTTTTTTTAATGGCAGGGTACAAGAGGTAAACGTGACAGATCAAAAATGGCAAGTTTTTTTTCAGCAAATGCTTAGTTTGATACATAGTCTCGCCTATTGGCATAAAACTATCAAAGGACTCCAGCTTGACTCAGATTGCAGACTTTCATTGTCAAATAGTTTATGGGTTTCTTCTACTTCAGGGCCCTCCAGAGACTAGATTCCAACTCCCATCAGCCCCAGGCAGCATGGCCAATGGTCACAGATGATTAGAGTTGTAGTCCAGCAACATTTTAGGTTCATAAGGTTTTTTTCATCGCTGCTCTCCTTGTTTTGGATTTTGCCATTTTTTGTGGAGGAGCAATTTGCAAAGCTCCCCGACCATCTCAGGAATCTGTCATGATTAGGTAGCAACTGGTGTTCACTGCCAGTGCTGTGAATCAATGGAACAGTGGTGCATTGTCCCAAGCACTTCCCTCTGGCACCTAAAGCATTTGCACACCCATGTGTCTCTGGCTTCTTCCTTTTTATCTCATAAGAGTGAACACTGCAGGATGACAACTGTCCATTGTGGGTTCTTTTTCTTAATGGGCAGAAACCAGTTTGAAGGACTGATTGAGATTTTTATTAAAGGTACTGCCACTTTTGCATTGAAATGCCATTGGGAAGAGGTGGATTCAAGAGGCAAGATGTGATTTCTTTCTTGCTTCATCCTAAGAACCACTTGAGCTGCTCTAGGTGAGGCAACTTATAAATCTTTGATCTTGCCCATTGAAGACTTTTTTTAAAAAAGAGTAGTAGTAGTAGTAGTAGTAGTAGTAGCAGTAGTAGTATCCCAGACCTTCAAAGGAGCCCAGAGCAGCAAACAAATACTAAAACTATACATTTAAAACTTCTAAAAACAGTCTTGGAAAAGACATGAAACAAAATACATAGTGCAATAATGCCCCAAGAACCTGAGGAGCCAATAACCTGTTACAATATAAAGTAAAATGAAAAGAAAACCCAAAACAATAACAATTACATTTTCTTTCTTATCTTTCCACTGGGTCAAGTGCTTCTCATATGAATGTTCTATTACCCTGTCAGTACATCTGCCAGAGCAAGGATATGTGTCTGTTACCTCTTACACAGAAATGTGGACCCTCTGAGTCAGCTTTTTCAATGTTGCTAAATGCCAATCCTTGCCATACCAAGATTCATTGGTGGCCCCTTCTAAATAGTTCAAGAAATGAGTAGCAGTCATCCTCACTGCCATGCCCTTGAAAACTTTTTAATATAAATTAATGGATATATTTATCAACATGGGATCATAGCAGGAGCAAGTGCACTGAAATTTTACAGCCAGAATAGTTGTGCAAAATTGTGTTTCTAAGATGAAAGTTTTCAAGGTTGTGGTTTTAAAGTAAGTAATTGCATGATATAAAGGAATAGCTGTAGACCAGAGCATGGCAAATTCCCTCCCTTTAAATATTAGACAGATGCTGTCTCTGTTGTCTTGCCTACTCTTCCAGCAAGACTTAAACAGACATATCGCCCAGTCTGGAATGGTTTTTAAGATGGTTTTATTGTTTTATCGCTTCATGTTTGTTGCCCTAGGTTCCTTTGAGAGGAAGAGCGGGATATAAATTTAATAAATATAAACAAACAAATAAATATGGTTAGTGATGTTGGTGATTGGTCAGGACAGGAAATGTTGTAACCACAAGATTTATAAGTAGATAGCAGGTGCTATTATAGCTTTGCAAATAAATTTTCGTTCTTTCCTCCTTATTGAGTCCCCCATTTCCCTTTCCTTCTTTTCACTTTCTGACAACCTGCTTGTTTTCAAATGCTTAGAATTTACCAGTGGTGATTTTTACCACTAAGAGCAGGGGGTTGGACTTGATGGACTTTTAGGCCCCTTCCAACTCTACTATTTTATGATTCTACGACCTAGAGATGTGAAGGACTGGAAAAAAAACAGAAATGGGGGATTTCTCGGTTTTCCCGCTTTCCTTGCTTTTTTCCGAAAAAATGGGGTGGGGGAATGGGGAAAACTTTTTTTCTGCTTTCCCCCCAAGACTTCACATCTCTAAGCCAAGATATGATTGAGCCAAGTGAAACACTTTTAATCAATTTCAGTGGAAGCAATGGAATTAATACCATAATCCAATACAAGTCTAGTGAGAAGTAAGTCCTGTTGAGTTCAGTTGCAGTCTTAAAGTTTTAACTGGATTGAACCCTTCTTAGAATTAATAAAATCAAAAGTAACACTGTTCAAAAAGCATGCCATCTATTGCTAGAAATATAATTTATTATTACAATAAATTATATAATATTAAAGTGTGCATCTTTTATTACTTGCGTAAGCAAAATTCATAAGACTATTTGGTGCAAATTGCAAAGCATTTCAATAATTTTATTTCATTTTCCATGTTCCCAGTAAACACTTTGTAAAAATTTGTAATTACCAACATTAGTTTTCCCTAGGAAACCTTGAAAACAACATCAGTGTGCTGTTGTGGATTCAACTTTCTCACATTCAGTCTAGATCTGTGGTTATATTAGTTGTCAGTGATCATTGATTTTTAACATAGTTTCCTTTTAAAGATTGTCAATTTCCTTCAATTGAAGGTTTGGTTTTCTGCAATGTATGCCCTTGTCCCTGAAATCTTTCATTTATTTTACTCAAAGGGAATTTGGGGAGGATATTTAGGCATGGAGGGAACAAAACCATTGGATACTATTTTAATGCATGTGAAAGAGACAGTGGAGCAAAATACAACTATCAAGACCAATGTGTCGGTGCTTGTTGTCCTGGTAACAGATGAAGAAGATCTGGATGAGATTTCAAGAATTCAGAAGAGAGAAACAATCAATCATGGACATGTTATATGTAAAGAAATGCAGGCCACAGAACAACTTCAAGGGTTACTTCGGGTTCTGCCCCATGCTTCTGCTGGTGGGTCAATATATAACCATTTTAAGATGGATAAAGACATGTATAAAATAGGTCTACGTTTGAACCATGATAAGCATTAAAAAAGTGCAGTGATTACATATGTTGAATTACAAAGAAGTACTGTGGATTACACAGCGTCTCTCCTTAGAGTTAAGTCCATTGATTTCAGTGGGTCTACTTGGGGTTTGACTAGTGTTGGATATTACCCTTAGCTTTCACATAACAAAATATATAATGAGATGGAAGACTGACTGCTTATATGCCAAGGTTTTAATGATACTATATATTAAGCTGTTGTTGTTATGTGCCTATTGATGCATTGTGAGGAATTTCAGGAGTGATTTAAATGATAGTTAAGGAACAGAAGATACATAGAAAACAAAAGGTTACATTTGTAATATCACTATTTACTTTCAAGATTTACAGTTGAGATTGTCCTCGCATGCCAGTTAGTGAGGGAACGTTTTTAGAAAGCTGAGCTAAAAAAAGATTGAATTCACTGACTTGGTCTATTCAGAATGGTATCTGTGAAAAGTAACAATTTAATCATATTTGCCTTAAGTTGTAGATTCTGTTACTATTATACCTGAATTATTTAATAACTAAGATTTACAATACTGTAGTATAGAAGTTCTTATTGACATGCCTGGCAAAGAAACAAACATGACCACCCTTTTTTGCCATCTGTTTATAATGCTATATAAAGAAAACCATGCTGGTTGCTGTGGAAACTAACATTTCCAAAACCACAAGTTACTTAAATTCTCAATCTTTTACAATCGTGAGTTCTCTCAGGAATGAGTACACACACATGGGAAGTACATTAGAAGTGTTCCAGTCACCAATTATTAACTGTACAGTGTATTCAACATTTGCATTTTGTCACAAAGGCATACGTTGCCGTTCACATTTCAATAGATTTCTTAATATTTTAGATATAGCGATGCCTTGGCTGACATCTACATTTGTACATAGCAACATTATTAGTTGGACTGTGAGGTTCCACAGTGGAGTAGAAATACCACCATGTAGGTTTTAGAAACTAAAGCTGTTTATATGAGCTTCTTCTGGATTTATTTACTTTATTCCTTGCCTTCAGTCACCTTTGAGACACAACTAGATTACTCTTGCTCCTAGTTGTGGATATTATTATCTGGATTTTATGGGCAAAATATAGCAGTGTTGGGAATCATGCCTAAGCCACAGAAACCATGTTAGATGACATTAAAATTGTACAATTCTATAACTTTTATCAAGATGTGTGCATGTGTCACAGAATTATCTCAGGATTGATGCATACTTTATGTGCCAGATAAGTTTACAGCATCACTTCTAATTAAAAAATAAAATTACAAATTCTATCTCAGATTGATACCTCTTGAAAATTAGAAGTGGCTCCTATTGTCATTCTTCCATCTTGTCTTGGCTCAGCCTAATTTTGTTAGCCCTTATACAGTCTATTGCAGTCAGTGCCGGATTTAGGCATAAGCTAAACAGCTACAGCTTAGAGCCTCACAATCTGCAGGGGCCTCAAAAAATTTCAGAGTTTTTCTGGGGGGCTTTTAAAATTTTATGTGTACTGAATATACATTACACCATATATAAATGGTGTAATTTTTTAACAAAGGGCCTCCAAGCTTTATATAGCTTAGGGCCTCACCAAGTCTAAATCCGGCACTGATTGCAGTTCTCTGGTGCTGATTCAAAGCACACATTGCTGCTCCAAGGTAAAATGAAAGGCCAGCTGTATATTGAGGGCACTATGTTCTAAATCAGTAGTTCCCAACCTGGAAGCCGTGAAGTAATCCAGGGGGGCCACAAACAGTAAAGAAATGAATTATTTATTTATTTGTTTAAAAAAATTCTTCACTCCCTGGATGCTGTCTGCTCCCCACTGCCACTGGCCTTCTTGCTCCAAATGAGGCGAGGACTTTCAGGCAGAGCGTCTTTCAGGTGTACCAAGGGCAGGCATCTGCCTATAAAACAAGTGGCAAATGCCAAAGGAGGCTGAGGGTTGAACTACCAGGAAGAGGAGGGGATTGCTATCGCCAACTCCCCTCTCCTTGCTGCTGACGACACCCTTGCTCAGAATGAGAGGAGAGGGCTTTTTGTTAAGCAAAAGAAGCAAGGTTGCAAGGAAAGGCTGTTTTCCCCCTTCCTTCCTGGCAGCCAGCCTGCCTGCCTGCCTGCCTTTCTTGTTTTGCTGCCACCTCCTTTTAAAAATTATTCTTATTTGTGAAGCCATGTAGATGTCACCTTTGGCCCAGACAGAGCCAAGGAGCAGTGAGGATGCTCAGGACTTGCTTGCCCCCCATCTACCTTTTTTCCATCTACCCTCCACCCCCCCGATCTCTCTCTCCAAGTCGCTGCGGCAGTTGAGGGCTTCTCTCCCCCCATGTGCCTGAATGCATGCATACTTACACATGCTTGCAGGAGGGACAGGTGTGTTTGTGTGTGTGCATGCACTGATCTGTTTTCTGTTCCACTCTCATTCCCCAAGTGCACACTAACCAAGTTATCAGTTCTGATGATCATCCCAAGGGCTAAAAGTACTAACCCCTCTCCTCAATCTGTGCACCCTTTTGTCTTCACAATGTAGCATCCCTACCACTACCACATTGCTGCTTCTTGATGATGATGATGATTTTTAAAAAGCTCAGCAGGGTTGGCTGAGGCTGGGGTCCTCATATTGCAACTGAAATGTATTTATTTATTTATTATTGCATTTATATCCCACCTTTCCTCCAAGTTGTTCTAGATGGTGCACATGGTTCTCCCCCTCCTTTCCATTTTATCCTTACACCAACCCTGTGAGATAGGTCAGGCTGAGAGACTGTGTCTGACCCAAGGTCACCCAGTGGGCTTCATGGCTGGGTGGGGATGTGAACACTGTAACCCACTAGTGTGGACTGTATGTCTTCAGACTGTTGGGAGTGGGGGATTGGGATCCCAATTTGATTGGACCTTTGCATTAAGAAAAGAAAGCAACACTTCCCTGTCTGCAGGGAGCTTTTAATGGAAAGGGATACTTGGAGATGTGATTTTACCACACACAATTTTTTTCAATTAACAGAGACTAAAATTACACTTACTATGGGGAGGGGTCACATTTTTTTTTAGCTTATAAAGGGGGTCCTGTACTAATAAAGGTTGGGAAGCACTGATCTAGATGACTTCTTCATATACACACAATATGATGGCAAGACAGAACTGTGTGGAACCACACAAGATGACTGCTTTGGGACAGAATAGCACTACAGTAGGGCCCTGCTTGTCGGCGCCCTGCTTTTTGATGTTCTGCTAATATGGCAGCGCCAGTGGGGCGATCAGATATAGCGCAGGGAGCTCCAGCCGACACCGATCAGCTGGAAAGCGCGAGCTCCCTGCGCTCCAGCTGATTGCATGCTACAGTTGAGAGAGATCAGCTGATCCCGTGCTCCAGCTGATCCCGTGCTCCAGCTGATCCCGTGCTCCAGCTGATCCCGTGCTCCAGCTGATCCCGTGCTCCAGCTGATCCCGTGCTCCAGCTGATCCCGTGCTCCAGCTGATCCCGTGCTCCAGCTGATCCCGTGCTCCAGCTGATCCCGTGCTCCAGCTGATCCCGTGCTCCAGCTGATCATCTGTAGCGTGCGATCAGCTGGAGCACGGGGAGCTCATGTGCTCCAGCTGATCCCTGTCAGCTGTAGCGCGGTGGCTGGAGCTCCCTGCGCTACAGCTGATCGCACACTCCAGTAGACATTATCCCTGTCAGCTGTAGGGCAGGGAGCTAGTGTGCTCCAGCTGATCACTGTCAGCTGGAGCTTCCCGCTTTCCAGCTGATCGCGTGATCAGCTGTAGGGTGGGGAGTTTGCGCGCTCCAGCTGATTCCTGTCCTTTCCGGCGGTTTTTGCTTTTCGGCGGGGGCCTGGAACGGAACCTGCCGTATGAGTGGGGCCCTACTGTACTTTATGAGATGGTCTAGAAGGAAGGGATGGACTACTGTAGTTGTTATCTGCCTTCAAGTCGACTACGATTTTCACACCTCCTTCATCTTGGTCCAATCCTGCTTTATGTATGATATGTTCCACGTACAGATTAAACAAATAGGGTGATAAAATACACCCCTGTCTCACACCTTTTCCGATTGGGAACCAATCGGTTTCTCCACTCTTCTATTTCTATACAATAACTATTTTAATAGTTCTCTTTGTCTCTACATACTAGTTGCTGTATTGTTGTATTTAAGGTTCTGACCATGTTTCTATGTCCTTTTGTTTTTCTTCTCTCTTTAACCATTTTAAGAGTTTCTTCAGTCATCTATTGAGGTCTTTCTCTCTTTTGAACTAGAGGTATTACCTACTGGACTACTGTAAGAGACTCCCAAAGCCTAACCAAATCCCATAAGCAGCTCCATTTAGTTGTCAGTGCAAGCCAAATATATATTTTGTGAAGAAGTGCTGCAGTAGCCAAAATATGAAAGAGAATATTCACTGAAATGCTACTGCTATAATAGGTCCACTGAGAATGTTGATTTCATACTGATACAGTATGAAAACTGTGAAAGAAAAATCTTGTTTCAAACATCTGTTTAGGAAATCATCACAGCTAAGCGAGGAGTTCACTTTAGTCTAGTGTTTTTAATAATGCAATTTTTTTATGGTAGCTTGACTATACAATATTGTTTCATTTTGCCAGTTCTGGGATTTCAGAGCTGAAGGGAGGCACACTCTGGCTTCTGCCACTGGCCAGGGGTTATCGGAAAGCTTAACCCTTTTCCTTCCAGGAAGAACTTCATAGCAAAGGGGAGACACATTCTGCCTCTTCCATTGGTCGGTGAATGAGCAGCTGCTCCAATGCTTGCTTTTCTCTTCTCTACATTCCTTTTCCCTTTTGTATCATGTCTTTGATTTGTGATTCTGCAAGCAGGGACTGTTGTATCTTTTTAATATATGCACAACAGTTATACAAGTTTAGATGCTTTATAATTTTTAAATATTATTGCTGGGTTCAGGCTCATCAGTAAACAACTTTTTAAATGAGCAAAAGACTTTTTTTTTAAAAAAATTGACGATTATTCAAAGACTCATTCTAGTACTGATGGGCACAAATTGGACAGAATACCTGTAATTCCTAACTGTACATGCACAGGATCTTGGTGTTCACTTCTGTTGAGTTCTCTGAATTACTATTATTTATTTATTATTTGATTTATATCCCACCCTTCCTCCCAGCAGGAGCCCAGGGCGGCAAACAGAAACGCTAAAAACACTTTAAAAATAATAAAACAGACCTTAAAATACATTAAAACAAAATGTTAAAAACATTTTTAAAAAAAGCTTTAAAAACATCTTTTAAAAAAGGGTTAAAACATATTATTTAAAAAAACACATATTAATAAGCAATTCTAACACAGTCGCAGACTGGGATAAGTCTCAAAGGCTTGTTGAAAGAGGAAAGTCTTCAAAAGGCGCTGAAAAGATAGCAGAGATGGTGCCTGCCTAATATTTAAGGGGGAGAGAATTCCACAGGGTAGGTGCTGCCACACTAAAGGTCTGTTTCCTATATTGTGCAGAATGAACCTCCTGATAAGATGGTATCTCACCTACAGAGTGCAGTGATCGACTGGGTATATAAGGGGTAAGATGGTCTTTCAGATATCCTGGTCCCGCGCTGTATAGGGCTTTGTATACCAAAACCAGAACCTTGAACTTGGCCCAGTAGCAAATGGGCAGCCAGTGCAATTCTTTCAGCAGCGGGGTGACATGTTGGTGATACCCTGCCCCAGTGAGCAGTCTCACTGCCATACTTTGTACCAGATGCAGCTTCCGGAGCAACCTCAAGGGCAGCCCCACATAGAGGGCATTACAGTAATCCAGCCTAGAGGCTATCCCGGTCCAGAAATGGCCGCAGTTGTCTTACAAACCTAAGCTAGTAAAAGGCACTTCTAGCCATGGAGGTCACCTGGGCCTCTAGCAACAAAGATGGATCCAGGAGCACTCCTAGACTAAGGACCTCAGAGGGAGTATGACCCCATCCAAAGCAGGCAACTGACCAATTATGCAAACTCGGGAACCACCAACCCACATCGCCTCCGTCTTGCTAGGATTCAGTTTATTGGCCCTCATCCAGGCCACCACCGAGTCCAGGCAGCGGTCCAGGGGCTTGCATGGCCTCTCCTGATTCAGATGTTACGGAGAAATAGAGCTGGGTATCATCAGCATACTGCTGACACCTCTCCCCAGATCTCCTGATGAGTACTCCCAAGGGCTTCATATAGATGTTAAAAAGCATGTGGGACAAGATGTGCTGTGCCGTGCCGGAGGGTACCAACTCCCAGGGGGCCGAAAGACAGTCACCCAATGCTATTCTCTGAGAGCGACCCTGGAGATAGGATCGGAACCACTGTAAAACAGTGCCTCCAATACCCATCTCACCAAGTCGGTCCAGAAGGATACCATGGTCAATGGTATCAAAAGCTTCTGAGAGATCAAGTAATAGTAACAGGGTCGCACTCTCCCTGTCTTTCCCCCGGTAAAGGTAATCCATCGGGGTTACCAAGGCCGATTCAGTCCCATAACCAGGCCTGAACCCAGACTGGGATGGGTCAAGATAATCTGTTTCATCCAAGAGTACTTGCAATTGCTGCGTCACAACCCTCTCAATCACCTTCCCTAAAAGGGGGTATTTGCAACCGATCAGTAGTTGTCACAAACCAATGGGTCCAGGGTGGGCTTTTTCAGGAGTGGTCAGATCACCACCTCTTTCAGGGTGACTGGATCCAGTCCCTCCCACAATGATGCGTTGACCACACTCTGGATCCACTCGGTCAGACCCCCTCGGCAAGCTTTAATAAGCCAAGAAGGGCAAGGGTCAAGAGGGCACGTTGTTGGCTGCATCATCACAAGCACCTTGTCTACATCATCAGGCCACATCAATTGAAACCGTTCCCAAGAAGCTACAGCAGACGTTGCACTGGACACCTCATTGGGAACTACAGAAGATGTGGAGGGGGCATCAAGACTGCTACGGAGACGAGCAACTTTACCCTCAAAGTGCCTTGCAAACAATTCACAGTGGGCCTCCGAAGGGTCTAAAACTCCATTTCCTGGAGTTGATGTCAACAGACCACTGAC